>NW_012120487.1:3930558-3956891 GCF_000951035.1 Colobus angolensis palliatus
TTGTTGTTTCCAAACGATTGCATTTATTATAAATAAGGGTACAGACCCTAGACTCAGAAACACAACAGATTCAAAGCGGAGACAGCTCTGGTGAAATAGTAATAGAGGGAGGAGGAACACTGAGGTATTCATATCTGGGCCAGAGCTGCCATCCAGGGCCCCACACCCCACCTTTGGTCCAGATGGCCCCTTGGCCAGGTGTCCCTGCTGCCAGAACACCCTGGACTGGGGTACAGGAGTTGCATATTCCATGAGGCTGGTGTCAGGGAAAGCAGGGACTCACAGTTGCCAGGTTGTCCATCTCCTCTGAGCCAATTTCCCTCCACAACCCAGGGGTTTCAGTCTCATATAAACGATCATGTTTTAAAACAGAAAACAGGCAAAATATTTGGCTAAAATAAAATGAAAACACTGCAGGTAAGAGACCTGAGTGTGCTAGTGGACAGGAGCCCTGCTCACCTGTAGGAAGGGAGGGCCAGCAAGGGCAGCAGAGCTCCCTGTGGGCAGCTAGGCTGTGTGTGGATGTGGCCCTCTGGGTGGTCCCAGGGAAGATGCAGGGACAGTGAACAGTCCAGGCAGATAGCTATCAGGTGAGTAGGGCTCTGCCTGAGGTGTTCTGGCATCAGGAGGCTGCCTGACCCCCAACAGGCATGACACAGGCTCCAGGGAACAATGGGACATCTGCCCAAAGGATCAAAGCCCAACTTGGTCAGATCCCAAGCTTCACCTGCATCACGTTGAGCAGCAGCTGGCTACGCTGCCGAAACCAGAACACATCTGCATCATACGGAAAGCTGCGCCATTCTGGTGTGACAGGCCATACTTGGTCACCCTAGGGTAAGCTGGAGAAGAACTCCAGATGTACCTTGGAGAGTCCCCTACCTCTCAGAGGCCACCTCACAGGGTGCCCCCACCACCCCATTCTTTGAGTTTGGCTTGAGATTTTAGGAAGCATAATTTCAGGTGAGGAAGAAAACAAAGTCTGGTCCCAGCCCACTCTGGCAAGGATCGTTCCCCACCTCGTCAGCATCAGAGGAAGCCACATATACAGGCAGGACACACACAGCATGCATGGGCCACAAGGAACCATGCCTGCACACCACTCACACACACACAACATAACCAAGTGGCAGCCAGAGAGGCCGGGGGACGCTCAGAAGAACACCTTCGGGGCATCCATGTAGGCCGGGTTGTAAGGAGCCTGGCTGGTGGGGTGGTGCGGCTGCTCCTCCAGCCGGGGTCTCGGCGGGCCCATGGGCTGGGCCAGGTAAGGTGGTTACTGCGTTGGGTAGGGTGCTGCTGGCATCCCTGGCTGAGACGGCATGGTGTGGTAGCCCTGGTAGCTTGGTCCAGGGTAGCTGGGCGGCACACTTGGAGGCTGAGGATAAGGGGCATACACTACAGTGGTGGATGTGGTGGTGGTGACAACCGGACGTGGTCGGCAGCACGTCTTGTACAGGCAGCAGCAGGAGCAGGTGAAGCAGGTGATGACAGTGATGACAGACAGCACAAAGATGGTCAGGCCAACAGCCAAGGTCGCTCCGAACCCCATGTTAGCCTCTGCCTTCACCCAGAGGACTCCTGTACCCCTGGGCTTCCCCTCTTCCCATCGTGGGCCACTCAGTTTCAACTTCCTCCCCTTTTGGAGAAAAGGCTGTTTTGTTTGTTTGTTTGTTTTGAGACGAAGTCTTGCTCTGTCGCCTAGGCTGGAGTGCAGTGGCACAATCTCGGCCCACTGCAACCTCTGCCTCCTGGTTTCAAGCCATTCTCCTGCCTCAGCCTCTTGAGTAACTGGGATTACAGGCGTGGGCCACCGCGTGCGGCTATTTTTTTTGTGTGTTTTTAGTAAAGACGGGGTTTCAACATGTTGGTCAGGCTGGTCTCAAACACCTGATCTCATGATCTGTCGGCCTCAGTCTCCCGAAGTGCTGGGATTACAGGCGTGAGCTATAAATAGTTCTTCTATAAAACTCTCTTAATTTAAGTCCTTCTGAGTATGCCATCCGTTTTATGCAAGGACCTTGATTAATACAATCTTTGTGAATATGTGATCTGAATGAAGGTTGATGTTTGAAATACTCAGATTTTGGTTAACTATAGATTTGTTTGAGTAAACACATTAAAAAGCTTGCTGCTTATTTTTGAAAGTAACGCTCCCTCCATCTCCTTTATTCTTCATCTCAACATTGTTTGTTTCCATAACTCTTATCTAAAGAGTTTTGTATTAATAACTCTTATCTAAGATTTAGCCTTTTTACTTGCTTTTTTATAATCTTCTCTAGTAGACTGTAAGTTACATGAGGACAGGAACCATGTTTATTTTTTCAAGATTATATTCCTTGTGACTACCATATAGTAGATAATACAAATTTGCTTGTCCACTTATTTAACAAACAATTATTAATTGAGCACCTAGTATGTGCCAGGCCATTTTAGGTTCTGGAAACAGAAAAACATGGCCCAAGTTCCTTCTCTTATGAAATGAATAAAACATTGAATTCCAAATATAGGTCTGTGTGATATTAATCGCCCTTATATTAAAACAAGGCATTCTATGAACAAATATATTTGGGAAATATTTACTTGAAAGTTAATTTTTTGTTGATTTTTGTCTCAGTTACATAATAGGCACATTAGAATTTCCAAGAGGTAATTGATATATATGCAGTGTTTTCCAAACTTTTAAATCACAAAGCCCTCTTTTCAATGAGCAAAGATTAAGACTTTAGGCCCGGCATTGTGGCTTATACCTATAATCCCAGCATTTTGGGAGACCAAAGCAGGAGGATTGCTTGAGCCCAGGAGTTCAAGGTTACAGTGAGCTATGATTGTGTCACATGGTAAGACTGTGTCCCAAAAAAAAAAAAAAAAAAAATCAAGGTAGGCCATAACTTTTTTTTAACAAAGGTAGGGGAATGGTTGTTGTTTTGAATTTTTTGGGTCAGGAAAAATTTGACTAGAGGTACAAATTACCTGTCAAGTCCATTGCCATTTGTTATCCTTTAATTGATTAAAATTATATAATACACAATAATCTTCATGAATTCAGGAACCAGTGATGACTCTTTTAAAAGATTCAAAAGAGGGAGGCTGAGGTGGGTGGATCACTTGAGGTCAAGAGTTCGAGACAAGCCTGGCCAGCATGATGAAACCTCATCTCTATTAAAAATACAAAAATTAGCTGGGCATGGTTGTGGGCACCTGTAATCCCAGCTACTCGGGAGGCTGAGTCAGGAGAATTGCTTGAACCTGGGAGGCACAGATTGCAGTGAATAGAGATCATGCAACTGCACTCCAGCCTGGGCAACAGAGCGAGATCTGTCTCAAAAAAAAAAAAAAAAAAGGTTAAAAAGAATTTTAAACAGTTTTGCAGTTGACTCATGGGATGATGTATAATTAATAATAGATCTTTAGTATAATAATTTGCTCCTCAAGAGATGTGCATGACGTTTAAACAGTTGGTAAAATTTCAAAATCATCAGTGTTCAATTCAGGGTCATACCAACATAACTTTAATGTATTTTACTGACTCATCAGTACGTACTACTGCACAAACCATATACCTTCTCAATTCCACAACGTGTGTGTTCTTTTTCTCCCAGAAGATGTCGTAGTTACAACTCTTTTTCTTTTTCTTTTTAAATTTTTTTTTAGATGGTGGTCTCACTGTGTTGTCCAGGCTGGTCTCAAACTCATGGGCTCAAGTGATCCCCTTGTCTCAGCCTTCCAAAGTTCTGGGATTACAGGCACGAGCCACCATGCCCAGTTTAGTTACACCTCCTAATCACTATGTATTTGAAAAAATTTATCATCATTGAGCCTCAGTTTCTTCAACTATAAAATGAGATAATAATAGCTACCTCACAGGATTAAATAAGTTCGTATACATAAAATTTCTCTCATGAGTGGGAGATTACAGACAAACCAGGGAACAGGCTAGAATAATCCATGTGGTAGCGGACTAGAGTTGGAGACATCAGTAAGAACTCATGTATAGATACAAATGGTTACATTTAGAAATATTTACAGATATGTGTATACACATGGATTAGTATACACACATATATTTCTTTGATCTGTCAGCTGAGAAGGCCTAGAAGAAATGATATCACATTAGCAATGAGCAGACTTAGTGCCCAGATCTTGGTTTCTAATACTATTCTCTATGAAAAGGATCCAGGGCTTCTTGGAGAAATAGCTGATTCTAGGGACTGGGGCAGCAAATATACAAGATGAACCTGGATCATCTTGTAGGTAAGGAATTTTTCAAAACACACCCTCCACCCACTCTCTTTCTCTCTCTCTCTCTCTCACACACACACACACACACACACACACACACAGATGGGATATGTCAAAGGGGTACAGAAGCCCGTTGAAAGAACCCATAATGACCAAAAGTGAAACAATTTGAGCAATGAAATAAAGTAGCACTGGATTATACCCAAAGTATAAAATAAATATCTAGGAGTCCATACTAATATAGATAAATGATTGAATAAATGGATAAATTGAAGCAAATAGATAAATTTCTCATACCAAAGAATTCCAAATATATTATGCAGATACTCCACCCTAAAGAAGGGGAGCCTCTCCACTCCTGAAGTGTGGGCTGCATATAGTGACTTTTCTACCAAAGAGTACAATATGGAAAGGCAGAAAAAAAAGAGATATTTTACAGTGGAAAAGCCCGACAAACACTACTTTAGTTGGATGATGAAAGTCAACATCAACAGTCCTAAACCATGTTGGTGGTATATAATTCTGCTATGTGATAAAAATGGCACTTTACATTTGTGGTCTTCCTTTAAAAAATTTATAACCACAGTCTAATCATGAGAAAAACATTAGACAAATTCTAATAGAGAGGCATCCTACAATATAACCTTACCAGTATTCCTCAAAACTCCCAAGGTCATCAAAAACAAAGTCTGAGAAAATGTCACAGCCAACAGGGGCCTACAGAGACAACAGAACTAGGTGTAATGTGAGATCCTGGATGGAATTATGGAACAGAAAAAGGACATTAGGTAAAGCTTAAGAAAACACGAATAAACTGTGGACTTTAGTTAATAATAATGTATCTTCTGGTTTATTATAATAATGTATCATACTATAATGTAAGATGTTAATAATAGGGGAAACTGTGTGGATCAGGTGGGGTGTATAAGGGAACTCTCTGTACTTCCTACCTGCTTAACTTTTCTGTAAATCTAAAACTGTCCTAAATAATAAACTTGATTAATGAAAAAACGCCTCTCATGATGCCTGGTATGTGAAAGCTGATAATCATTGTTATCATCATTATCATTATTGGTAATATAACCTATGTTTTTCTAATTTGTACTAGTTTATGGTCATAAATATAATTTTAACTTATAATAATCATCCTTGTTTCAGTGGAAGCCACTGTGGCATAGAGAAGAAGCATGTGAGCTTTAGAGAAAAGCACACAGATTAAAAGCCTGGCCCTGAATCTTTACAAGCTTTGTGACCTTAGGCAAGTTGTACTTTATCTCTCTAATTCCCTTATTTTAAGGATGGGGCTAAAAATAGCACCTACAATGACTGTATAGAGTTATTGATAGAATGACATGTAGTAAACATTCTTTCATTCATTCTATTCATTTTTATTGAGGGCCTACTGTGAAGAGAACCAAGAAAGAAAAGGGCTTTTTTTTTTTTTTTTTTTGATGGAGGGAAGACAGAAAATAGTAGGAGTTCAGTTTTAGACCTGTTGAATTTGAGATGCTTATTAGATCTCCAGGTGATAACATCAAATAAATGGTTATACATGAGTGTCTTGAATGCTGAGAAGAGGTTAAAGCTGGAGATAAAATTTAGCTTTACAGTTTTGGGACTGGGTAAGTTGACCTGGGGAACATACAAACAATTAGAGCTCAAGTGTCAGAAGAATGAGGAAAAAATAAATAAACGACTGAAGAAAAAGAATCAGAGAGGTGAGGAGAAAAATCAGGAGACAATGATGTCATAGACATAAGAAAGAAAAGTTCAAGAAGTGTTGAATACTGCAAAGAGGTCAAGTAGAATGAGGAAAGATCGGATTTGGTAATACTAAAGTTGTTGATGACATTGGCAAGAGTAGTCTCAGTTACATATGAAGTAATAAGGGCAGAAGCCAAAATGAAGTGGGTTGAAGAGTAAACGGGAGATGGGGAAGAATGGACAATGAGTATAGAAGAGCTTGAGAATTTTGCTCTGAAAATGAGCAAAGAAATGAGGTGATAGTTGAGGGTGAATTTAGTGTCAAGGGAAGGTTTCTAAATATAAGATACTAGAGTTTGTTTGTAGCAGTAGAATGATCCTGTGAAAAGTAAAAAAATCTAGTGTACAGCTGGGTACTTAAAGAAGTTTTTTTTTTAAAAGGTATTATTATTATTATTGGATCTTCAATCTCCCACCTCCAAAATCTCACCCAGCTATGTCTGGAAGTCTGAGCATATCTCATGTGAGATCATGAATAGTCCCTCTTCTACCATCTGTCATGCAGTACTCTCCTGCTAGACTCCCTTCAGTGAAATCTCCTGACTTCCCACTGCCTGTAGTATTATTTAATGATGTCTCTGCACTGCCACTGGCCCTAATGCCTATCATCTTGAGTATTCTGATGTTCATTCCAAAGGGATTATCTCCTGATGCTCCCAAAGCTGATGGAAATCCTTTAGATGCCAAAATAGTACAAATTTCTTCAAGTTCTCAGTGGGCAATATTTGGGGCAGAAGAGGTGAGAATGCCCTTCTCCCTCACTTTATATACCTGGGAACCAAGCAATGCCAATTGTGACTTATGGTCTCCCAGAGTAATTTCTAAAAATAGCCGTTTAGGGCAATTAGACAAGAGAACAAATTAAAGGGCATCCAAATTGGAAAAGAAGTCAAATTATCATTGTTTGTAGATGATAGTATCTTATATTTGGAAAAATCTAAAGACTCCACAAGAAACTATTAGAACTGATAAACAAATTCAGAAAAGTTGCAGGATACAAAACCAACATACAAAAATCAGTAGCATTTTTATATGCTAACAGTGAACAATCTGAAGAAGAAATTAAAAAGTAATCTCATTTACAGTAGCCACAAATAAAATTAAATACCTAGCAATTAACTTAAGGAAAAGATCTTTGTAAGGAAAACTATAAATTGCTGATGAGAAAAATTGAAGAGGACATCAAAAAATGTTAATGGAGTGGAGAATCAATGTTAAAATGTCCATACTACCCAAAGCAAGCTACAGATTCAATGCAATCCCTGTCTAAATACCAATGACATTCTTCACAGAAATGGGAAAAAAAAATCCTAAAATTTATATAGAACCACAGAGACCCAGAATAGCGAATCTTAGGATAAAGCAAAAAGAACAAAACTGGAGGAATCACATTATCTGACTTAAAATTATACCACAGAACTATAGTAATCAAAACAACACAGTACTGGCATAAAAACAGACACAATAGACCAATGAAACATAATAGAGAAGCCAGAAATAAATTCATACACCTACAGTGAACTCATTTTTGACAAAGGTGCCAAGAACATACACTGGTGAAAGGACAGTCTCTTAAATAAATGGTGCTGGGAAAATTGGACCCCTATCTTCAGAAGAATAAAACTAAACCCTTATCTTTCACCATAAACAAAACTCAAATGAAAATGAATTCAAGACTTAAATCTAAGACCCCAAACTATGAAACTACTAAAAGAAAACTTGGAGAAACTCTCCAGGTCATTGGTCTGAGCAAAGTATTCCTTGACTAATAATCAAGAAGCACAGGCAACCAAAGCAAAAATGGACAAATGGGATCACATCACGTGAAAAAGCTTCTACACAACAAAGGGAATAATCAACAAAGTGAAGAGACAACCCAAAGAGTGGCAGAAAATATTTGCAAACTGTCCATCTGACAAGGGGATTAATAACTGGAATATATAAGGAGCTCAAACAACTCTATAGGAAAAAAATTTAATAATTCAATTAAAAATGGACAAAATAGTGGAATAACCAGGTGCTCGGTGGCTCATGACTGTAATCCCAGCACTTTGGGAGGCCATGGCGGGTGGATCATGAGGTCAGGAGTTCAAGATCAGCCTGGCCAAGATGGTGAAACCCTGTCTCTACTAAAAATACAAAAAAAATTAGCCGGGCATCACGGTGGGCGCCTATAATCCAAGCTACTCAGGAAGATGAGGCAGAGAATTGCTTAAACCCGGGAGGCAGAGGATGCAGTGAGCCAAGATTGCGCCACTGCACTCCAGCCTGGGTGACAGAGTGAAACTCCACCTCAAAAAAAAAAAAAGTTTGAATAGACATTTCTCAAGAGAAGACACACAGGCCAAGTGTGGTGGCTCATGCCTGTAATCCCAGCACTTTGGGAGGCCGAGGCAGGTGGATCGCCTGATGTCAGGAGTTCGAGACCAGCCTGGCCAAAATGGTGAAACCCCGTCTCTACTAAAAAAAAAAGTTAGCGAGGCATGGTGGTGCGCCTGTAATCCCAGCTATTCTGGAGGCTGAGGCAGGAGAATTGCTTGAACCTGGGAGGCGGAGGTTGCAGTGAGCTGAGATCATGCCATTGCACTCCAGTCTGGGTAACAGAGTGAGACTCCGTCTAAAAAAATAATAATAATAAAAAAAATACAAACAGGCATAGGTGCTCAACATCACTGATCATCAGAGAAGTGCAAATCAAAACTACAATGAGATATCATCTCACCTCAGTTAAAATGGCTTATATCTAAAAGACAGGCAATAACAAATGCTGGTGATGATGTAGAGAAAAGGGAATCCTTGTACATTGTTGGTGAGAATGTAAATTAGTGAAACCAAAATAGAGAACAGTTTGGAGGTTCCTCAAAGAACTAAAAATAGAACTATCACATGATCCAGATTTGGAAGCAACCTAAGGGTCCATCAACAGATGAATGGATAAAGAAAATGTGATACTTATACATAATGGACTACTATTCAGCCATTAAAAGAATGAGATCCTGTCATTAGCAACAACAACATGGATGGAACCGAAGGTCATTATGTTAAGCAAAATAAGCCAGGCACAGAAAGATAAACATCACATGGTCTCACTTACAGGTGGGATCTAAAAATCAAAACAATTGAACTTATGGAGACAGAGAGTAGAAGCATGGTTACCAGAGGCTGGGAAGGGTGGGCGGTTGGAGGGAGGTGGGAATGGTTAATGGGTACAAAAAAATAGAAAGAATAAATAAGACCTAGTATTTGATAGCACAACAGGGTGACTATAGTCAATAATAATTTTGCTGTACATTTAAAAATAACTAGGATAATAGATTGTTTGTAACACAAAGGATAAATGCTTGAGGAAATGGATAACCCATCTTCCATGATGTGATTATTATGCATTGCATGCCTTATCAAAACATCTCATGTACTTCGCAGATATACACACCTACTATGTACCCATCAAAATTAAAAATTAAAAGTTAAAAATAAAAATAGTCTATTCAGTTTCTAGTTGGAGTACTGGTCCCTAAGGGGCTCAAACTTAAGCTTATTAGCTGGGCCCATTCTTTAGGACTCCCATGCCACCTTCCCAATTGTTACATTCACTTAAAAACTACTTTTTAAAACAGGGTCTTGCTATGTTGCCCATGCAAGACTTAAACTCCTGGCTCAAGAGATCATCCTGCCTCAGCCTCCCAAGTAGCTGGGGTTACAGGCATGCAACCACAGCACCTGGTGTCACCCTGCTATTTTTATGACCTCTTCCTCCAAACTTCATGCAAATCAATTCATGCAAATTCCTAGTTGCCCTAATACACTGATCTTTTAAGTCTAAATACCAGAAATAGGGATACAGCTTAGACTAAAACTAGAAAACTACTTAGAGTCAGTGGTGTGCCAAGGATTGGGTGGTGGGAGTAGTCTACTCTGAATGAATGCATTAAGGAAGTAAACTAAGTGTAGAGAATTTGAAAGCAATAATAAAACTGACTAAAGATAGATCTAGTTTTAATATCACCATGCACCAGCAATTTTAAACTATGTCAGTGATAAAATACCCTCTCCTCAAAATATTTTGTTGGTCTAAGTTCTAGAAAGTTGTGCAGTTACACTACGAGTTTTAACAATAAATACTTGTTTCCAATTAGCACATTTTTAATTACTTAAACAATGTATTGTACATGGAATTTTACTCAGAGTCAGCCTGTGACACAATCAGACTCAGCTGCACATTTGTTTTGAGTAAGTTCATAATGGTTCAGAATTGCTCGAGCTCACTGCAGATGCTGTTCTTGTCTCTAACCCCTGCATTTAAACAATAAACTTGGTATAAATAATGATACTAGATTGTAAAGATGAAGAAACAGGAGTTACTTTAATTCTATCATTTTACATGACTACATGGAGTTATCTGTGTTTAATAGCTAAAATGTAAAACACAGAAACATTTGAAAGCCACTCAAATCAATCCTGAAGAAACAGACATAATTTTTAAACTTTATTGTGAGAGGGGATTGCTATGAATCTCTGCCACAAACGTTCTTTTTGTTTAAGATGTCCTATTTGTAGATAGAATGCTTCATTTGAAGAAAACTTTTCAAAATCAAACTTAATAGAAAGTTCTTCAATCAACAGTAAATGAAGACAGATTGACAAATCTGGCTAACTGTCTATTGAATATGAATATGTGAAGATTAACTGTGATGGAGTCATTGACAAATATATAAAAATTAAGGCTCAAAAGCAAAATGTCATTTGTTATTGCAACAGACCCATATGTAAGTTATGTAAGTAAAAGTTTCTTTCACTTACTTTTTTTTTTTTGACACAGGATCTCACTCTGTTGCAGGTGCTGGAGTGCAAGTGGCATGATTTCGGCTAACTGCAATCTTAACCTCCCAGGCTCAGGGGATTCTCCCACTTCGCCCGCTGGAGTAACTGGGATTACAGGTGTGCGCCACTATGCCCGGCTAATTTTTGTATTTTTTATAGAGGCAGGGTTCCTCCATGTTGCCAAAGATGATCTCCAACTCCTGGGCTCAAGGGATTCACCTGCCTCAGCCTCCCAAAGTGCTCAGATTACAGGTGTGAGCCACTGCACCCAGCCTTTCTTTCCCATTTAAAAACCAAATTAATTAAAAAGTATTAATTTGTTATTTTTTCATTTTTTTGTACTTTAATATTTATTTTTCTCTTTTGAACAAAAGAAGATTTCACTGTTTCTATTTATTTTCTGGCCATTATGATTATTCATTTCATTTTCTGATTTTCATTACAGATAATCTTGTCATCTAGAGGAGAAATGTGTTAACAAAATGATCCAATCCTGGTGCCAAACATACTATGTATACCACTACTTATAGTAATAACAATTTAATATTTTTACAATGACATTTAAAGTGTTCTTATTTCCCAAACAATCTATATCTGAATTCATGGGACTTATTTTTTATATTTCCTTCTGAATCATTCACCAATTTTTGTATTTTACAAATAAGAATTATCTTTTCTCTTCCAAATACATTGTAAATTCCTCAAGGTCAGTTCATGTAATAGAAAATCAATAAATAAAAATGTAATAAATATTCCCACTGCATCTTAACTAAACCAAAAACTAAATTTAATTTTGAGAAAGAAAAAGGCTAACCGCTGAAATATATTGATTCCAAATTTAGCTGTTCTTGTAGCAAGGCAACTTCATTTTTTTTTTTTTTTTTTTTGAGACAGGGTTTTGCCCGCCCAGGCTGGAGTGCGGTGGCATGATCTCAGCTCACTGCAAGCTCCACCTCCCTGGCTCAAGGGATTCTCCTGCCTCAGCCTCCCAAATAGCCGGGACTACAGGCGTGCACAACCATGCCTGGCTGATTTTTGTATTTTTGGTAGCGACAGGGTTTCACCATCGTCTTGAACTCTGGCCTCAAGTGATTCTCCCGCCTCGGCCTCCGAGGGTGCTGAGATTACAGGCGTGAGCCACCACTCATAGCCTAGGCAACTTCATTCTTAATTGAAAATAATTATTATAACAATGACATGTCTCCCTCTGTAGCATATGTCTCTGGCACCCATGTTACATATTCACAGGCCATCTCTGATTTCAGCCACATTTGTGTTAGTCCATTCCAGTTCACCTCACATTGCCATTTCCTCCTCCAGTAAGCCTGCATTCTGCCCTAGGGCCCTCTTCAGACATCATGGAAGTATACTCAGCCCATTTGGCAAGCACAGCCCAGAGTGAGGGGAAGAGAGGAGAGGAAAAGAAGTTAGAGATTTCAGGTGACAGACAGTAAGAATAGTTCTCTATGAGAGTGGTGGAGTAATATAATACAATTTCTGAGAAGCACTAATGACCCACTTGAGACTAGTGGTGATCAATTTAAAGTGAGAGTGGCAGTATTGTTATGTTTCTCTCCAGTCACATTTAGCTATATGAGAATAATGGTAGAGAATGTAATTTAACTAGTCTTGCCAAAGTGAGAGGAAAGCAAGGCAGGTTGTGTGGAGGGGAGTAATTATAATCATTAACCATGGAGTTTAAAGTAGGTAAGAATGGTGTGAGGTCACAAGTGGGATGAAGCATAAGTAAAAGGTCATAGGAGCAATAAGGTCTAAGTCTCAGGTGACTCTGAGAATTATTAAAGTCAGGAGCTTAAAGGGAGTGAGTGGAAAGACAGGAGATGATGGTTAGAGACTGATACGCATGAAACTGATTAGGGAAATTAGGGAAAGATTATAGTTTATAGGTAAGACAAGATCTAGGATGTTAATATAGTAGTGAGTAGCAGAGGTAGGTGGGCAAAGAGGTCAGGTAATGAAAATGTGCATAGCCTAATGGAGGTTATATCTGGGGTAAGAGATGACCTGTGAACTGGCTTTTTGTAGTGATCAATATAACATAGATAAATGGCATGACAAGATTACTTCTGAAGGTCCCAAAGAAGATTTTGATAGTAAAGTAGTAATTAGTGCAAGAGAAAGTCTTCTAAGGTGAGAGTTTTGGGCCACCCCTTGACTTCTAGTGGAGACACTGACGTATAACAAAACAGCATTTATTGAATGCTAAGGTCCTATACTCAGAATAAGTATAAGAAAATCTTGTTGTCAACTTATTGAGATCTGGCTTCAATTTCTATCCCTGTCCTAGAAAGGTGCCAGAGAGCCAGATTGGGTCTTCTTGAGAGGGACAAGGCAGATGGGTGGACTGCCAGAAACTAAGGCTGGATTTTTATTTTTTATTTTTTTTAACTAAGGAAGACTTTTTTGAAATAATGTTGGGTGGAGTTGTAATTAATTTGCTGGAATAGGCATTGAGAACAGAGAAATACCCAGGGAACTTAAAAGAGGGAGTCTACAAAAAAGCCCACAAAAGTGCTCTATTAAAGTTAGAGCCACTGATTGTGCAACTGCCACAAAGAGCACCCTGGAGGCAGATTATAACTGCATCAGCCAAGCGAGATTTTTCTGCCCCTTACCTCTCCTCCCTCTCCCTTGTTCTAATCCAAAATTCAGTCTTGTGAATGGGGGAGTAGGAGTGGAAGCACAAAGTGGTGAAGTAAAAAAGAAGTCAATTATGTCACTCTCCCCTGCTAAGGCTGTTACATCGAAAGCAGGCCAAACTGTGTACAGGATAAGTTTAAATTGTATGAGAGTTTGAAGTAGAGTTTGGATTAGACTTTTTTTATTTTAAAAAAGAGACTTCATTTGATTAACTAGTAGGTTTTTTGGTTTTGTTTTTTAATTACTAACAGTGACCAGCAAAGCTGCAGAGCTTTCCTGAGATGTCATCCAGGGATGGAGATGAAAAAGTTGAGAGAGTAGGCTTGAAGAAATCAGTGGGAAAGAACAAAATTACTTTGTGCTAGTACTGTACCAGGTCCAGCTTGTTCAATGAAAAGGTTACAATTATAAGGAGAAAAATGGTAAGTGTCATAGCAAAAGAAGAGGAAAAGTTCTAGCAGGGTTGAATGAAATAAAGAATCTGAGAAGTAAACTGGAAAAAACACTATCTGAGCAGGACCTGAAAATAACATTGCTTATTTCGGAAGAGGGAAATGGAGTGGGAGAGTGGATAGAATTTAAAGGAGAGAAGGGAAGACTACTAACTTACAAGATTTGTAGGTTTGGGTTCCCTAGAAAACAAATCCTGAGGCAAAGCTGAATTGTTTTTGTAAGAGTGAGGGAAAAAGGCAATTGAGACAGCAAAAAATTGGGAGCAAATTTAATGTGGTTCATTACTAAACTGGCCATTACTTCTCAAAGTTACATAACCTGAAACTTACCCATGCAGGACATCTCTGGGCAGGTGATAAAGAAACACCACATGGAGGTGTCTGGTAAGATGGCCAAATAGGAACAGCTCCGGTCTGCAGCTCCCAGTGAGATCAAAACAGAAGGAGGGTGATTTCTGCATTTCCAACTGAGGTACCCGTCTCATTTCACTGGGACTGGTTAGACAGTGGGTGCAACCCCACGGAGGGCAAGCCAAAGCAGGGTGGGGCACTGCCTCACCCGGAAAGCACAAGTTGTCGGGGAACTCCCTCCCCTAGCCAAGGGAAGCCGTGAGGGATTGTGCACTTTGGCCCAGATAGTACACTTTTTTCACGGTCTTCGCAGCCCGCAGATCAGAACATTCCCTCAGGTGCCTACACCACCAGGACCCTGGGTTTCAAGCACAAAACTGGGCGGCCATTTGGGTAGACTCCGAGCTAGCTGCAGGAGTCTTTTTTTCACACTCCAGTGTCCCCTGGAACCCCAGCGAGATAGAACCATTCACTCCACTGGAAAGGGGGCTGAAGCCAGGGAACCCAGTTGTCTAGTTCAGTGGATCCCATCCCTACAGAGCCCTGCAAGCTAAGATCCACTGGCTTGAAATTCTCGCTGCCACTAGAGCAGTCTGAAGTTGACCTGGGACGCTTGAGCTTCGTGGGGGGAGGGGCGTCCACCATTCCTGAGGATTGAGTAGGTGATTTTCCCCTCACGGAGTAAACAAAGCCACTGGGAAGTTTGAACTGGGCAGAGCCCACTGCAGCTCAGCAAAGTCACTGTAGCCTGACTACCTCTCTAGATTCCTCCTTTCTGGGCAGGGCATCTCTGAAAAAAAGGCAGCAGCCCCAGTCAGGGGCTTATAGATAAAACTCCTATCTCCCTGGAACAGAGCACCAAGGGAAGGGGCGGCTGTGGGTGCAGCTTCAGCAGACCTAAATGTTCCTGCCTACTGGCACTGAAGAGAGCAGTGGGACTCCCAGCACAGCGCTCGAGCTTTGCCAAGGGTCAGACTGCCTCCTCAAGTGGGTCCCTGACCCTGGTGCCTCCCGACTGAGAGACACCATCCAGCAGGGGTGGACAGACACCTCATACAGGAGAGCTCTGGCTGGCATCTGGCAGGTGCTCCTCTGTGACGAAGCTTCCAGAGGAAGGAACAGGCAGCAATCTTTGCTGTTCTGGAGCCTCCACTGGTGATACCCAGGGAAACAGGGTCTGGAGTGGACCTCCAGCAAACTGAAACAGACCTGCAGCAGAGGGGCCTGACTGTTAGAAGGAAAACTGTGGAAAACAAACAGAAAGGAATAGCATCAACATCAACAAAAAGGACGTCCACACAAAAACCCCATCTGAAAGTCACCAACATCAAAGACCAAAGGTAGATAAATCCACGAAGATGAGGAAAAGCCAGCACAAAAAGCCTGAAAATTCCAAAAACCAGAATGCCTCTTCTCCTCCAAAGGATCACAACTCCTCCCCAGCAAGGGAACAAAATTGGACAGAGCATGAGTTTGACAAATTGACAGAAGTAGGCTTCAGAAGGTGGGAAATAACAAACTCCTCTGAGCTAAAGGAGCATGTTCTAACCCAATGCAAGGAAGCTAAGAACCTTGAAAAAAGGTTAGAGGAATTGCTAACTAGAATAACTAGTTTAGAGAAGAACGTAAATGACTTGATAGAGCTGAAAAACACAGCATGAGAACTTTGTGAAGCATACATAAGTATCAATAGCCAAATCAATTAAGCAGAAGAAAGGATAGCAGAGATTGAAGATCAACTTAATGAAATAAAGTGTGAAGACAAGATTAGAGAAAAGAGAATGAAAATAAATGAACAAATCTCCAAGAAATATGGGACTATGTGAAAAGACCAAACCTACGTTTGATTGGTGTACCTGAAAGTGACGAGAAGAATGGAACCAAGTTGGAAAACACTCTTCAGGATATTATCCAGGAGAACTTCCCTAGCCTAGCAAGACAGGCCAACATTCAAATTCAGGAAATAGAGAGAACACCACAAAGATACTCCTTGAGAAGAGCAACCCCAAGACACATAATCGTCAGATTCACCAAGGTTGAAATGAAGGAAAAATGTTAAGGGCAGCCACAGAGAAAGGTTGAGCTACCCACAAACGGAAGCCCATCAGACTAACAGTGGATCTCTCTGCAGAAACCCTACAAGCCAGAGATAGTAGGGGGCAACATTCAACATTCTTAAAGAAAATAGTTTTCAACCCAAAATTTCATATCCAGTTAAATTAAGCTTCATAAGCAAAGGAGAAATAAAATCCTTTACAGACAAGCAAATGCTGAGAGATTTTATCACCACCAGGCCTGCCTTATAAGAGCTCCTGAAGGAAGCACTAAATATGGAAAGGGAAAATCTGTATCAACCACTGCAAAAACATACCAAATTGTAAAGACCATCGACACTATGAAGAAACTGCATCAACTAACGGGCAAAATAACTAGCTAGCATCATAATGACAGGATCAGATTCACACATAACAATATTAACCTTAAATGTGAACGGGCTAAATGCCCCAATTAAAAGACACAGACTGGCAAGTTGGATAAAAAGTCAAGACCTATCAGTGTGCTGTATTCAGAAGACCCATCTCACGTGCAAGGACACACATAGGCTCAAAATAAAGGGGTGGAGGGATATTTACAAAGCAAATGGAAAGCAAAAAAAAGCAGAAGTTGCAATCCTAGTCTCTGATAAAACAGACTTTAAACCAATAAAGATCAAAAAAGACAAAGAAGGGCATTACATAATGGTAAAAGGATCAATGCAACAAGAAGAGCTAACTATCCTAAATATATACGCACCCAATACAGGAGCATCCAGATTCATAAAGCAAGTTCTTAAAGACCTACAAAGAGACTTAGACTCCCACACAATAGCAGTGGGAGACTTTAACACCCCACTGTCAATATTAGACAGATCAACGAGACAGAAAATTAACAAGGATATTCAGGACTTGAACTCAGCTCTGGACCAGGTGGACCTAATAGACATCTACAGAACTCTCCACTCCAAATCAACAGAACATTCTTCTCAGCACCACATGGCACTTATTCTAAAGTTGACCACATAATTGGAAGTAAAACATTCCTCAGAAAATGCAAAAGAACAGAAATTATAACAAACAGTTTCTCAGACCACAGTGCAATCAGATTAGAACTCAGGATTAAGAAACTCACTCAAAACTGCACAACTACATGGAAACTGAATAAACCTGCTCCGGAATGACTACTGGGTAAATAATGAAATTAAGGCAGAAATAAATAAGTTCTTTGAAACCAATGAGAACAAAGACACAACGTACCAGAATCTGTAGGACACAGCTAAAGCAGCGTCTAGAGGGAAATGTATAGCACCAAATGCCCACAGGAGAAAGCAGGAAAGATCTAAAATTGAGACCCTAACATCACAATTAAAAGAACTAGAGAAGCAAGAGCAAACAAATTCAAAAGCTAGCAGAAGACAAAAATAACTGAGATCAGAGCAGAACTGAGGGAGATAGAGACACGAAAAACCCTTCAAAAAATCAATGAATCCAGGAGATAGTTTTTTGAAAAGATTAACAAAATAGCTAGACCACTAGCCAGACTAATAAAGAAGAAAAGAAAGAAGAGTCAAATAGACACACTGGCCACTGATGCAGCCACGGGGGCAAAGCAAGCAGCTGATGGTCAGGAAGAATAGTGAAGAATTTGAGGCAATTCATAAAGTGTCAGGTATACTCCCAAATCTACATCCATGGTCCAGATATTAGCACTGGATAGGCCACAGGTATCTCAATCTCAACATCTCCCAAAATATTTTTAACCTTTTTTATTATGATGTATTACATACTGACAGAAAAGTAACAAAAAATTCACAGAGGGGGAGGAGATATTTGTAATATATAAAACTTAAAAAAGAACCATTCTAGAAGAATATGTAAAAAGCTCCTTCAAATCAATAAAACGTAAACAACCTAGTAGAAAAAAAGAGGCAAAATCTTAACATATATTTCACAAAAAGAGAAATCCAGATGCCCAACAGATATATGAGAACAGCTCTACTTAATTAGTAATATGGAAAATTCACTTTAAATCACTATAATTCATCTTGTAGATAGGCTATAGTAGGAAAGATAGACAAATATTCTGCTTCAACAACTAGAAAAAAAGATAAAGCTGGGCACAGTGGCTTACGCCTGTAATCCCAGCACTCTGGGAGGCCAGGGCAGGTGGATCACTTGAGGCCAGGAGTTCAAGACCAGTCTGGTCAACATGGTAAAACTCTGTCTTTACTAAAAACACAAAAATTAGCCAGGCATAGTGGCATGCCCCTGTAATCCCAGCTACTCAGGAGGCTGCAGTGGGAGAACTGCTTGACCCCAGGAGGTGGAGGTTGCAGTGAGCCAAGATTGTGCCACTGCCCTTCAGCCTGAGCGATACAGTGAGACTGTCTCAAAAAAAAAAAAAGAAAGAAAAAGAAAGAAAGATCACAAAAATCATTTTTCAATACATCAGTGTTCATTCATTTAGATGAATTAAAATTTCAGCAGGAAGAGTTTTTTTTCTAGAGAAGCTGGCAATAACTACTTTCTTTTCTCATACTATCTTGTTCTAGGCACAGACTGAGGAATTGGGCTTGGCCTAATAAGGACTCTCCTGGGGGAAAGAAACAGAAGAGAATTTGACAACTACATGGGCCGGCATAATGGATTGGAATTTAAAGGTTCCACAAATGTGCCACCAGTTTATCACATGGGACATTTTCTCACAGAGTGAAGCAGGAAGCTGGTGGGCCTGGGCCAGGAAGGCAGAGTGAAATTTCATGACGCTTAGAAGACAAAGAGCCTTGCTAAAATAAAGTGAATGGTCCTGCAACAAATACACAACAGGTCTCCCTTCTTAAGAAATCTGCCAGATTGTAAAACTGCATGGGGAGAGAAGCACAAAAGAATTAAGTTTAAAACTCCAAAGCACAGAAAAAGGCTGAGGAGACAGGGACTCATGAGGCTTTCAATCAGAAGCCTGAAATGGTCACACTTGAGCATAGTGCTGGCTGGAAACGCAGAGTAAAAATGTCTTGTGATTTCATGGTGTTCAAATCTCTGAAGGACAGATGAATCTCCATTGGTATTTCAGGTTTTCCCTACAGTAGGCAAGTACTTCGGACTTACCAATCTTTCAACCAAAAGCTCAGAAGGGTCACCTCTAAGGAACAGGGGTAAATCAGAGGTGAACTAAGTTTCATTAAAACTATACCTCAGCTCCAACCTAGCTCAATTCCAGATTGGATGTGGTGATTTTCACCTTACCACATCTAGTTAGCAAGGAAAAGTTTGCACCATCTCTGGGGGATAACAATATCACCTGTACTTTCTACTATATACAATGTATGCATATAGTTAAAATTATAATGCATCTAGGAGGAAGAAAAAGGACTTCAATAATCAAGATAAAAAACAAACAAAGCGAAATCCACCCATGATCTATATGGTGGAATTAGCAGACGAAGATTTTAATTTTAATTATTTTTTTTTAAGAGATGGGGTTTCGCCATGTTGGTCAGGCTGGTCTCGAACTCCTGGCCCCAAGTGACCAGCCTGCCTTGGCCTCTTAAAGTGTTGGGATTTATAGGAGTGAGCCACCGTTCCTGGCCCCAAGAAATTAAAAATCACTATTACAAACTAAAGAAAATAATAATCGAAGAAGAGATTTAAAAGTAGGTGAAAAAGTAGAGTGCAAATATCGAGTGAATTAAAATTTATTCAAAAGAATCAAATGAACAATCCAGAAATGAAACAATAAACTAATCAAATGGGTTTAAGGACATATTAGAAAGACTAGTGAACACAAAGACAGGTCCAATAAAAATATTCAAACTGAAGCATAGAAAGAAAAAAGAATGAGAAAAACAACAGTAATAAAAGACATGCAGGACAGTGACAAATGATCTAACATATATATAATTGGAATTTTGAATAGAGAAGAGAAAGAGAATGGGGCTGAAGCAATATTTAAAGAAATAATGGCCAAGGATTTTCTGAAATTGATTTAAAAAATATATCAGGCCAGGTCCAGAGGCTCATATAATCCCAGAACTTTGGGAGGCCAGTGCAGGTGGATTGCTTGAACTCTGGAGTTTGAGACCAGCCTTGGCAACATAGTGAAACCCCACTTTTACTAAAAAGCACCAAAAAAAAAATTAGCTGGATGTGGTGGTGTGCGCCTGTGGTCCCAGATACTCACAAGGCTGATGTGGGAGGATTATCTGAGCCCAGGAAGTTGAGGCTGCAGTGAGCCATGATTGCACCACTACACCCGACTTGGACAACACAGTGAGACCCTGTGTCAAAAAATACATGTATATTAAATAAAATACATATTCAAGAGGTTCAGGATAAATGCAAAGATTACCATGCCCGGATACAATTTGGTAAAACTTCTGAAAATCAGACATAAAAAACTAAAATCTTAAAATCAGCTAGAAAAAAAGGAAGCATTATCTTTAAAAGAGCAACAATAAGATTTCCAACTGACTTTTCAGCAGAAGCAACAAAGACTATTGAATGACATCATTTGTTTGCTAAAAGAAAAAAATTCCCAACCTAGAATTCTATACCAAGAAAAAATTTTCTTCAAAATAAAGTTAGATAGGTTGGGCATAGTGGCTCATGCCTGTAATCCCAGCACTTTGGGAAGCCGAGGCGGGTGGCTCACTTGAGGCCAGGAGTTCAAGACTAGCCTGGCCAACATGGTGCAACTCTGTCTTCACTAAAAATACAAAAATTAGGCCGGGCGCGGTGGCTCACGCTTGTAATCCCAGCACTTTGGGAGGCCGAGACGGGCGGATCATGAGGTCAGGAGATCGAGACCATCCTGGCTAACACGGTGAAACCCCGTCTCTACTAAAAAATACAAAAAACTAGCCGGGTGAGGTGGCGGGTGCCTGTAGTCCCGGCTACTAGGGAGGCTGAGATAGGAGAATGGCGTAAACCTGGGAGACAGAGCTTGCAGTGAGCTGAGATCCAGCCACTGCACTCCAGCCTGGGCAACAGAGCGAGACTCCATCTCAAAAAAAAATAAATAGTTGAGATGAATCATGAATCTAAATGTGAAGACAAAACAATAAAGTTTATGGAGGAAAAACATAGAAGAATATGACCTTGTTGTAGACAAAGATTTAATCAGGATACAAAGAAACACTAACTGTAAAATAAAAATTAATAAATTGAACTTCATTAAGAGCTTTAATTCATCAAAAACACCAGTAAGAAGGCTAAGGTGGGTGGATCACCTGAGGTCAGGAGTTCGAGACTAGCCTGGCCAACATTGTGAAACCCCATCTCTACTAAAAATACAAAAAATTAGCCGGGTGTGGTGGCAGACACCTGTAATCCCAGCTACTCAGGAGGCTGAGGCAGGAGAATTGCTTCAACCCAGGAGGCAGAGGTTGCAGTGAGCCAAGATTGTGCCACCGCACTCCACCCTGGGCAATAAGAGCGAAACTTCATCTAAAGCAAACAAACAAACAAACAAAAAACCAGCAGTAAGAGAGTGAAAAGGAAGGCAACAATGCAGAGAAGATATTCACAATACATACATATAGGTTTTGTATGTATCCCGAGTTTATACAGAATTCCTACAAATAAGATTTTAAAAAACATTTTTTAAACATTAAAATGCACAAAAGAATTGAACAGGTCCTCCCAACAGAAGATATTCAAGTGGTCAGTAAGTATCCACATCATTATCATCAGGGAAATGCAATTTACAACCACAATGAGATATCACACCCCACCAGAATAACTAGTAATGAAAAAATTAAGAATACCAGGTATTGAAGAAAATGTAGATCAATTACAAGTCATACATTGATGATGAAAGTATAAATTGGTACAATCATTTTAGAAAACTTTTTGGCAGTATCTACTAAGCCCAGAAATCCAATTCACCCCAAAAGAACCCACTCTAAAGAACTGAATGCGTATATGAATTCAAACAACATACTAACATATGCAAAGAACATTTATAGTACTTTTATTTTATTGTAGCAAACAAACAAAAACAATCCAAACGTCAGTGAGTAGTAGAATGTACAAACTGACAAAACCATACTAGAGACTACCCAGCAATAAGAAAAAAACACCTACTACTGTAATGTATTGACATGAATGAATCTCATGAATATTATGTTGAGTGAAAGAATAATTTTTTTTTTAAGTTTAGAAAGAGTATGAGAGAAGGCAAAATTAATGCATGGTAATGTAAATTAGAATAATGGTTGTCTGGATGAAGGATAGTTACAGATAAGAAAGAGGCATGAGAGAATTTGGAGTGCTAGAAATGTTCAATATTTTAATCTGAGTGGTAGTTACAGAGGTGTTTACATATTTCCATTCATAGAGTTTTAGACTTAACACACTTTGCTGTATGTATATCTCATATCACCTCAGAAAATGGTAGTATTGGCTACTACAAAACTGTCTAACAACGTGTCATATTCAGAATAAAATTTTAAATCATAGGATTTTATTGAAAACACTTCTTGACCTGGACTTTGCCTTTCCAGAAATATTTCTGCATTCTAACAATAAGCTCTGTTTACTGGCTATACCAAAGTATTTAGTGTTTTTTAATAATATACCACACACTCTTTAACCTCTTTGCCTTTGCATATGTGTTCTTTGCTTGGGATATACTTACCACCCTCTTATTTTACCCTAAATGTTCCCTAGTAATTTCCACAAAATTTTGCATCTTAATTCAGTCATTGCCTTATCCAGATAACCTTCCCAAGCCATCTCAGGTGTAATTAAGCACATCTTTGCTTTGTTCTTTTAGCACCCTATTAGAGCATTTTCAAACTGTATTAAAAGCTTTTCTTATTTTTCTGACTCTCACTAGATTACAAAGTCCTTGAGAATGGGCATTTTTGTTTTGTTTTTAAAATATTATTAACACATAGCATAGGGTCTGACATAAAGTAGGCACAATAAGAGTTTTTCTAAGTGTCGGAACAAGAAAACAATTAAGGAAAATCCTAGTTGGTTCTATATTGAGTTTCTCCTACACGTTCAGTAGTAGATTGGGGCTTTTCTATGCTCCACAGGCTCAGAAGACACAACTCCATTATTATGGATTTGAATATTGCAAAAATGGTACTAAATTTACTTTCTTTGGTTACAGGGAGACATTCAAACAGCAAATTGTTAGTAATCCCAGAAACCATTTTATCAGCCAAGTGACCTAAATACTGGATAGAAAATTCTGTCCACGGCAGGCCCAACAATCAGTAGATCTACTCTCTTTCCTTAAGAGTAGCCATGAGAACAAGGAAAACTGGGGCAAATTAAGCTAACACAGCTTGTTCATATGCTCATTCATCAGGAATACAATGACATTAAACATTAGAAAATATAGAAATGGCTGTCTTCATAGCACTTTTAAAGCTCATTTATCATAGTTAAAAGTTTGAAAAGAACCATCTTCATTTAATAATTATCAAAAATATATTTTCCTAAAATATCACCACAACAGTTATACAGGATTATCTTTTATACTGAAATGATGGATATTTAATTGGCAAATAAATATGTACCTAAAATTCAGCCTAGTTGTGTTACTATAGGTCAATGTACTTTTTTGTATATTGACCTATACAATAAACCAACAGATGTTTTTGGTAACACACCAAAACTACTAGAAATCATGTTTGGTCTCTACATTTTTAAAGTAACTTTTAAATGGAAAACATTAACTTAGCAAAGATATAGTCAAATGTGTTTTTAAGACATGATTATCACATTTATTTCATTGTAAACCACTTTTTAAAAACTAGAAACTGAGCTAAAATTCTCAAAGGACACAAATTGGCTGCTAGTTAATCTCTCAGAATTCAATGTTAAAATCTGTTTAGTTGCTTATTTTGTGGTAATTTATATTTGAGATTGCCTTATCCATTACATTCCTCTTGATTTTGATAGTGATCTAATGTAAATGTCTTAGCCAGATGATCTCTAGAATATGTTATAGAGTCTGGCATAGATTAGTCTAAACAACTTATGATGTTTTAATAGCAGGAAATTCTATTGCTGAATTTGTTAATATCCATTTACTTCTTCTAGAATTTTAATAGTAATTTTGCTCTTGTAAACATAAGGTCAAAAATGTTTGGGAATGCATATGCAAACCCAAATTTCGAAGAAAGTGAACCATAGTAAACTTTTAACAGAAATAGAACTTGAGAATTTAGGAATTTATCATTTTAATGACGTTAGAAATAAGCATTTTTCCTAAGAAGCCACCTGTAACACATTAAGTATAAATCACAGTTTCTTAAGTACTGTTTTGGGACCTCTGTGTTGCAATTCCAGATGCATAAGTTAAGTTGGTTAAGCAAGGAAATTGTTGCGTTTGGGGTGAGCAAAAAGAAAGTGATGAAAGCCAGGTCTTAAAATAAGTTAGGGGTGAAACACTTTGGAATTTAAACTTCATATAGAGTAAATGTAGGGGAAAATAACAGAAAATAATTAAGTTTTTAATGTGTAAACATTAAACATTTACATAGCACAGGATCATTAATTCACTGACCTTATTAATTTATTATTTTAAAATTATGGCATGAAAAGACTCCCTGTTACTTAAAAATAAAACAGCACCAAAAGGTCAAAATGAAAATAAAAGCTATGTATTTCAACATTTAAATGTGCAGTATAAAATAGAGTTCAATCTTAAACCTAGAGTCCCTTAAAACTTTTACTAAAAATCCTCATTATTTTTTAATAACACTTTTATAGTGCTTACAACATACCTGTTACTGATGTAAGTAATTAAATCTTTATATAATAACCTCATCAGGTAGGAACTATTATCCTCATTTTACAAATGAGGAAACACATTGCTTTTGTCTAGATAAAGCCTCCAAGATATGGAACTTATTTGACCAGGATCACAAAGCTTTAATAGTAAGTGGCAGAGCCAGACCTAAACACAGACAGTCACTCCAAAGTCTATGATCTTATCAAATATATGCTCTGCTGTCCTCCCAACATCTAATATCAAGCCTTCAGAAAGTTAACTAGTATCAGAAAATAGTAATATTTGAAAACTTTTAATTGAGTAAAATGTCAAAGAATCTAAAGTCTAAGGAGATGCACCATATTCAACTAAAACTCCTCATAAATACTTGAACTCTTCATGAAGATCTTCAAGAAAAGATCATATAGACTTTACTTCAGTACCTCCAGTGACAGGAAACTATATTAAGGTACACAGTTTTATTTCCTGAAATCTGCCTCCTGTAAACTACCGTATTTCTTTTAGAAGTAGGGTCTCACTCTGTTGCCCAAGTGGGAGTGTTTTACCCTGTTTCTATCCTATCTTCTAAAGTCAAACAAAATTAATCGCACTTCTCTTTTACACTGCTGCCTTAAAATATGTGAAGAAACCAATTATGTTCTAATTCCCCACCCCCCACCCTTGGTTAAATATTCTATTTCCTTCAAAATTTCTTCATGGACACAGTGGAATTTCCTCACATTTCTACTTTTTTGTTTCTGGACATGCTCCAATTTTTCTTCTCTCTCTTAAAGCGCACCATTCCCAAACTGAATTCCATATTCAAGAAGTATTTTGACCACAAAAGACTAGCACCATTACCAGTCATTCTATTTTTACTTTTTTAAATTTATTTTTTCCTACTCTTCAGAAACCCCAATCAATCATTCATTCTAAATGGTATTAATGTAGATGAATATTGACTTTTTAGACAGCAAAAATATATAGATTCATATCAAGTTTGCTACAAAATAATGCCTCCATGATATTTTCCACATATATTGGAGCTAATAAACTGGATTTTTGCAAATAAATTCAAAATAATTTACCCTTATGAAATTATTACAAATCAGTATCTTATTAGAAATCAGTCAGTCCATTATTCCAGCCTGTTGAGATCCTTTAAAACCTTGATGATCTTACTTAACAAGTTAGCTATCCCTTCTAGCTTTTCTCAACTAAATCATTGGGAAACTATCAATATTTATGATAACCTTTTTTTTTTTTTTTTTTTTT
>NW_012120487.1:3960629-3964606 GCF_000951035.1 Colobus angolensis palliatus
TTTTTTCCAATTCTGTGAAGAAAGTCATTGGTAGCTTGATGGGGATGGCATTGAATCTATAAATTACCTTGGGCAGTATGAGCATTTTCACGATATTGATTCTTCCTATCCATGAGCATGGAGTGTTCTTCCATTTGTTTGTGTCCTCTTTTATTTCGTTGAGCAGTGGTTTGTAGTTCTCCTTGAAGAGGTCCTTCACATCCCTTGTTTAAATCTTTTTTATTTATAAATTACTCAGTTTCCAGTATTTATTTATAGCAGGGTGAGAATGGACTAATACAAAGAGCAAGAAAGAAAACATTAAAGGGAGTTTAAGAGCTGTCAGAGGCTCTAACATATGTCTAAGTAGATTCCAGGAAAGAATGGAAGAAATGTAACACTTGAAGAGATACTAGCTTAAAATTCTCCAGAACTGAAGAAAAACATGGATATACAGATATGAAAACCATAGCACGTATTAGTCAGGATAAGCAGAAGAAAAAGAAAAAGGAAATGAAATCTACTACTAGATATATTGCTGAGAAACTTAAAAACATATATATAGATGAAAAAGGATAGACCTTAAAAATAGCCAGATAGCCAGGGGCAGTGGCTCATGCCTGTAATCCCAGCACTTTGGGAAGCTGAGGTGGGCAGATCATGAGGTCAGTAGATTAAGACCAACCTGGCCAACATGGTGAAACCCTGTCTCTACTAAAAATGCAAAAAATTAGCTGGGCATGGTGGCATGTGCCTGTAATCCCAGCTACTCAGGAGGCTGAGGTGGGAGAATCCCTTGAACCAGGGAGTCAGAGGTTGCAGTGAGCCGAGATTGTGCCATTGCACTCCAGCCTGGCCATAGAGCAAGACTCTGTCTCAAAAAGAAATAGCCAGATAAAATGTACAGGTCACCTTTCTAGAGAAAAAGGGCAGCTCACAATATTTAAGGCCTGGGAGAGGACCTCCCAGCAGCTATCACTGAAGACAGAAGAAATGAAATAATACCTTCAAAGTGCTGAGAAAAAATAACTTTCCACCTAAAACTGTATAGCAAAATTATATTTCAAGAATGAAATGTACCAACATGTATGTGGCATACCAACATATATGTAGTGGAAGTCTCAGAAGGAAAGGAGAGGGAGAAAGGGATAGAACAGTTAACTGAAGCATAATGGTTGAAATCTTCCCAAATTTGATTAAAATAAGAAAATATTAAATACTCCAGAAGCTCAACAAACTACAGGCATGAAGAAAAAAATCAAAAGGAGCAAGAGAAAAATGGATTTAAAGATAGGGAAGCAATAATATGATTAGCAGCTGACTTCTCATCAGGAACAATGGAGGAAAAAAGGCAGTGGGATTATGTTCAAAGTGCTGGGGGCAGGGTCAGGGAACTGCCACCAAAGAATTCTATAATAAAAATAAAGAAAATAAACATATTCCCAGATTAAACAAAGACTGAGTGAATCCATTGCTAGCATACCCACCTTATAATAAATACTAAGGAAGTCCTTTAGGCTGAAAAGAAATGACATAAGACAGTAATTTGAATCCATAGGAAGAAATTAAGAGCATCAGAAATGGCAAAAATGTGGGTAAATATAAAAGTCTATATAAGTATCTATTTTTCTATTTTCTTAATTTCTTTAAAAGATAAGATTATATGAAGCAATAATCATAACTCTGTGTTGTTGAATTAATGGCGTATATAAATACATATAACAACATTAACACAAGGAAGTTGCTATATTTTACTATAGTTGAATCAGTATTAACCTGAAGTAGACGGCCTTATTAAGAAGCACATTGTAATCTCTAGAACAAATATGAAAAAAATTACAAAATATTCAGATGAAAAGATCAACAAAGGAATTGAAATTATACATTAAAATATATTTAACACAAGAATGCAGTAACGAAAAAATAGAGGAATGAAATAGACATTAGACATTTCCAAAACAGCAGATGTATATCCAACGACATCATAATGAATGAAATGCAAATAGACTAAATACCCCAACCAAAAGGCAGAGGATTTCAGGCTTCTTTCTAAAAGGCAAGATTGAAGAACAATACACCACTTATAAGAGACACAATTTAGATTCAAAGAAACAAATAGTAAAAAGTAAAATGATAGAAAAGTAGAATTAGAATGATAGAAAAAATGTATATCATGGGAACAGTAACCATAAGAGAGTTAGAGTAACTATACTGACATCACACAAAATAAATACATTTTAAGACAGAGTATTTTTTTTTTTTTTTTTTTAGATGGAGTTTCGCTCTTGTTGCCCAGGCTGGAGTGCAATGGTGCGATCTTGGCTCACCGCAACCTCTGCCTCCCAGGTTCAAGTGATTCTCCTGCCTCAGCCTCCCGAGTAGCTGGGACTACAGGCACAGGCCACCATGCCCGGCTAATTTTTGTATTTTTAGTAGAGACAGGGTTTCACCATGTAGGTCAGACTGGTCTTGAACTCCAACCTCAGGTGATCCACCGGCCTCGGCCTCCCAAAGTGCTGGGATTGTAGTCATGAGACACCACTCCCCGCCTAGAGTATTGTTTTTAATATAATTAAATACTCATTTTATTGGTTACTTATCAAGTAAACATGCCCTGTGTTATACACCATCTGTTGTCAAAGTAGATTAGGTCCAGAGAGAGTTAACTGAAATCCAGACATGATGTATATGGTTTTCTTCTTCTAATAAAAGTCTATTAATAATTTCTTCTTTTAAAATTATTTATTTATTTATTTTTAAAGAGATGAGATCTCATTATGTTCCCCAGGTTGGTCTCGATCTCCTGAGCTCAAGTGATCCTCTAGCCTCAGCCTCCCAAAGTGCTGGGTTATGGGCATGAGCCACCATGCTTGGCCCCTATTAATAATTTCTGATGACACTACTCAAAGAAAAGAACGGGATTATTTTACATGGTTTCTTATGGAACGCAGGTTATGGAGGTTACGGGCAAGCACGATTGAAAAAGATTTAGGCCGTGTGCAGTGTCTCATACCTGTAATCCCAACACTTTGGGAGGCCAAGGCAGGAGGATTGCTTGAGCCTAGGAGCTCAAGACCAGCCTGGGCAACATAACACCACCTTGTCTTTACTACAAAAAGAGGAAATAAAATCAGCCAGGCTTGGAGGTGAGTGCCTGTAGCCCCAGCTACTCAGGAGGCTGAGATAGGAGGTTTGCTTGAGCCCAGGGGATCAAGGCCGTAGTGACCAATGATTGCGCCACTGCTCTCCAGCCTGGGCATCAGAGCAAGGCCATCCTCACCCCCATCTCAACAAAAGACAGAAATGAAAAAAAAAAAAAGATTTGAAGAACAAGGTATCACAACCTGAAAGTAAGCCTAATTCTGTAAACCTGTTAAAAATGAAACAAAATCCCAGCATGCATAAATGAAGGACGATATGTAGCAAGCATTTTGCAATTATCCTTCTTCACACTAGGCAGATACTTATTAGACTGTGAACCGTGTAACACATGCTTGCTTTCCTATTATTTTTTGCTGTGATCATAAGTTTCCTGAGGCCGACCCAGCCATGCTTCCTGTACAGTCTGTGGAGCCATGACCTAATTAATTCTCTCTCTTTTTTTTAAATTATACTTTAAGTTCTAGGGTACATGTGCACAACGTGCAGTTTTTTTACATATGTACACATGTGCCATGTTGGTTTGCTGCACCCATTAACCGGTCATTTACATTAGGTATTTCTCCTAATGCTATCCCTTCCCCATCCCCACACCCCATGACAGGCCCTGGTGTGTGATGTTCCCCACCCTCTGTCCAAGTGTTCTCATTGTTCAATTCGCACCTATAAGTGAGAACATGTGGTGTTTGGTTTTCTGTCCTTGCAACAGTTTGCTCAGAATGATGGTTTTCAGCTTCATCCATGTCGCTACAAAGGACATGAACTCATCATTTTTTATGGCTGCATAGTATTCCATGGTATATATGTGCCACATTTTCTTTTTTTTTTTTTTTTTTGAG
>NW_012120487.1:3969096-3978098 GCF_000951035.1 Colobus angolensis palliatus
GATGGAGTTTCGCTCTTGTTGCCCAGGCTGGAGTGCAATGGTGCGATCTTGGCTCACCGCAACCTCTGCCTCCCACGTTCAAGTGATTCTCCTGCCTCAGCCACTTGAGTAGCTAGGGTTACAGGCATGTGCCATCATGCCTGGATAATTTTGTATATTTAGTAGAGACAGGGTTTCTCTATGTTGATCAGGCTGGTCTCGAACTCCCAACCTCAGGTGATCCACCTGCCTGGGCCTCCCAAAGTGCTGGGATTAGAGGTGTGAGCCACCACACCCAGTGACAAAACATATTTCATAATGTTAAAAGGTTCAATATACCAGGAAAATATAGCAGTTTAAAATATGTGTACATCTAAAACAGAGGCATGAGATACATGATGCAAAAAATAACAATTAAAGGGAGAAACTGACAGTTCAACAGCTTGGGGTACAAATTTCAATATATCATTCTCATAACTGATAGAACAACTAGGCAGAAAATCAACAAGAAAAGAGAAAACTTAACACTATCAACCATCTTGTCCTAGGAGGCATTTTTAGAATAGTCCACCCAACAACAGCAGAATATACCTTCTTGGCTGGGCATGTTGGCTCATGCCTATAGTGCCAGCACTTTGGGAGGCTGAGGTAGGAGAATTGTTTGAGGACAGGAGTTCGAGGCCAGCTGGGGCAACATAGCGAAACCTCATCTCTACTAAAAATTTAAAAACTGAGCCGGGCATGGTGGCTCACACCTGTAGTCCCAGCTACTCAGGAGGCTGAGGCCATGGGATCACTTGAGCTTGGGAAGTCAAAGTTGCAGTGAGCTGTGATTATACCACTGTACTCCAGCCTGGGCAACAGAACAGACTCTGTCTCAGAAAAAATAAAAACTAAAAAATATACCTTCTTTTCAAGCACACATAGACTATTTTCCAGTACTGACTGTATGCTAGGTCATATGGTCATATAAAACAAGTTCCCAAATTCAAAAGGATTATAATCATTAAACACATGCTTGCCAATCCATAAAATTAAATTCTAAACCAACAAAAGAAAGAAATCTGGGAAATCCCCAGACATTTGAAATTAAACAAAATAATTTTAAATAACTCATGGGTCAATGAAAAAATCACAAGAGAAATTAGAAAACATTTTGAAGGTAATGAAAATGAAAACATAACATACTAAAATTTTTAGATAAAACAGGGCCAAGATGAAAATGTAGCTTTAAACACATGTATTAGAAAAAAAGTAAAGGTTTCAAGACAATATCTAAGATACAACCTACAAAACAAACAAAATGAATTAAACCCAAAGAAAGCAAAAAGAAGAAATTAATAAAGAGCAGAGAGAATCAATGAAACAGAACATAAACAACTTTAAAAATCAGTGAAAACAAAATTTGGTTCTTTAAGATGATCAACAAAATTATTAAACCTTTAACTAGATTGACAAAGAAAAAAAAGACCCAAATTACCAAAATAAGGAATGAAGGAAGGGATATGCCACCAACTGGCAATCCTACCAAAAAAAAAAAATCAGGGTTAAAGGGATTATTGTGAACTGACTGGGCGTGGTAGCTCACACCCATAATCCCAGCACTTTGGGAGGCCAAGGTGGGTGGATAACTTGAGCCCAGGAGTTCAAGACCAGCCTGGCCAACATGGTGAAACCCCATCTGTACTAAAAATTCAAAAATTAACTGGGCGTGGTAGCACATGCCTGTAATCCCAACTACTCGGGAGGAGAATCGCTTGAACCTGGGAGACAGAGGCTGAAGTGAGCCAAGATGGCGCCATCGCAGTCCAGCCTGGGCGACAGAGACTCTGTCTCAAAAGAAAAAAAAAACAAAAACATAAAGAAAAACAACTTTATGCCAAATTAGACAATTTAGATGATATAGACAAATTCCTAGAAAAGAACTAATTACCAAAACTGACCGAAGAAGTAACAGAAAATCTGAATAGACATACAACAAGGAAATAAATTAGTAATAAAACAATTACATACACACATATAATTGTATATATATGCATACACAGAGGCTCAGATAGAATCACTGATAAATTCTATCAAACATTTAAAGAAGAAATAATGTCAATTATATATAAACTCTTTCAGAAAATAGAAGAAGGAACACTTCCTAACTCATGAAGACAATATTACTCTGATACCAAAACTAGGAAAAGACATCACAAGAAATCTATAGACCAATAGTCTTCATGAACACAAATGCACAATATTTAACAAAGTATTTGTAAATAGTTTTGTTTCAGATTTAGGGGTACATGTGCAGATTTGTTACCTGGGTATATTGTGTGATGCTGAAGTTTGGGGTATGACAGATCCTGTCACCTAAGTACTGAACATACTACCCAATAGCTTTTCAATCCTCGCCTCCCTCCCTCCCTGCCTCCTCTAGTAGTCTCCTGTTTCTATTGTTGCCATCTTTGTGTGAGTGCCCAGTGTTTAGCTACCACTTATAAGTGAGAACATATGATATTTGCTTTTCTGTTCCTACATTAATTCACTTAGGATAATGGCCTCCAACTGCATTCATGCTGCTGCAAAGGACCTGATTTTGTTCTTTTTTAATGGCTGCATAGTATGCCACAGTGTATATGTACTACGTTTTCTTTAATCCACCAATGATGGGCACCTAGATTGATTCCATGTGTTTGCTTTTGTGAATAGTACTGTAATGGACATATGATTGCATGTGTCTTTTTGATAGCATAATTTATTTCTTTTTGGATATATACCCAGCAATAGGATTGCTGGGTCAAATAGTAGTTCTGTTTTCAGTTCTTTGAGAAATTTCCAAATTGCTTTCCACAGTAGCTGAATGAATTTACATTCCTAGCAACAGTTACATTCTCTTTTCTTCAGAGCCTGGCTGACATCTGATTTCTTTTTTTCCTAAGACAGGGTTCTTGCTCTGTTGTCCAGGCTGCAGTGCAGTGGCATGATCATGGATCACTGCAGCCTTAATCTTCAGGGCTCAAGTGATCTTTCCACCTCAGCATCCCTAGTAGTTGGGACTATAAGAGTGCACTGCTGCACCTGGCTAACTTATTTTTATTTTTATTTTTTATAGAGAGGGGGTCTCACTATGTTACTTAGACTGGTCTTGAACCCGTGGACTCAAGTCATCCTCCTGCCTCAGCCTCCCAAAGTACGGGATCACAGGTATGAGCCACTGTGCCTGACCTTGGCTTTTTAATAATAACCATTCTGACTGGTGTGAGATGGTATCTTATTGCACTTTTGATTTGCATTTCTCTGATGATTAGTGATGTGGAATATTTTTTCATGTATACTGGTCGCTTGTATGTCTTCTTTTGAGGGTGTCTGTCCATGTCCTTTGCCATTTTTTTGTTTTTGTTTTTGTTTTTTGAGACAGAGTCTCACTCTGTCTCCTAGGCTGGAGTGCAGTGGTACAATCTCAGCTCACTGCAACCTCTGCTTCCCAGGTTCAAGTGATTCTCATGCCTCAGCCTCCAAGTAGCTGGGACTACAGGTGTGTGCCACCATGCCCAGCTAATTTTTGTATTTTTTGTGGAGATGGGGTTTTGCCATCTTGGCCAGGCTGGTCTCGAACTCTTGACCTCAGGTGATCCACTCACTTCAGCCTCCCAAAGTGCTGGGATTACAGGTGTGAGCCACCACACCTTGCCCTTTGCTCATTTTTTAAGGGGTTATTTGCTTTTTGCTTGTTCAATTGTTAAATTCCTTATGGATTCTGGACATTAGACCTTTGTCAGACGCAGTTTGCAAATATTTCCTCCCATTCTGTAGGTTGTGTGTTTACTCTGTTGATAGTTTCTTTTTCTGTGCAGAAGCCCTTTAATTAGATCCCACTTGTCAGTTTTTGTTTTGGTTGCAATTGGTTTTGGGGACTTAGCCAAAAATTATTTGCCAAGGCCAATGTCAAGAAGGATATTTCCTAGGTTTTCTTGAAGGATTTTTCTAGTTTAAGGTCTTTCATTTAAATCTTTAATCCACATTGAGGTAATTTTTGTATATGGTGAAAGGTAAAGGTCTCGTTTCATTCTTCTGTATACAGCTAACCAGTTATTCCAGCACCATTTATTGCATACCATGTCCTCTCCTCATTGCTTATTTTTGTCAGTCTTGTCAAAGATAAAATGGCTGCAGGTATGTGGCTTTATTTCTGGGTCTGTATTCTATTCGAGGAAGCCATCTCTTACTGCTTCTAGTCAACATTTTAGTGGAAATTATAGACAGTGTAATATGGCAAGAAAAAGATACTAAAAACACACAGATTTAAAATTTTCTCTTATTCCTATTTGATGTTTGTACTGGTTATATTTATTGAAATATTAATATAATTTTATGTCTGACAAATCTAATAATAAAAATTAGCTTGCTTTTTGTATATCTCTTTTACCATTCTTTTTTTAACTAATGCATATTTATTTAGTTTTCAAAAGTATTGGTATATGATCAATAAGTACCTGTAATCCCAGCACTTTGGGAGGCCGAGGCGAGTGGATCGCTTGATGTCAGGAGTTTGAGACCAGCCTGGACAACATGGCGAAACCGTGTCTCTACTAAAAACACAAAAAATTGGGCGTAGTGGCAGGCACCTGTAATCCCAGCCACTTGGGAGGCTGAGGCAGGGAGAATTGTTTGAACCTGGGAGGTGGAGGTTGCAGTGAGCTGAGATCACACCATTGCACTCCAGCCTGGGTAACAGAGTGAGACTGTCTAAAAAAAATATTAGCCAGGTGTGGTGGTGCACACCTGTAATCCCAGCTACTCAGGAGGAGGCTGAAGCATGATAATCACTTGAACCTGGGAAGTGGAGATTGCAGTGAGCTGAGATGGCACCACTGAACTCCAGCCAGGACAACAGAACAAGACTGTCTCAAATTAAAAAAAATATATATATATATATATAGGTATATGATCAATAAGAAACAAAACCAATTTTTCACTGTACAGTATTTGAAAAGCATTGCTCTGAACTAAATTACTGTCTGATTCTTTCATATATTGAGATTCTGGAATGACTTCTACAGATATTGAAGTTTCTATTCAGCAGGTAGAGCCAATGCTATAAAACAAAGGCTGTTAGACCAGTTAGGTCTTATTTATTAAATGTATTAATGAATCTAAAAAAGGAAAATTAGAAATAGGGTATGTCATCCAAGAGCATAGAAAAAGAGCAAATAGTAGCAATACCTGTCTAAACAATATCCAAAGGTAATGGTAGGTGGCCAACTCCTTTGTTTATTTCAATCATGTTTGCAAAGCCATGCCTACAAGACAGACTGATGCAAAGAGTTATAGCCAAAGGAAGTGAAATAGTCTCACTCTTGTAGCATTATCATTCTTTCTATAGAATCTTAGCTGTGGCATTAACCATTACATTCAGACTCTGAATTTGTGATTTCATAGAGCAGCGGTCCCTAACCCTTTTGACACCAGGGACTGGTTTCATGGAAGACAATTTTTCCGCAGGGCTAGGGGTGGGGGCGGGAATGGTTGATTATTCTAAGGAGCACACAACCTAGATCCCTCGCACACACAGTTCACAGCAGGGTTCGCGCTCCTGTAAGAATCTAGTGCCCCGGCTGATCTGACAGGAGGCAGAACTCAGGCGGTAATGCTCACTTGCCTGCCTCTTGTCTCCTGCTGCGTGGCCCTGTTCCTAACAGGCCACCGAGTACTGGTCCATGTACTGGTTGGAGGGAGCAGATGTGTTTCCTTGAAAAACAGCTTCTTCCATTTAGATTTCTCTTCCAGAAAAATTGCAGCTAGTATATCTGCAAAGATTAGATTAAAGATGATGCCTTCCCAACCAAGCCTGTTATTAATTTAAATGGACTCAAGATAGCTGCCATTAAATTAGGAAAGGATGGGTCTTGTACAGACAAATATGCAAATAGATTAGTCTTGAGAAAACAATTTTGCAGTGTGATTATTGGCACATAGAGCTTTTTGGAAGCAAGTCAGAAATCTACTAAATATTTCCTAAAGTATTTTGGGAAATTGTGTTGCCAAAGAAAATATAAACCTGGCTTATAGAAGCCTATAATTGTGTCTAGGTGTGGATTTCTTTGAGTTAACCCTGCTCAGAGTCCATTAAGCTTCTTTAATGTGTAAGCTAATGTTTTGGAGTCAAATTTCAGAAATGTTGGTCCATTATTTCTTCAATAATTTTTTCTGCTCCTTTCTCTTTCTTCTTTCCTTCTGGGACTGCCATTATGCATTATGTATATATACCATTGTGAATATGAGAATGCACAATTGAGATTATCTGGTTTGAGGAACAGAAAGAAAGAAAATGAACAAAAATAAATAGAGTTTCAGAGACTTGTGGAACACCATCAAGAAGATCAACATATGCATAATGGGAATTCCAGAGAAGTGCAATAAAATATTCAAGTATTATTTCCAGGGAAGAAAAAATATTTGAAGAAATAATAGCTGAAAACTTCCCAAATGTTATTTAAAAACATTAAAAACATATCTACATATTGAAGTAGCTATATGGACTCCAAGTAGAATAAATTCAAAGAGATCCACACCTAGACACATTGTAATCAAACTATTGAAAGACAAATAGAGAATACTGAAAACAGCCAAGGAGATGCAACTTATCATGTGAAAGGTATCCTTAATACATTTAATAGCTGATTCCTCATAAGAAACCATGGAAGTGAGAAGGTATGGGATGACATATTTAAAGTGCTAAAAGAAAAAGACTGTCTGACAAGGATTCTATATCCAGGAAAACCATCTTTCAAAACTGAAGGAGAACTTAAGTCATTCCCAAATAAACAAAAATTGAGAAAATTCATGGCTAGCAGACCTGCACTACACAAAATATTTAGGGGAGTTATTTAGGTCAAAAACTACACTGTGATATAATTTCTCACCTGCAAATCGACCAAACTTGACAAACTTTTCAACACAATGTGTTGGAGAGGCTATCAGGAAACAAGTGCTCTCATACTCTGTTGATGGGAATGCAAAGTAGTATCTTCCCAGTCAGGCATGATGGGTGATGTCTGTAATCCCAGCACTTTGGGAGGCAGAGGTGGGCAGATCTCTTGAGGTCAGGAGTTTGAGACCATCCTGGGCAACATGGTGAAGCCCTGTTTCTACTAAAAATACAAAATTAGCTGGGCGTGATAGCACATGCCTGTAGTCCCAGCTACTTGGGAAGCTAAGGCAGGAAAATTGCTTGAACTTGGGAGGCAGAAGTTGCAGTGAGCTGAGATCATACCGTTGTACTACAACCTGGGGGACAATGTGAGACTCCGTCTCAAAAAAAAAAAAAAAAGTACTATCTTCCCTATAGAAGATAATATGGCAATATCTAACAAGTTATGAATACATTTATCCTTTGATTAGCAATCCCATGTCTAAGAATTTGCCATAATGACACATCTCCAACAATACAAAAATACATATGTACAAGGTTATTTGTTGCTCCCTTATTTGTAATTACAGAATATTGAAACAAACATATATACTCATACATAGGAGATTAGTTGAATAAATTGTGGTACATCCACGCAACACAGTATGCAGCTATGAAAGAGAATAAAGAAGATCTGTATGAACAAAAATGGAGGGGTTTCCAGGATATAGTGTAATGTGGAAAAAAATAAACTGTAAGAAGAGTAAATATGTTACATTTTGTGTGATAAAGAAGGATAAATAAGAGAATATACACGTATCTCCTTATTTTTACAAAAAAGAGAAGCATATGACAAACAAACAAATAAATGATATAATTGACTACCTAGGATTGGTGGGAGAAAATAAGGTGAAAGGGCTAGATAGGATATTGTAGACAGCCTTCGTGATGGCCCCCAGTGATGTCCACCTCCTGGTATTCATGCTCTTTTGCAGTCTTCTCACTGAGTCAGGGCTGCTGTGTTCCACCACTATACTATGATGGAGCTAACAATATGTGTAATTTTCAAGGCTAGGTGATACAAGACATTGCAGCTTCTCTTTTGATCTCAGGTTTACTTTGGTCTTTCTCTCTTGGGGAAGTCAGCCACCATGTTGTGAAAACAGTCAAGCAGCCCCAGGGAAAGGCCTACATAGAGAGAGAAACCAACAACTAGCAACAAGCTGCCATGTGAGTAAGATACCTTACAAGCAGATCTTCCAGCCCTAGTCAAGTCTTAAGATGACTGCAATCCTAATCAATATCTGACTACAATTTCATAAGAAATCTCAAGCCACAACAAGCTGCTTCCAAATTCTTGGTCCACTGAAAGTGTGAGGGACAGTAAATGATTATTGTCTTAACCCAGTCAGTTTTGGACAGCAATAGATAACTAAGGAAATAACACTTCTTTGAGTATACCTTTTAATGCAGTTTTGACTTTTGGAATCATGTTAATATTTTGTACTTCAAGAGATGAAATAAAATCAAGAAAAATAGGAATAAACCCCCAGAATTGAATGCAAGCGAAAAAAGCAAGCTAACTATATTCCAAATGAATAGCTTAACTACTCTAAAGAGAAAAAAAAATCTAGGTAACTTTTGAACCTAGTTGGGTTATTTTTCTACTGTTAAGGGTATAATAATTGTTGACTATTTTATGTGTATTGCTGGATTGAGTAATTTAGTAAATACATTGATGCTGTGATGCTGTGGGTAGTCAGAGTTCTAATTGTGGGAACATATATGTGTATATATTTGGTTGAACAATATGAAATTACCATTTCCTTCAGCACTTTTCCTATAAGGGCCTTTAATAAAAGCAATGATACTCCAGTAGCAATAAAAATGGTAGAGCCCAGGGCTGAGGCTGGAAAGTAAAAGCTGAGTATGGAGCATCTTGATATGTCAGAGTAAGAAAGTGTTAAAAAAAAAGCATGTGTATGTGCCAAAAAAACACAAAGCCAAATTGAAGGGGCTCCCACAGGCCAAATCAGAGACAATTTGAACATCAAAATGAATAAGGATAACAATGGATTATAACCTACAGGATAAAATAAATATAAAAATAATTAACACAAATATT
>NW_012120487.1:3978499-3979741 GCF_000951035.1 Colobus angolensis palliatus
ACTATTATTATTATTATTATTTTTGAGGTGGAGTCTCACTCTCTCACTAGACTGGAGTGCAGTGGCATGGTCTCAGCTCACTGCAACCTCCACCTCCCGGATTCAAGCGATTCTCCTGCCTCAGCTGTGACTTCAGGTATGCGCCACCACACCCAGCTAATTTTTGTATTTTTAGTGGAGATGGCGTTTCACCATGTTGGCCAGATGGTCTTGATCTCTTGACCTTGTGATCCGCCCGCCTCGGCCTCCCAAAGTGCTGGGACTACAGGCATGAGCCACCATGCCCGACCTATTATTATTATCATTATTATTATTATTATTACTACAAATAAGAGAAAAGGGAAAGCCCTTCCCTACAGGAGAATAAGTAGTAAATACAGAAGAAATAAGAGTGTTAGGAAAATCACTTTTGGCTGGGCGTGGTGGCTCATGTCTGTAATCCCAACACTTTGGGAGGCCGAGATGGGCAGATCACTTGAGGTCAGCAGATCACCAGCCTGGGCAACATAATGAAACCCCGTCTGTACTAAAAATATAAAAAATTAACTAGGCATAGTGGCACACCTATAGTCTAACTACTTTGGAGGCTGAGGCAGGAAGATCAGTTGAGCCCGGGAAGCAGAGGTTGTAGTGAGCTGAAAGCATGCCACTGCACTCCAGTCTGGGTGATGGAAGTGAAACCCTGTCTCAAAAAAAGAAAGAAAAATCACTTTTTTTTTTTTTGCAAGAATTATAGTAATAACTGGTTCAGGCAAGAATCATCCATGGATGCTAAAACTATTCAATGAAAGTTTGGGCCAGGCATGGTGGCTCATGCCTGTAATCCCAGCACTTTGGGAGGCCAAGATGGGTGCATCACTTGAGCCCAGGAATTCGAGACCAGCCTGGGCCACATAGTGAGACCCCCCATCTCTATAAAAAATACAAAAATTAGCCAGGCATGGCAGTGTGTGCCTGTAGTCTCAGCTACTCAGGAGACTGAGGCAGGAGGATCACTAGAACCCAGGAAATAGAGGCTCCAGTGAGCTGAGATTGTGCCACCGCACTCCAGCCCGAGTGATGGAGCAAGATCCTGTCACAAAAATAAAGAAGGAAGGAAGGAAGGAAGGAAGGAAGGAAGGAAGGAAGGAAGGAGGGAGGGACAGAAAAAGAAAGAAAAGAAAGAAAAAGAAAGAAAGAAAGAAAGAAAGAAAGAAAGAAAGAAAGAAAGAAAGAAAGAAAGGAAGGAAGGAAGGAAGGAAG
>NW_012120487.1:3980526-3988892 GCF_000951035.1 Colobus angolensis palliatus
GAAAGAAAGAAAGAAAGAAAGAAAGAAAGAAAGAAAGAAAGAAAGAAAGAAAGAAAGAAAGAAAGAAAGAAAGAAAGAAGGAAAGTAAGTTTGAAGAGAAACAATATATTTACATAGTCTCCAACTATGTCCTTACGAATTACTTACAGATTATGGGGCAAACTGACATGATCACTTATGTAGTGTATTAGTTCGTTCTCACACTGCTATAAAGAACTACCTGAGACTGGGTAATTTACAAAGTTCCACTCACAGTTCCACAGGCTGTACAAAAAGCATGGCTCTGGAGGTCTCAGGAAACTTACAATAATGATGGAAGGGAAGCAAGCACATCTTCACATGGCGGCAGGAGAAAGCTAGTGAAGCAGGAAGTGCTACACATTTTTAAACAACCAGATCTCATGAGAACTCATTCACTATCACAAGAACAGCAAGGGGGAAATCCACCCCCATGATCCAATCATCTTCTCTCCATGCCCACCCCCTCAACACTGGGAATTACAATTTGACATGAGATTTGGGTGGGGACACAGAGCCAAACCATATCATGTAGTATTTGGCCAAAAATGTATAACCTGAACCTAATCATGAGGAAACATCAGACAAATCCAAACTGAGGGATATTTTGCAAAACAACTGGGCTGTATGCTTTAAAAATATGATTATCATGAAAGACAAAGAAAGGATGAAAATCATTCCAGATTAAAAGGATGTGAAAGTGCTGTGGCAACAAAATGTAAGATGTAAGCCTAGATTAAATTGTGAATCAAGGAAAAAAAATGCCATAAGGGGCATTACTAGAAAATTGGCAAAAATTGAACATGGACTATACATTAGATAATACTAATGTATTGTTAAATTTCCTAAATTTGCTAATTGTATTGTGAATATAGAAGCATGAGTTTTCTTATTTGTAGAAAATATACACAGAAGTATTTTGGAACGTCATATCTATAACTCTCAATCTCAAGTGACTCAGGAAATTCTATCCATACATGCACAAATATACTTATATGTCCTAAATATGTATGTATGTGTGTGTATGTAGGGAGAGAGAGAAAGCGAGAGAGAGAGATTTTTTTTTTAAGTAGCAGAACATTTACAAGTAGGGAATTTGAGTGAGGCATACACAAGACTTTGTAGCATTCTTGTTATTTTTTGTTTTGTCTTGTTGTTTTGCTTTAGAGACAGGGTCTCACTTTGCTGTCCAGGCTGGAGTGCAGTGGTGTTCACGACAGCCTTGAACTCAAACCATCTTCCTGCCTCAGTCTTCAAATAGCTGGGACTACAGGTGTGAGCTGCTACATCAGGCTAATTAAATTTTTTTTTTTTTTTTGTAGAGACAGGGGTCTCACTATGTTGCCCAGGCTGGTCCCAAACTCCTGGCCTCAAGTGATCTTCCTGCCTCAGCCTCCCAAAGTTCTAGGATTACAGGCATGAGCCACTGCACCTGGCCCAGACATTTAACTTCTCACAGTTCCGAAGGCTGGGAGTCTGACATCAGTGTACCACCACAGTCAGTTTCTGGTAAAGGATCTCCTCCTGGCAAGCAGATGGCTATCTTCTAGCTGTGATCTCCATGGTGGAGAGAGAGAAAGCAAGCTCTCTGGTGTCTCTTCCTATAAAGGCACTAATTCCATCATGAGAACTCCATTCTCAAGAACTGATTAACTTTACCTCCCAAAAGTCTCATCTCCAAATATCACATTGGGGGTTAGGACTTCAACAAATGAATCTAGGAGGGACTCAATTCAGTCTGTAGCTAGCAAAGACCTTGCCAATAACTAGGTTTAACTTAAACTAGTTAATGGGACGCCATTTGAATATCATTTTAAATCCTGGCATTAAAAATTGAGGAGATCATTAAAAACATATCCATTAATCTATGAAGTATAAAAGGTCCAATTTACGTTTCTGTTTGCAACTTGCATATCATTTTATTACTTAATATTCCGTATGAGGAAATATATGTTTACAAATAATAAAAAATTTTGGTAATGAAATGTAGTAATTTGAACATCTGAGATGCCTAAGTGAGTACTATTATAATAAGAGTATAAAAATTGATGGTAATTTTGTCATATACAACGATGCATCAAAGACTTCTACTTTTTAATTCTTAAATTCCCATGTTAACATGTTAACCATGGCACCATCTTGTGGATATTTATTAAATAGCCGGGCTATACAAACATTTATTTGGAAATGTTGTAAATGAAAGTTATTTACAAAAAAAAAAGAACATTAAAAAATGTCTAAGTTAATAAAATAAAATGTTAGTAAGTAATTAGCCTCACTCTCAAAGTGCCTCAACTATATAAATAAATGATTGAAATAGTTCTAGCATGGTTAAATTGTTTAAATGAAATTTCAAGCTATGTGCCATGGCTCACGCCTGTAATCCCAGTGCTTTGGGAGACCAAGACCAGAGGATTGCTTGAGCCCAGGAGTTCGAGGCTGCAGTGAGCCATGATCATGCCACTGCACTCCAGCCTGGGCAACAAAGCAAAACCCTGTCTCAGGAAAATAATAATAATAATAATAATAATTTTAAAGATAAAAATAAAAAATAAAAAAATTCAAACTGGCCAGTAGTGCTTAACACATCAAGTGGCTATTTTAGTTTGATATATATTTCATGTGTATAGTGTATGTGTATGTGTGTTTACATATATAAATACAAATATGTATTTGTATGCTATTGTTATTTTTATTTTATTTTATTTTTTGAGACAGAGTCTTGCTCTGTCACCCAGGCTGGAGTGCAGTGGCGGGATCTTGGCTCACCGCAGCCTCTGCCTCCCAGGTTCCAGTGATTCTCCTGCCTCAGCCTCCCAGGTAGCTAGGATTACAGGCATGCACCACCACGCCAGGGTAATTTTTGTATTTTTGTATTTTTTTTTTTTTTTGAGACAGAGTCTCCCTCTGTTGCCCAGGCGGGAGTGCAGTGGCACGATCTCAGCTCATTGCAAGCTCCACCTCCCAGGTTCATGTCATTCTCCTACCTCAGCCTCCCGAGTAGCTGGAACTCCAATGCCCGCCACCACGCCTGGCTAATTTTTTTGTATTTTTATTAGAGTCGAGGTTTCACCGTGTTGGCCAGGCTGGTCTCGAACTCCTGACATCAGGTGATCCACCTGCCTCAGCCTCCCAAACTGCTAGGATTACAGGCATGAGTCACTGGGCCTGGCCTTTCATTTTGATTTAACTTTAGGATCTGTAAAACATGGGCATATACAAAGTAGTTTTTTAAAAACGGAAAAAAGGAACTTTAAATAAATCTGAGTTTAATCAAGCACTGGCTATGAACCACTTATTTTAAATTAAATCATGGGTGCAATTAATATAATTTTTCAAGAAGATTATGGAATGCATTTTTCTGTAACACTTTCATTAAAAGGCTTCAGTATTTAGAGTTTACAATTACATTTAAAACTTTTCAGTTGGGCTCACACTTGTTATCCTGGCACTTTGTGAGGCTGAGGGAGGAAGACTACATGAAACCAGGAGTTTGAGGCCAGTCTAAGCAACAAAGTGAGACTCCATCTCCATAACCTTTTTTTTTTTTTTAATTAACTGGGTGAGGTAGCATGCACCTGCAGTCCCAGTTACTCAGCAGGCTGAAGCAGGAAGATTGCTTTAGTCCAGGAGTTTGAGGCTGCAGTGAGTTATGACTGTGCCACTGCATTCTAGCCTGGGCAATAGAGCAAGAGTCCGTCAAATTATAAAACAAAACAAAATAAATAAAATCAAATACATTTTAAAAACGTTTTGAAAAGGAAAAACTTGTCATTACTCTATTTACACAAAGGAGAAATAGCCTTTATTGTAGACCCTAGTATAAGCTAGGCATTTAGATACATTATGTAATATAATTCTTCCAACAATCTTTTGAGGTTTTGTTGTTGTTTGTTTTTTGTGTTTTTTGTTTGTTTGTTTTTTTGAGACAGAGTCTCGCTCTGTCGCCCAGGCTGGGAGTGCAGTGGCTCAATCTCGGCTCACTGCAACCCCCATCTCCCGGATTCAAGAGATTCTCATGCCTCAGCCTCCCAAGTAGCTGGGATTACAGACAACTGCCACCACACCCGGCTAATTTTTGTATTTTTAGTAGAGACGGGGTTTCACTATGTTGGCTAGGCTGGTCTCAAGCTCCTGACCTCAAATGATCCGCGCACCTCGGCCTCCCAAAGTCCTGGGATTACAGACATGAACCACTGCTCCCAGCCTTGAGTTGGTATTTTTATTTCTACTTTGCAAATGAGTAAAATTGAGACTCTTAGTAGTTACATAACCTAATCAATCTCACACAGCTATTAAGAAGGCATGATTTTAACCCAGCTCTACAAAGCCCAAATTCTTGTCACAACACAATCCTGGTTCTTGGAAATTCAGACTACATAAGAGATTTTAATATGGAAATTTAATTTAAAGATCTGTGTACCCAAAGTCCTACAGGCATTTCAAATTAAGATTGTTTAATTTTTGTATGCAAAATGTTAAACGTACTACACTAATTATCATTGTATTCTGAGACAAAATTCTTTTTTAAAAATTTCAACTTTGGCCAGGCCTGGTGGCTCACACCTGTAATCTCAGCACTTTGGGAGGCTAAGGCGGGTGGATCACGAGGTCAGGAGTTCAAGACCAGCCTGGCCAAAATGGTGAAACCCCCAAATACAAAAATTAGCCAGGCATGGTGGCACACGCCTGTAACACCAGCTACTTCAGAGGCTGAGGCAGGAGAATCACTTGAACCCGGGAGGCAGAGGTTGCAGTGAGCCGAGATCGCACCACTGCACTCCCAGCCTGGACAACAAGAGCAAAACTCTGTCTTTAAAAAAAAATTCAACTTGTATTTTAGATACAGGGAGTACATATACAGGTTTGTTACATGGGTATATTACACCCAGGTAGTGAGCACAGTATCCAACAGGTCGGTTTTCAACCCATGGCACACCCCGAGGCCCACTCTAGTAGTCTGCAGTGTCTATTTTTCCATTTTTATGTCCATGTATGCTCAATGTTTAGCTCCCATTTATAAGTGAAACCATGCAGTGTTTGGTTTCCTGTTCTTACATTAATTGTTTTAGGATTATAATGTCCAGCTCATCCATGTTGCTGATAATGACATGATTTCATTATTTTTCATGGCTGTGTATTATTCCATGATTTTCTTTATCATGAGTACCACATTTTCTTCATCCTATCCACCACTGATGGGCACCTAGGTTGATTCCATGTCATTGCTATTGTGAATAGTGTGGTGATGAACATGGAATCTTTTCAGTACAATGATTTTTTTTTCCTTTGGGTATATACCCAGTAATGGGATTGCTGGGTAGAATAGTAGTTCTGTTTTAGGAAATGTCTTTGAGACATTTCCAAACTGCTTTCCACAGTGGTGGAACTAATTTACATTCTCACCAACAGTGTATAAGTGTTCCCTTTTCTCTGCAGCCTTGCCAGCATCTGTTGTTTTTTGACTTTTTAAAATAGCCATTCTGACTGGTATGACATGCTATCTCACTATGGTTTTAATTTTCATTTCTCTGATGATGAGCATTTTTTCATATGTTTATTGGCTGCTTATATGTCTTCTTTTGAGAGGTGTCTGTTCATGTCCTTTGCCCATTTTTAAATGGGGTTCTTTGTTTTTTGCTTGTTAAGTTCCTTATAGATTCTGCATATTAGACCTTTGTCATAGGGATAGTTTCCGAATACTTTCTTCCATTCTGTAGATTGTCTTTTGACTGCCGATAGTTTCTTTTGCTGTGAAGCTCTTTAGTTTAATTAGGTCTCACTTGTCAATTTTTACTTTGGTTGCAACTGCTTTTGGGGACATAGCCAAAAGTTATTTGCCAAAGCCAGTATCAAGAAGGATGTTTCCTAGGTTTTCTTCTAGAATTTTTCTGGTTTGAGGTCTGTCATTTAAATCTTTAATCCATCCAAAATTCCTCTAATAATGCAACATAATAAAACTATAGGAAAGTTGAGTATATTATGACAACACTCCAGATAACTATAAACAAGAATAGAAAATAAATGGGAGGTAAATTGCCGTAATGATTATGTGAAAGCTGTTAGAATCAAAATGTCGTTTGTGTTAAAAACTCTGACAACTAGAACTGGGGAAGGTCATGAAGGGAGAGTTCTCATATGAATGCCTGGTAATAAGAGCTATCATAAAAGACTGTAGAAACTACAACCTTGCACAGATGCCATCAGAACCTTACAAAACACAAAAAACTTCTATGAGGATATCTGCCCAGCATGCCCAGCAACTGCCTGTCCAGCCTTGGACAGGAGCCACCCTTGTGAATGATACTTATAGTCAAGGATAATTATCTCAAAACAATGATGTAATCCTCCTCATTTTTCCTTCAAAAATGTTTGTCTTCCTTTACCTCCCTGAATACACACATAATTTACTATGGTATGTAATTCCCACTGCAATGTCTATTTCTGAATAAATATTTTCTTTTAGGGAGTCTCCCTCTTTGTTTGTTATTTAGGTTGACAGTTAATATCCTTTTAATCATTATTTTGTTAAAAAACTATACCTTAAAACTCTTTACAGAAAGAGTTTAAGATACATATTTTCTGAAATTCAACTTTTATAAAGAGAAATGAACTAGAGACTTGAAATAAATTTTTCAATTTTGTTCTGTTCCATATATAGCTACATCAGTGCAGCTATCATATGTAACTAGAATCTTTGGTCCTTGCAAACTTTGCTAACTCTTTTTAGGAATACTTTTTGAAAATAATCTAAAATTAAATGACAGAAGTGCTTTCTGGTCTACAATATTATTCAAAAAAGGTTTTGAAATTCATTTTCTCTCTTAAAAAGTCTCCAGCAACAGACAGCTCACAGGAAGAACATACAAATACCTCAAATACATTAAAAAATAATTTCCCCCTAGTAAGAAAAGTAAATTAGAATTACATTGTGATGTCATTTTCCTCACTAAATTGACAAAGGAAAAAAAGTTGAATATACTACCATGTTTGTGGGGATGTGGAGAAATAGTAATTCCCCTACATTGTTGATATTAGCATGTAGTACGCTTCCATGAGAGCAATTTGGTAAAATCTATCAAAATTACAAATGTACAGGAATACTTTGAAGACATTGCAGATTCAGTTTTAGAGCACCATAATGAAGTCAATATTGCAATAAAATGAGTTATACGACTTTTTTGATTTCCCAGTGCGTATAAAAGTTATGTTTACACTATTCTACAGTATATTAGTATGGAACAGCATTATGTCTAAAAAATGTACATACCCTAATTTTAAAATACTTTATTGCTTAAAAAATGGTAATATTCATTTGATCCTTTAGTGAGTCATAATCTTATTGCTGGTGGAGGTTCTTGTCTCAAGGTTGAAGCTGCTGACTGATCAGTGTGGTGGTTGCTGAAGGCTGGGATGGCTGTGACAATTTCTTTTCTTTTCTTTTCTTTTTTTTTTTTTTGAGACAAGGTCTTACTCTGTTACCCAGGCTGATGTGCGGTGATACAGTCACGGCTCACTGCAGCCTTGAATTCCTGAGTTCCTCCCAACTCAGCCTCTGGAGTAGTTGTAACTATAGGCACATGACACAATGCCTAGCTAATTTTTAACACTTTTTTGCAGAGAGAGGGTCTCACTATGTTGCCCAGATTGGTCTTGAACTACTGAGCTCAAGCGATCCTCCTGCCTTAGCCTCCCAAAATGCTGGGATTACAGGCATTAGCCGCCACACCGGGCCCACAGTTTCTTAAAAATAAGACAACAGTGAAATTTGCCACATCAGTTGACTCTTTCATGAAAGATTTCTCTCTAGCATGTGATGCTGTTTGATAGCATTTTGTCCACAGGATAACTTCTTCCAAAACTGGGCTAAATCCTCTTAAGCTCTACTTCTGCTTTATCAGCTAAGGTTATATCATATTCTAAATTCTTTGTTCTCATTTCAACAATGTTCACATCTTCATCTGGAGTAGATTCCATCATAAGAAACCACTGTTTGCTCATCCATAAGAAGCAACTCCTCTTCCATTCAAGTTTTATTATGAGATTGCAGCAATTCTGTCATCTCTTCAGGTTTCATTTCTAATTCCAGTTCTGTTGCTATTTCCACCAATCTTCAGTGACTCCTTTCCCAGAAGTGATGAACCACTCAGTCATTCATGAGGGCTGAAATCAAATTCTTTCAAACTCCTGCTAATGCTGATATTTTGACCACCCATGAATCACGAATTTTCTTAATGGTATCTAGAATGGTGATTCCTTTCCAGAAGGTTTTCAATGTACTTTGCCCAGATCTGTAAGAGGAATCACAATCTATGGCAGCTACAGCCTTACAAAATATATTTCTTAAA
>NW_012120487.1:3988942-4023348 GCF_000951035.1 Colobus angolensis palliatus
AATAAGACTTGATACTCAAAATTACTCCTTGACCCATGAACCGCAAAACGAATGATGTGTTACCAGTCATAAAAACAATATTCATCTCCTTGTACATCTCCATTAGAACTCTTGGATGACTGGGTGCATTGTCAATAACCAGCAATAGTTTGAAAGGAATCTTTTTCCTGAGAAGTAGGTCCAAAGAGTGGACTTAAAATATTTAGTAAACTATACTTTAAAGAGATGGGCTGTCATCCAGGTTTTGTTGTTCCATTTAGACAGCATAGGCAGAATTGATTTGGCATAATTTTGAAGGGCCCTAGGATTTTCAGAATTGTCAATGAGCATTGGCTTCAACTGAAAGTCACATTCTACATTAGCCCCTAACAAGAGAGTCAGCCTGCCCTTTGAAACTTTGAAGCCAGGCATTGATTTCTCCTCTTTAGCTATCAAAGTCCTAGATGGCATCTTCTTCCAATAGAAGGCTATTTTGTATACACTGAATATCTGTTCTTTAGAGTAGCCACCTTTATCAGTTATCTTAGCTAGATCTTCTGGATAAAGGTTGCTGTAGTTTCTACATCAGCACTTGCTGCTTCACCTTTAACTTTTATGCTGTGGAGTTAGCTTCTTTCCTTAAACCTCATGACTCAACCTCTGCTAGCTTCAGACTTTTCTCCTGTAGCTTCCTCACCCCTCTCAGCCTTCACAGAATTGAAAAGAGTTAAGGCCTGGCTCTGAATTAGGCTTTGGCTTAATACAATATTGTGGCTGGTTTGATCTTCTATCCAGGCCACTCAACTTTCTCTCTGTCAACAATAAGGCTGTTTTGCTTTCTTATTATTCATATGTTCACTGGAGTATCACTTTTAATATCCTTCAAAGATTTTTCCTTTGCATTCACAACTTTGTTGTTTGGTGCAAGAGACCTAACTTTTAGCATATCTCAGCCTTTGACATATCTTTCTCATTAAGCTTAATTGCTTTTAGCTTTTGATTTAAGATGATAAATGTGCAACTCTTCCTTTCACTTGAACAATTAGAGGCCATTTTAGCATCATTAGTTGGCCTAATTTAAATATTCTTGTGTCTTGGGGAATAGACCCAAGCACAGGGAGAGAGATGGGGTGAATGTCGGTTGGTGGGGCGGTCAAAACATAACCAATACTTACCAGTTAAGTTCACCATCTCATATGGGTGCAGTTTGTGGTGCCCCGAAACAATTACAATAATAACATGAAAGATCACTAATTACAGATCACCATAATGGATATAACCATAACTAATACTTACCAGTTAAGTTCACCATCTCATATGGGTGCAGTTTGTGGTGCCCCGAAACAATTACAATAATAACATGAAAGATCACTGACCATAGATCACCATAATAGATAAAATAATAACAAAACATTTTAAGTATCGAAAGAATAACCAAAATGTGACAGAGACCCAAAAGTGAGCATATGCTGTTGGAAAAATGATACCGATAGACTTGGCCAGTGCAGGGTTGCCACAAACCTTCAATTAGTAAAAAATGCAGTATCTGTGAAGCACAAAAAAGCAAACTACAATAAAATTAAGTATGCCCATATCAGTTTTCCCCACACTACTTATGTAAGAGGCTATCCTTTCCCCATTGTGTGTTCTTGGCACCTCTGTCGAAGATCAGTTGATTGGGTTCTCTATTTTGTTCCATTAGTCTATATGTCTGTTTTTATGTCGGCAACACGCTGCTTTGATTAATGTCACTTTGTAATATATTTTGAAGTCAGGAAGTGTGATGCCTCCAGCTTCGTTTTTCTTGTTCAAGATTAACTTGGCTATGTGGGGTCTATTGTGGTTCCATATAAATTTTAGCATTATTTTTTTCTATTTCTATAAAGAATGCCAGTGGGATTTTGATAGAGATTGTACTGAATCTGTAGATTACTTTGAGTAATATGGCCTTTTTAAAAAAAAACTTTTTGAGATAGAGTTTTGCTCTTGTTGTCCAGGCTAGAGTACAATGGTGTGATCTCGGCTCACTGCAGCCTCCGGCTGCTGGGTTCAAGTGATTCTCCTGTCTCAGCCTCCAGAGTAGCTGGGATTACAGGCATGCACCACCACGCCTGGGCTAATTTTGTATTTTCAGTAGACACGGGGTTTCTCCATGTTAGTCAGGCTAGTCTTGAACTCCCCACGTCAGGTGATCTACCCACCTCAGCCTCCCAAAGTGCTGGGATTACAGGCATGAGCCACTGCACCCAGCCTAATGTGGACATTTCAACAATACTGATTTTTCCAATCCATGAACATAGGACGTACTTCCATTCATCTGTGTATTCTTCAGTTTCCTTCATTAATGTTTCATAATTTTCAGCACGCAAGTGTTTCTGTTTTGGTTAAGTTTGTAGTTATTGTAAATGGGATTGTTTTTTAAATTTCCTTTTCAGGTAGTTTTGCTGTTTGTCTGTTTTAGTATGTTGATTATCCTGCAACTTTACTAAATTAGTTAATTAGTTCCAACAGGTTTTGTTTTCCTTTAGGGTTTTACACATATTTGATTGTGTCATCCGCAAACAGAGATAATTTTACTTATTCTTTTACAATTTGGATGTTATTTTGGTCTAATTATTCTGGCAAGAACTTCCAGTAATATGTTGAACAGAAGTGTCAAGCATGAACACCCTTGCCTTGTATTGGATCTTGGAGGGGAAGCTTTCAACGTTTCCCCATTGATTATGGTGTTAGGTTTGGGCTTTTCATATATGATCTTTGTTGTTTTGAGGAAAGTTCCTTCTATATTTATTTTGTTGTAGGTTTAATCATGAATGGATGGCAAATTTTGTTAAGTGTTTTTTTCTGCATCTATTGAGAAGATTATGTGTGTTTTATTTTTTCATTTTGTTAATGTGCTGTATCTCATTGTTTGATTTTCATGTAGTGAACCATCCTTATCTCCCAAGGATAAACTCAAGTTGGTCATAGTGTATGATCCCTTTAATGTGCAATTAAATTCAGTTTGCTAGCATTTCATTGAGGACTTTTGCATGTATGTTCATTAGGATTATTGCTCTTTAGTTTTCTTTCTTTCTTTCTTTCTTTCCTTTTTTTTTTTTCGTATAGCGTTTTTGTCTGGTTTTGGTGTCTGGGTGATGCTGGCCTCATAGAATGAATTTGGAAGTATTCCTTATCTTTTTGGGAACGGTTTAAGGAGAAAGGGTATTAATTATTTTACAAATGTTTCATAGAATTCACCCAGGAGGCCATCTGGTTCTGTGTTTTTCTTTGCTGGAAGGCTTTGATTATTGATTCAATGTTCTTACCTGTTATTGGTTTCTTCAGGCTTTCTACGTTTTCTTAATTCAAGTTTGGTAGGATATATGGTTCTAATCTTCTAAGTTATACAGTTTATTGGTATATAATTAAATTGTTCATAATAGTCCCTTATGATTCTTTTTATCTATTTATTTTTTTGAGACAGAGTCTCACTCCATCACCAAGGTTGGAGTACAGTGGCATGGTCTCAGCTCACTGCAGCCTCCACCCGCTGGGTTCAAGCAATTCTTATGCCTCAGCCTCCCAAGTAGCTGGAATTACAGGCATGTGCCATCAAACCCAGCTAATTTTTGTATTTTTAATAGAGATGGGGTTTCACCATGTTAGTCAGGCTGGTCTTGAACTCCTGACCTCAAGTGATCCGCCCTTCCCGGCCTCCCAAAGTGCTGGGATTATAGGCATGAGCCGCATGCTTGGCCGATTCTTTTTATTTCTGAGGCACCCTTTGTAATGTGTCCTGTCACATTTCTGGTTTATATCCTCTTTTTTGTCAGTCTAGGTAAGACTGAAATTTTTTTGTTTTCAAAAAACCAGTTCTTAAGTCATGGAATTTTTTCTCTTGCTTATAAAATTCTCTATTTGAGGCCAGGCATAGTGGCTCATACCTGTAATCCCAGCAGGAGTCAAATTCCTGAGGTCAGGAGTTCGAGACCAGCCTAACTGGTGACACCCCATCTCTACTAAGAATACAAAAATTAGCCAAGCATGGTGGTGGGCGCCTGTAATCCCAGCTACTTAGGAGGTTCAGGCACGAGAATCGCTTGAACCCAGGATCATGCCACTGCACTCCAACCTGGGTGACAAAGTGAGACTCTGCCTCAAAAAAAAATAAGTAAATAAAAATATTCTCTATTTGATTTATTTCTTCTTTGATCTTTATTAATTCCTTTATTTCACAAATTTGGGGCTTAGTTTGCTCTTTTTCTAGTTATTTGAGGTGTAATATCTTATTTGAGATCTTTCTTTCTTCCTTTCTTTCTCTTTCTTTCTTTCTTCTTTCCTTCCTTCCTTCTTTATTTCTTTCATTCTTTCTTCTTTCTTTTTTTCCCTCTTTCTTTCTTTCTCCCTCCCTCCTTCCCTCCCTCCTTCCCTCCCTCCCTCTCTCTCTTTATTTCTTTCTTTCTTTCTTTCTCTCTTTCTGTCTTTCTCTTTCCCTCTTTGTTTCTTTCTCTTTTTTTGAGACAGAGTCATGCTCTGTCACCTAGGCTGGAGTGCAGTGGCATGATCTTGGCTCACTGCAACCTCCACCTCCCAGGTTCAAGTGATTTCCTGCCTCAACCTCCCAAGTAGCTGGGATTACAGGCACACACCACCACACTTGGCTAAGTTTTTGTATTTTTAGTAGAGATGAGGTTTCGCCATGTTGCCCAGGCTGGTCTCAAACTCCTGACCTCAAGTGATTCTCCCACCTCAGCCCCCACCAAGTGCTGGGATTACAGGTGTGAGCCACCTTGCCCGGCCTTCTTTCTTCTTTTAATGTAGGGCTTTATCACTATATACTTCCCTCTTAGTATTTGCTGCACCCCATACATTTTGGCATGTTCTACTATTTTTCTCTTTTTTTCCCTCTCTTTCTCTCTCTCTTTCCTTTTTTTTCTTTGCCCAGGCTAGCCTCAAACTTCTGGCCTCAAGCAATTTTCCCATCTTGGCCTCCCAAAGCAGTGGGATTATAGATGTGAGCCACTATGTCTGGCCTCAACATACTCTTAAAATTCCCTATTGATTTCCTCTTTGACCCAAGAGTTGTTTCAGAGTTTGTTGTTGAGTTTCCATGTGTTTGTGATTTTTTCCTGTTTTCTTACGGTTACTGATTTCTACTTTCCTCCATTGTGGTCCAGAAAGATACTTGGAATAATTCCAATCTTAAATTTAGTTCACTTGTTTTGTAACCTAACATATGATCGATCTATCCTGGAGAATGCTCCATGCTTGCTTGAGAAAAGTGGATAATCTTCTGTTTTTGGGTGCAAATTTCTTTATGTATCTGTTAGGATCATTTGTTTTATAGTGTTTAAGTTTTCTGTTTCTTTTTTGATATATTTTGATATTAATATTATAAGTGGAGTATTGAAATCCTCTACTATTATCATGTTACTGTCAAATTCTGCATTCAGATCTGTCAATGTTTGCTTTATATTTAGATGCTCTTTGTTGAGTATATGCATATTTATAATTGTTACATCATCATGTTGAACTGACTTTTTTATAATTATATCAAGACCTTGTCTCTGCAGGCAGCTTTAAACCAAAATCTGTTTTGTCTAACATAAGTATAGTTACCCCTGCATTTTCTTGGTTACCATTTGCATGAGAAATCTTTTCTCATCTCTTCACTTTTAGCCTAGTGTGTCTTTAACTCTAAAATCAGTCTCTTATAAACAACATATCATTGGATCCTGTTCTTTCAAATTACACAGCCACTCTATGCCTTTTAATTGGTGAGTTTAATCTATTTACATTTAAAGTAATTACTGACAGTTGAGGACTACTATTGCCTTTCTGTTAACTGTTGTGTGTCTTTTGCAGTTATATTGTCCCTCTTTTCCTCTCTTACTATATTTATTTATTATTTGATGTTTTGTAGTGATTTGCTTTGATTCTCGTCTCTTTGTGTTTTCTGTATTTGTTACAGGTTTTATTCTTTGTCGTTAGCTTGAGGCTTATGAAAAATATGTTGTATTTCTAGCCATCTATTTTAAGTTTATAACTATTTCAATCACATCCAAAACCTTTATACCTTTGGCCAGGCATGGTGGCTCACACCTGTAATTCCAGTGCTTTGGGAGGCTGAGACAGGAGGATTGCTTGAAGTGAGGTGTTTGAGACCAGCCTGTGCAATGTAGTAAGACCTTGTCTCTAAAAAAAAAACCAAAACCAAAAACCATTTTACATTTTTACTCCCTACCCCTACACTTTGTGTTCTTGTAGTCAGAGTTTGTTGCCTTTTATATTGTGTATCCTTTGATGAATTTTTATCTTTTAATTTTTATATCAGGGTTAAAATTAAGTTAGACCCTACCATTATAGTTTTATATTAATCTGTATTTGTCCATATATTTTCCTTTACCCATAATATTTATGCTTTTATATGTTTTCATTATATCGTTTAGTGTGTTTTCATTTCAATTTGAAGAAATAACTCTTTTAAATATTTCTTTTAAGGCTGGGCTGGTAGTGACAGACTCCCTTTGTTTTTGTTTGTCTTAGGAAGACTTCATCTCCCCTTCATTTTTGAAGGATTATCTTGCCAGATGTAGATTCATGATAAGTAGTTATTTTTCCAGTTCTTTCAATATATCATCCCATTCTCTTCTGGCTTGTAAGGTTTCTGATGAGAAAGCCACTGATAGTCTTATGGTGATTCCTTATATGTGATGCATTACTTTTCTCTTGCAGCTTTAAAATTATTTCACTGTCCATTATTTTAGACAATTTGATTAAAATGTACCTTGCTGTAGTCTTGAATTGACCCTCTTTGAAAACCTGTAAGCTTCCTGAATCTGGATATCCATTTCCCTTTCAAAATTTGAGAAGTTTTCTTTATTTTATTTTATTACTTCTTCATTTTATTTTATTAAGATTATTGTTATTATAATTTTTTGAGATGGAGTCTTGCTCTGTCACCCAGGCTGGAGTACAGTGGCACAATCTCAGTTCATTGCAACCTCTGCCTCCCAAGTTCAAGTCATTCTCCTGCCTCAGCCTCCTGAGTAGCTGGAATTACAGGCGCCTGCCACCATAACTGGCTAATCTTTGTAGTTTCAGTAGACACAGGGTTTCACCATGTTGGCCAAGCTGGTCTTGAATTCCTGACCTCAGGTGATTCACCTTCCTCAACCTCCCAAAGTGCTGGGATTACAGGCATGAGCCACTGTGCCTAACCCATTATTTCTTTAAAAAAGCTTTTTACCTCATTCTCTTGCTTTTCTTCTTCTAATACTCTCATTATGCATATATTGGTTTGCTTGATGGTGTCGCATAAGTCCTATAAACTTTCTTCACTCTTTTTCATTCTTTTTTCTCCTCTGACTGGATAATTTCAAATAACCTGTCTTCAAGGGCACAAATTATTTCTTCTTCTCAATAAGGTCTGTTTTCGAAGTTCTCTATTGTGTTTTTAATATCATTCATTAGGTTTTTCGGTTCCAGAATTTCTTTGGTTTTTTTCCTTTTTTGAGTTGGAATCTCATTCTGTTGCCCAGGCTGGACTGCAGTGACGTGATCTTGGTTCACTGCAACCTCTGCCTTCCAGGTTCAAATGATTCTGCTGTCTCAGCCTCCTGAGTAGCTGGGATTACAGGTGCATGGCTAATTTTTAGTATTTTAGTAGAGATGGGGTTTTACCATGTTGCCCAGGCTGGTCTCAAACTCCTGAGCTCAGGCAATCTGCCCGCCTTTGCCTCCCAAAGTGCTAGGATTACAGATGTGAGCCACCGTGCCCAGCCTGGCTCTTTTTTATAAGTTCTATCTTCCTGCTGAATTTCTTATATTGTTCATGTATTCTTTCTCTGTTTTCAGATGAAATTAGACATGTTCGGGGTGGTAGGGCTCTAGATTCTTTTTCTGTTTTCACTGAGTTGTCAAACTGTATTCTTCTATTGCATGTTGAACTTCTTTAAAAACAATTATTTCTAATTGTTTGTTTGTAAGGCAATTTGTAGATATCCATTTCTTTGGGGTTGGTTACTGGAAAATTATTGTGTTCCTTTGGTAGTGTCCTGTTTCTTTGATTTCATGTGTATTTCTTGCAGCCTTGAGCTGTTTTTTGTTTGTTTTTTTTTTTTTTTGCATATTTGATGGAGCAGTAACTTCTAGAATATATGAACTGGCTTCATGGAGGAAGACTGTCACCTACAGGTTGGTGCAAGTGATGGCAGCAGTGGCCTGTCTGGAGTAGCCACTGTGAAGATGCTGGCTTCAGCAGGGGAGGCACAGCTGGGGCTGCACACTCTGCTGAGCCCACAGGGACCAGGAACAGGTGGCAGCCCCACCCCCTAACAAGTCAGTGGAGCAGGAGCCACATGCTCCCAGGCACAGCTGCAGCTTCTCAGCTGTAGCTATGGACCCAGGCATCCCTGAGGTCTCAGGGGCCCAGGAAGCCCCTTGTTCCCACAAGCTTGAAAGTGCCTGCTCCCACTGCCTGGCCTATTCCCACTCCTGGCTCTCACTCTGGGGCAGAGCAAAGTTGTAGCAGAGCCCAGGCACTGTTGTGACCCAGCTGGGTCCACAACACTCGGGTGTCCATGCACTCAGGGCAGTGCTGACATGCCAGCCTCATGCCATCTCAGGCCATCCAGACTTTGGGAACTGAAGAGCACAAGAGGGAGGCCAAGGGGGTGCTGAGGGTGGCTCAGTGTGGGCCTGTAGGCAACCCTCAGCATGAACAGCCTGGGCGGCATGGACAACATGTTGATGGTGACAGGAGGCAGACAGGCTCCTGGGCAGAAATGGGTGGGTCCCCAGTGAAACACAACCTTCAAGCCATGTATGGCATGAAGCCTGGGGACTGGGCTGTCAATTCCAGGTGGAGTCTGCAGCGTGGAGTGAGAACTTACGGTGCTTTTTCCAGGCCTGCCCATGGCCACCCATGGACCAATCAGCACACACTTCCTCCTTTCTGAGCCCATAAAAACTATGTTACCTGGCTAGACTCATACAGACATTGGGACTACCAGCTGCAGGAAGGAGCTGCCCACTTCAGGTCTCCTCTACTTGTCAGTATGACCTCCCTGTGGAAAGGGGCTACCCACTCTGGGTCCCCTCTCTGCTGAGAGTTGGACACTTGTTGGGACAACCTGTCTGTGGAAAGAAGCCACCCACTCCAGGTTTCCTCTCCCCTGAGAGCTGGACACTCATCTGGACAACCTGCCTACAGCTAGGAGCTACCCTCTCTGGGTCTCCTCTCTGCTGAGGGCTGCACTTGTCAGGATGACCTGCCTGTGGAAAGGAGCTACCCACTCCAGGTCTCCTCTCCCCTGAGAGCTGGACACTTGTTAGGACAACCTGCCTATGAAATGGAGCTACCCACTCTGGGGCTCCTCTCCACTGAGGGCTGCACTCATTGGGATGACCCGCCTGTGGAAAGAAGCTACCAACTTGAGGTCTCCCACGAGCTGTTCTGTCACTCTTGCTCAAGAAAGTTCCTTTCTGCCTTGCTCACCCTCCGGTTTTCTGCATACGTCATTATTCCTGGACAGAGGAGAAGAACTCAGGACCTGCTGAATGGTGGAACTGAAAGAGCTATAACATAAACAGGGCTAAAACACCTGCCACCGCCCCACTCACCACATTGCAGGCAATGAGAAGGAGAGAAGATCTGCAGCCCTTCAGGGAGCCCAGACCCACAGGCTCCCCAAGCCAGGGCTGTGACACCCTCTTTGGGGCTCTGTGGTTTCTAGCATCTCCAAGCTTCCAGGTGACACCATGTTCCCCTTGTCCAGATGTGGGTGCCCACCGCAGAAGCCACTTACAGTGCATCTGATCCAGCCACAGGCTTGAACAGAGCCGGCACCTATGGTGGCACCTGGAGCTGCCTGCCCTGCCACAGCAGCCAACGTGCTTGGCTGTGTGCAGCAGCCAGACCCCATGCTTGCTTGCTTGTGCACCCCTCTCTTCTCCATGCCTGGCTCATCCTTTGAAGGTGCGGGAGCCAGGCCAGTAGCATGAGCTGAGTGCAGCCTGCCAGGCCAAGTAGGTGGAACAAGCCCAGCAGGCTTGAGTAAAACTCCAGCAAAGGCATCACTGGCCACAGAGGTTTCCAACTGGAAAAGTGACACCTGAAGGATGCCATGACACAAGGATTCCGACTGATGGGTATGCAGCCCTTGCTACAACACTGAATATAAATGGCAAGAGTGAACATCCTTGTCTTATTCCTGATCTTAGGTGGCACTATGGTTTGGATATGGTTTGTTTGGCCCTGCCAAGTCTCATGGTGAAATTTGATCCCCAGTGTTAAAGGTGGGGCCTGGTAGAAGGTGTTTGCGTTGTGGGGATGGATCCTTCATGAATGGCTCTGTGCCATTCTCATGAGAGTGACTTCTCACTCTTAGTTCCCATGAGAACTGGTTGTTGAAAAGAGCCTGGTACCTCCTCTAGTTTCTCTCTTGCTTCCTCTCTCACCATATGATATGCAAATACCAACTCCTCTTCACTTTCTGCCATAAGTGGAATCAGCCTGGAGCCTTCACTAGAAGCAGATGCCAATGCCATGATTCTCGTGCAGTCTGCAGAACCATGAGACAAATGAACCTCTTTTCTTTATGAATTGCCCAGCCTCAGGTATGCCTTTATATTAATAGTAACACAGACTAAGATGGGAGGATTTTTTCAAGTCTTTCACCACAAAGTGACATTAGCAATGTGTTTTCATGGATGCCCTTTATCAGACTGAGGAAGTTTCCTTCCATTCCAGGTTTCTTGTTTGTTTGTTTTTTTAATCATTAAAGTGTGTTGGATTTTGTCAAGTGCTTTTTCATATCTATGACATGACTGTGTGGCTTTTGTCCCTTATTCCATTAATATGGTATATGATAATGTATGCCGAGTCTGTATTCCTGGAATAAATCCCACTTTGTCATGGTCCATAAATATTTTTATATGGAGCTGGAATCAATCTGATAGTCTATACTCATAATAATAGTTTATATCCATAAAGTTACTGGAAAGAATTTGGCTGTTAATCTTATCAAGAATACCTCACAGATGATAGTTGCTTCTCTCTTTCTGCTTTCAAGATACTCTCTGTACCTTTGGCTTTCCAGTTGGTTATGTTGTGTATAGGTGTGGATCTCTTTACATTTATACTACAGTATAACCTTGAACAACATGAGGGGTTGGGGTGCCGACCCCACTAGTCAAAAATCTACATATACATACCTGTGAGAAGAGGGTAGAAAAAAATCCACATATGACTTTTGACTTTCCAAAAACGTAACTACCAATAGTCTACTATTGACCAGAAGTCTTACTGACAACATAAACAGCTGATTAACACATATTTTTTATAAGTATGATATACTGTATTTTTACCATTAAGCCAGCCAGAGAAAAGAAAATACTAAAGAAAACATATTTACTATTCATTAAGTGGGTAATCAGAAAGAAACTCATCCTCTCTGTTTTCACATTGAGTAGGCTAAAGAGGAGAAGGAAAAAGAGGGGGTGGTCTTGCTGTCTCAGGGATGGCAGAGGTGGGTAAAAGTTCCATATAAGTGGACCTGAACAGTTCAAATCCATGTTGCTCAAGGGTCAACTATACTTGGAGTCTGTTGAGTTTCTTTGATGTATAATGTTTTTCATCAAACATGGGGAGTTTTTGGCCATTATTTTGTCAAGCATATTTTTTGCTCCTTTTTCTCTCTTTGGAGACTACTATTATGCATATATTGGTATGCTTGATGGTATCCTATAGATCTCTGAGATTCTCTTTATTTTTGTTCATCCTTTTTTCTTTCTCTTTCTCAGACCAGATTTTCTCAATTGATTTATCTTCAGGTTCACGGATTCTTTTTCAAATATGCTCTTGAAACCCTCTAGTGAATTTTTTTGTTTCAGTACTTTTTGACTCTAGAATTTCTATTTGGTTGTTTTATTTAAAAAGAAATTATTTAAATGTCTATCTCTTTATTGATATTCTCTCTTAAGTTTTATATTATTTTCATACTTTCCTTTGGTTCTTTTTACATAGTTTTCCTTCAGTTCTTCAAACATTTAATATAGCTGATTTAACAACTTGGCCTTATAAGTTTAGCATCAGGGCTTTCTGAGGGACAGTTTCCATTAACTGCTTTTTTTCCCATTATATGGGCCCTAGTTTGAGTCTCATAATTTCCTGTTGAAAATAGTCATTTTTAATAATATAATGTAACAACTATGGAAATCAGACTCTCTCCCTTCCCAGGGTTTATTAATATTGCTGGCTGTTTATTTGTTTTGTTTGTTGTTGTTGCTGCTTCTCAGTAACTTTCCTGGACTAATTCTATGAAGTCTCTATCCTTTTTCAAGTGTGGTCACTGAAGTATCTGCTTAGTTAGCTTAGTCATCAACTAAAAATTGCAGAAATTTCCTCAAATGTCTAGAATCAATAAGTCTCCCAGGCTTTGCTGAGAGTTCCTGTGGGCACGTTGGAGCAAACCTTTAACACTCAGGCAGGCAGTTCATGTCTCTGCTTTAGCTGTAAATTCCTGCTTGTGCAGACTCAAGGTCAGTCAGAGGAAAGAGCTTAGGGCCTTCTCAAGTCTTTTCTGACCATGCACATAGCTTAGGCCTGTCCACAGTCCTATGTATGTGAGTAGCCTTCAAAATTTTCAGGTACATATCAAAGCTTTTCAAAGACTCCATATGGACATCTCATTCCCCAGATTTCAAGTTCTTCAGTCACATTCTTGTTTGTCACAAATGTTATTACCTCCATTGGCAGCCAAATATACATACATACATACACACACACATACATACATACGTGTGTGCATATGTGTGTGTAACCCTTGAACAACATGGGTTTGAACTGTGCAGATCCACTTATACACAGATTTTCTTCCACCTCTGCCACCCCTGCAACAAGACCAACCCCACATCTTTACCATACTCAACGTGAGTAGGATGGAGACCTTTCTGATGATCCACTTCCACCTAATGAATAGTGATACCTTTTCTCTTTCTTGTTATTTTCTTAATAACATTTTCTTTTCTCTAGCTTGCTTAATTACTATACAGTATATAATACATGTAACACAAAATATGTGTTAATTGACATCACATAAAGTTAATTGACAGCCTATGTCATCAATAAGGCTTCAGGTCAAAAGCTCTTAGTAGTTAAGTTTTTAGAGTGTCAAAAATTACATGTGGCCAGGCACAGTGGCTCATGCCTATAATCCCAGCACTTTGGGAGGCTGAGGTGGAGAGATTGCTTGAGTCCAGAAGTTCAAGTCCAGCCTGGGCAACATGGCTGGACCCTATCTCTACAAAAAATACAAAAATTAGCCAGGTTTGGTGGTATATATCTGTGATCCCAGCTACTTGGGAGGCTGACGTAGGAGGATCACTTGAGCCTGGGAGGTCAAGGCTGCAGTGAGCAGTGATCATGCCACTGCACTCCAGACTCGTGAGTGACAGAGCAAGACCCTGTCTCTTAAAAAAAAAGTTATAGGTGGATTTCAACTGCATGGGGTCAGTGTCCCTAAGCCCCTTGGTGTTCAAGGGTCAACTGTATATAGATAGATGGACACAGAGACACACACACACATACACACACACACGCACACAGACACACACACACACATATACATAGAACAGAAACTGAAAGAATTCCAAGGAGGAAAAGGCAATTCTACCAAGCATGGTGGGAAATTTTGTTTATTGCTTTTTACTATAAAATACAGATAAAGAGTAACATATAAATATGTAACTTAATGAATTATTAGAAAATGACCACCCTTAAAACTATGTCAGAGGAGCATGCAATTCATTTTGTTGCTTTGAATCCTCTATTTCTTGCAAGTTGACAGCTAAACCCAGAGGTCTGAACAGACTCAGGGTCATTCACTTTGACCAAACCATATAGTGTGATCTTTCATTAAGAGGTACATCATGTCTGGTTGTGATGTGAATGATTATTGCTGTTGAATATTTACAGCCATTAATTTACTGGGACTTTCAAAGTGGTGATATTCTAATTCTAACTTTTTTTTTTTTTCTTTGACACAGAGTCTCACTCTGTCACCCAGGCTGGAGTGCAGTGCTGCGATCTCAGCTTATTGCAACCTCTGCCTCCCAGGTTCAAGCAGTTCTCCTGCCTCAACCTGCCAAGTACCTGGGACTACAGGCCTGTGCCACCAGGTTCAGCTAATGTTTTTGCATTTTTAATACAGACAGGGTTTCACTATGTTGGTCAGGCTAGTCTCGAACTCCTGACCTCAAATGATCCACCCACCTTGGCCCCCCAAAGAGCTAAGATTACAGAAGTGAGCCACTGCAGCTAGCCTTCTAATTCTAACATTTCTGTTTCATTAGTTGAAATACTTCAATAAAGTGATGCTTTTCTTCATCTATTATTTGGTTACCCAATGGTACAGTTCATGCAGGAAAGGCAGGATAAGTTTTTTTTTTTTTTGAGATGGAGTCTTGCTGTGTTTCGCAGGCTGGAGTGCAGTGGCATAGTCTCAGCTCACTGCAACCTCCACCTCCCAGGTTCAAGCGATTCTCCTGTCTCAACCTCCTGAGTTGCTGGGATTATGGGTGTGTTCCATCAAGACTAGCTAATTTTTGTATTTTTAATAGTGACATTGTTTCACCATGTTGGCCAGACTGGTCTTGAATTCCTGACCTCAGGTGATCCAGCTGCCTTGGCCTCCCAAAGTGCTGGGATTACAGGCATGAGCCACTGCGCCCAGCTTGGGAAAGGCAGGATAAATTTTTTATCTTTCCCTTTATTGGTTTTCAAGGTAACACATTTGTTTCCTATTATTTTCTAATTGTGAGCAATTTTTTTATCATTATGAACTCATGGATTTGATGAGTTTCACTCTATTGTGATTATGATCCTTATTGAGGCTTAAATTTGTCTCATATGTGGAGTGGGAACCACTTCAAGTTTGGGTCTGTGTCCTTTTGATTTAATCCCAGTGTATTAATCTGTTTTCATGCTGCTGATAAAGACATACCTGAGACTGGTCAATTTACAAAATAAAGAGGTTTAATGGGACTTACAGTTCCACATGGCTGGGGAAGCCTCACAATCATGGTGGAAAGCAAGGAGCATCTAGACCCATCTTACATGGATGGCAGCAGGCAAAGAGAGCTTGTGGAGGGAAATTCCCACTTTTAGAACCATCAGATCTAGTGAGACTCATTCACCATCAAAAGAACAGCGCAGGAAAGATCCACCCCCATAATTCAACCATATTCCACTGGGTCCCTCCCACACACATGGGAATTATGGGAGCTACAAGATGAAATTTGGGTGGGGACACAGAGCCAAACCATATCATTCTGCCCCTGGCCTCCCCCAAAATCTCACATCTTCACATTTCAAAACCAATCACGCCTTTCCAACAGTCCCCCAAAGTCTCAACTCATTTCAGCATTAATTCAAAAGACCACAGTCCAAAGTCTCATCTGAGACAAGGCAAGTTTCTTCTGCATATGAACCTGAAAAATCAAAAGCAAGTTAGTTACTTCCTAGATACAATGGGGGTATAGGCATTGGGTAAACACAGCCATTCCAAGTGGGAGAAATTGGCCAAAACAAAGGGGCTGCAGGGCCCATGCAAGTCTGAAATCCATCAGGGCAGTCAAATCTTAAGGCTCCAAAATGATCTCCTTTGACTCCATGTCTCACATCCAGGAAAAGCTGATGCAAGGGGTGGGTTCCCATGGTTTTGGGCAGCTCCACCCCTGTGGCTTTGCAGGGTACAGCCTCACTCAGCCCAGCTTTCATGGGCTGGCATTGAGTGTCTGCAGCTTTTCCAGGTGCATGGTGCAAGCTGTCAGTGGATCTACCATTTTGAGGTCTAGAGGATGGTGGCCCTCTTCTCACAGCTTCACTAGGCAGATCCCCAGTAGGGACTTTGTGTGGGGGCTCTAACCCCACAGTTCCCTTTCACACTGTCCTAGCAGAAGATCTCCATGAGAGCCCCACCCCTGAAGCAAACTTTTGCCTGGGCATCCAGGTGTTTCCATACAGCTTCTGAAATCTAGGTGGAGGTTCCCAAACTTCAATTCTTGACTTCTGTGTACCCGCAAGCTCAACACTATGTGGAAGCTGCCAAGGCTTGGGACTTGCACCATCTGAAGCCACAACCCAAGCCCTACATTGGCCACTTTCAGCACCCAAGACTGGTCAATTTACAAAATAAAGAGGTTTAATTGGTCTTACAGTCCCATGTGGCTGGGGAAGCCTCACAATCATGGTGGAAGGCAAGGAGGAGCAAGTCCCATCTCACGTGGATGGCAGCAGGCAAAGAGAGCTTGTGCAGGAAAATTCCCATTTTTAAAATCATCAGATCTAATGAGACTCATTCACTATCACAAGAACAGTGCACGAAAGACCCACCCCCAAAATTCAGTCACTTCCCTTGGGGTCCCTCCCACAACATGTGGGAATTATGGGAGATGCAAGATGAAATTTGGGTGGGGACACAGAGCCAACCAAATTACCTGTAATCTTTGATAGCTTCCTCGCTAACTAGTATGACAAGATGTTCCAGAATCATCTTGCACATTTCCGGGAGTGAACAATTTTTTTAAGAAGCCTTGGTTTCTTTGAGTGGCAGATGTTCATTCAAGATCACAGTCTGGGTATCTGGGTGCTAGGGTTGCTCATTATTATTGGATTGGTTATTTTTCTAGTATTAGTGGGCAGGGCTAAGGTATACATCCATGCATGCACATATAAATACCATCTCTCAAGTTCGTATCAATACTTCCGATTCAAATTTAGTGCTACAGAGTTTTTATGACCTCCTGTATAATCTATATTACTTACTTCCTCTCTTCCATATTGAGAATCTGGTTCTTAAAGACATGGGGGATAATAGTAATAACGGAAGATTTCAATGTATCAGTCAGTAACTGATCCACCATACAGACTTTTTAAATGCAGTAATATAGAACATTTGAACATAATTAATAAGCTTGATTTAATGTGAATACTTAAAATATTGCATCTCACCCTGAAGAATTCGTGTATCCATCACAGTCTCAACAGGAAACATATGGCACACTTGAAAAAGGATAATGCAATGAGGGCTTACTTTATAAAGGAATACTGACAAGATATAGGTGTAGGCAAACCCCTAGGGATAGTTCAATAATGCCAAACTCACTACCTGTAGTAGCCAAGATGCCACCACCTTTAGGCCCAAAGAGACAAGGAAAGGGAGGTTGTAATTTGAAAGGGAATAATTTTGTAAATTTAGCTATCTTGAGAGGAATAGCCTTTTGTCAAGAGACACAATCAGGTGACCTTGTAAGAAGAAATCCAGGGGAATAATTACACTGACCTCAGTTTTATCCCTTTCTCCAAGATCTTGTTGGGGAAACTTCACTTGGATTACTTACTGCAATACCCTCCTAATTGGTGTCTATGCTTCTTCCACTGTTGTATTCCCAACACAGCAAACTTATCCTGTTAAAACAGAAGGCAGTTGAGGTCACTCATTATTTCAATGTTCTTCAACAGTTTCCATCTCACTCAGAGTAAAAGTCGAAGTCCTTATTACAACCCACAAGGCCCTTCATGATCTAGAGTAAAAGTCGAAGTCCTTATTACAACCCACAAGGCCCTTCATGATCTAGAGTAAAAGTCAAAGTCCTTATTACAACCCACAAGGCCCTTCATGATCTAGAGTAAAAGTCGAAGTCCTTATTACAACCCACAAGGCCCTTCATGATCTGAGTTTCCTTTCATTATCACTCCAACCTTATCTTAATATCTATGCCTCCCATATTCGGTTCCTGCCACACCTATGTCAAGTCTGCACTTGATATTCCATCCATTGGAATACATTTCCTACAAATCTCTGCTTGGCTCCTTTAGACATTGTCCTCCCTAGCCACAGAGAAATTGCAACAGTCCCCGCCATACCCTTGCTATCCCCAGTCCCTACTTTCTTTTCTTTTTCTTTTTTTTCTCTTTCTTTCTTTCTTTTTTTTTTTTTTTTTTTTTAGTTTCACTCTGTTGCCCAGGCTGGAGTACAGTGGCACAATCTCAGCTCATTGCAACCTCTGCCTCCCGGGTTCAAGTGATTCTCCTGCCTCAGCCTTCTGAGTAGCTGAGATTACAGGCACGTACCACCATGCCTGGCTAATGTTTTGTATTTTTAGTAAAGACAGGGTTTCTCCATGTTGGCCAGGCTAGTTTAAAACTCCTGACCTCAAGTGATCCACCCACCTCAGCATCCCAAATTGCTGGGATTACAGGCAAGAGCCACTATGCCTGGTCCCTACTTTCTTTTTCTTTTCTTTTTTTTTTTTTTTTTTTTTTTTTTTTGGAGTTTCACTCTGTTGCCCAGGCTGGAGTACAGTGGCACAATCTCAGCTCATTGCAACCTCTGCCTCCCGGGTTCAAGTGATTCTCCTGCCTCAGCCTCCCAAGTAGCTGGGACTACAGGTGCACGCCACTACACCCAGCTAATTTTTGTATTTTTAGTAGAGACCGGGTTTCACCATGTTGGCCAGGATGGTCTCGATCTCCTGACCTCATGATCCGGCTGCCTTGGCCTCTGAAAGTGCTGGGATTGCAGGTGTGAGCCACTGCACCCAGCCCCTATTATTTTTCTATTCAACACTTATCAACTAATGTGCAAGATGTTTTTCTGATTTATATTTATCTTTTTTTTGCAAGGAGAAATGAACAAATTATTTATATTTATATTATTGCCTGTATCTCCAATCAGGATGCAAAATCCACGAAGACAGGAACTTTTGTCTGATTGCTCCTATGCCTCACACGAAGCAAGAAATCAACAAATATTTGTTGGATCAATCAATGAAAGACTATGATTTAAGAAGTAATAAGAAGTAATCTCCTTTTGATATCTGTTAAAAATGGTTCACGTATTTTCACCAGTTTGCATAATGTTTTTCTGAGCTGCTTACAGTTATAAATGCTAGCCGGGGTTTGCTAATTATAATTTAGAACTCTGTCTGTTCCACTAGATGGTGTTTGCTTTTCCTCTATAACATAAATAGGGCTAAATGAACTAGAGGCAAATACCAAAAATATATAGAAGAGGGACATGGATTTGGGCTTTGGAATCAGATAGACCTGGATTTATACCCCAAATACTCCACTTGAAAGTGTAGGTGACTTGACCTCTTTGTGCCTCCACTGTTGCAAAATCAATGTGAAATTAAAACCGGCCCAATTTTCCCATAAAACTGAAGCTTGAGAAATTTACATTTGTCTTATCTGAGTTTCTTTCTCAGCAAACCACCATCAGGCCTCCCAGATGGTAGCAGGGAGCTAAGGTTTTCCAGATCACCACACCTGAACAATGAGAGGCACCTGCTCCTTGTTGACCAATTATTCTTCCTTGTCCCTCCTGTTTTCCTTCCCTGTTATACAAGCCCATAATTTTAGCCAGTTAAGGAGAGACAGATTTGATTATTAAGTTGACATCATCTGCAATAAAGCTTTCCTTCCTGGGAAATATTCCTTTTCTCAGTGATTGGCTTTCTATGTGGAGAGCAATAAGACCTAGGCCGAACTCCTGGCATTTGGCAACAAAATAGCGGAAAGAACACATTGGCTTAGGAATGTGAGTCTTGGATTCTAATCTAGCTGTGACTTTGGACAAGTTATTTAATCTATTGCAATTCTCAAATTCCTCACCTATAGAATAAGGATAATATCTCCATTATGGGATTCTTCTAAAAGTGAACAACAAAGCACCTGACACAGAAGGTAATCGGTAAATGTTAATTTCTGTCACTAATATAGGGTAGTCATGAATTTTCTGTCAAAGATAAATTTGTTCATTAGTAAGAAGACATTCACTCTAGAGGCATTTTTCCCCATGACTTCTATCCTCCTAAGGAGTCTAGGGTAACTGTGTTTCAATATGACTAATAACTTTATCACTAGACACTAAAACCAGAAGCATATTCCTATTAGTAAGATTTTACCCACAAATATACATTCCTAACAGAATGGAAAGTGATAGCGAGTACTGCCAGCTTACAACATTCCTTTTGCATACACTTTCTGTTTTCTATTACAGGTGGAATCCGTTTTAATGAATACCATTTTAAACATCTGTTTCTACATAGTGAGGCTATTTTTGTGTTCTAACAGATGGGCTACAGGAACCTTGCTTTGTTGACTTGGCTAAAACAAATTCTAAAAAACGAAAATTCTTTCTTAGCAAATACTGTCCCTGCAGAAATAAGTTTTTTAAATAAAAGATAATTATCCTTTGTAAATGTGATAACTTAGCCTAGGCTAGTTCCAAGAAAACAGATAAAGGGCTGGGTCAGTGGATGGCAAAGTAGACTAGACAGCAGGAGAAAATAAAAGATAAAAATGGAGCAAAGCCCTCAAGTAAGGTCTGTTAGAAAGTACTTAAGCCAGAACTCTACTTGTAAACATAACCTCTCCTTCCAGGGCCAGCTCGCTCATGTTACCTTCGCTACAAAGCCTTTCCAATTCCCTCTATACATATAACAGTTCTCTGTCTCCTTACTTTCGATTGTTTAAATCTGGGTAGTGGCATTTATCAGTGTTTGTCTTGTACCTTTAAAGGTAATTGTTTTCTGCTCTTCCCCTTTCCCCAACGAAGACTGTGAGCTCAGAGCACTAGGACGAAGAATGATTGAACTTTCTATGTCCAATACCTAGCGCAGAACTTAATCCTAACGGATGCTTAATAAATGCTCATTGAATTTAACACCTATGAAGAAGTATTGCTGTGCTTGAATTGAGCATTCTTACCTAATTTGGGTGCTCCCTGAGACCAAGAACTATGTTTCATTTCCTTGGGATTTGGCACAAAGACTCTCAGTACCACATGTTGGTTAAAAAAAATTACATCATTATGCCAAAGTTGATATGCAAAGTCAAACTGACCTTGGTTTCATGACTTGGATGCACATATAAATCTACTACATGCTGCTGAATTAAATGCTAATAGTAACTCACTCAACTACAGTGTGTCCTGGGGAAACAGCCTAAAGCTCTTCACTGTAACCATTGCCTAGAAGGAAGGGCAAAGGTGAAATTCTCCAAGACGAAGACTTGACACACCACCGGGTTTGGCGAGCTGCAGAAACAGGATACCTCAGAAGAATCTGAGCCTGGACGGGGGACTGTGGCAACTGACTTGAAGGAGACTGCAGGGAGAACAGTGGGAGGCTTGGTCCCCTTCCATCAAGTTACGTCCAACCAGGGCGTGGCACCAACTTCAGCTAACCATTCCAAAAGAAGTGACAGCTTCTGACCTCCGAGCCCCAGGCTTCCTGCCTTCAAGTCCTGGCTTTCCAGAGACTCTAGCTTCCAGGCCTGGCCCAGCTTCGGGCGTGAGGCTCTGGCTTCTGGCCAGTAGCAGAGGCACTGCCCAGTCACGAAAGCTCTGGGCACGCGCATCACCTCTAGGCTCATGAGTTGGCCTGGTTGGTTTTCCCACTCCTCACTCATCCTCAGTCCTCACTCTCCATTCCTGCCACCCAGCACGCTTCAAACATACTGGGGGAAAAATGGCCCCCGCTCCTTTTGCTCCTATGGGAGTTGGTGGCCTACGTGGAGTCTCCTATTTGCAGGTCTCAATTAACAACATGTTTCACTTGTTTTCTCTTGCTCCCATTCTTTGGCATCCACTGGGCTTTGGGGATTTGCAGTCAATGGCTTTCCTCTCTCTAATCTAGAGTCACTTGAAGAATCTGTGCTCTAGTTGACGCCTGTGGCTTGCAATAAAGGATCCCTCGTACTGATTTTAAGGGAAAGGCTCAAATCTTTATAAAAGAATAAAGTGTTAACTCTAAAACTAAAAATAGTTGCCTTATTCTTGCCCTTCTAAAATGGTCTTTGAAATAATGACATAATCCTCATTCCCCACTTCCTTACATCTGAACGCTTTCCGGAAAGAAACTGATTTCCCACCGCATGCGAATTAAGATAGAAGTCAGGAGCCTCTCCCTTAGGGATGACCTTATTTTTGCAGGGGCTGTAATGATAATGAAATGTACTTTGTACTTGTACTCTAGGGGTAAAAAGTAATATCAAGGCTAACTTATTCCAAAATTAAGATTTGCTGAAACTTAACATATAAAACATAAGCATAAAACATGATAAAAGCAACCAATTCTACTTGAATACATTTTCCGTTAGTATAACCCATCAAGTGTTTTTCAAAATGGGATCCATCTTATTCACTGTCAAAAATGATGTGCGTTCAAAGTTAGCATTTCACTTTTGAATTTCTATAGCCCCACCCTCTGAGTTTATGCCACATATGAATATAATTGCCAACCTATGTAACATGCCTAATAAATTGGAAAGAGAATGTTCAAAACAAGTTAAAAGGTAGTAAAAATATAGTGGAGTGTGGGCTATTTTGGACACATGAATCTAAGCTATTTATTAGCTGTGTATCACTTTAAGCAATTTATTTGTCTTAAATTGGGTTCACGCACGACTATGGCCCTAAGACAAGAATTAGGGTACAAAGAACTTTATTTGGGAAGCATGGTAAGGAAGTGAGACTGGTAAGAGAGGAAAGCCAATAAAAATTGTGTCAATGAATAGATTTCTACTGAGGGCAACTGGAACTCAATTCTACTGGAGACCCTCTGAAAGACTATTTAAAACAGAACTCAGAATTATTCCACTGAAAGGCAAGAAAACTGGGATACACCAATTCCCTTCTCTCGGTTATTGAGGGTTACTCCTGGGAATGTAATTCTTTGGTACTTCCCTTGGCAGCCTTCCCTTGAGCAGCATGCTCTTGCCGCCAGAAAGATAAGTAGTTGAGATTTGAAGCCATTGGCGTGAGATGCATGGGAACTCCCATTGAAGCTGCAGGTGGCCTTAGTGGTGAGCAAGAGGATGTGGGCAGGGCATTGATTATGTCTGTATTCATTCACTTTGTTTCTGTGTAAACTGGAGATAATAATTACCCACCTCATAGAATGATGTTAAGTCTCTGGCCCATAAAAATACTAAAAAATTATTTAAATATGTTAATATAATGTGTATATAATAGGCATTTCTTTTTACATTTTTTGGCATACATTAATATTTGATTGTGGTGTCACTCTATTTGTGGCACACATTCCTGTTTTCTGTAACCTACTTCTATTCACACTTGTTAGGATGCTTAACTATTACTTTATCTGGAATATGTTTCTAACCTGATTCTTACACCCTGCTTTTTCCCCCTAGAATTATTTATGCATCCCCACTAGACCATGAAGAGAATGAAGACAGTGTAATTTATCTTTCAACAAAAATGTATGAAACACTTCAACAAACCAAGGAATATAAGATTAAAAAGAAAGCCCCCAGCCGGTCACAGCCAGTCACAGTGGTTCCTGCCTGTAATCCCAGCACTTTGGGAGGCCGAGGCAGGTGGATCGTTTGAGATCAGGAGACCAGCCTGGGAAACATGGTGAAACACTGTCAAAAAGAAAAAAAAAAAAAAGCCCTCACTCTCAGGATATTCACAATTCAGGCTCGATATAAACCAAAAGTTAAACAACATAAATTCATTACAGTACTCTGATAAAGGTAAGAAGGAAATAGGAGGAGTTAACTGATCCTGTCTATGAGTGTCAGAGAAAACTTCAGGAGGAGATGGTACCTAAGCATAGGGTCAATGAATAAGTAGAATTTAGTCCAGAAGACTACAGATCAGATTGTTAACAGTGGTTATCTGTGGAGAGAGAAGTGTATGTGTCTATGCGTGTGTGTGTGTGTGTGTGTGTGTGTGTGTGTGTGTGTGTGTGTGTGTAGTTTCCAGAGGGGAGATCAACATGAAGGAATACTTACCTTTTTACTGCGTGTATTTTTGTGTTGTGTGAATGTTTTACTAAGAATGTGTACTCATCAGTTGTTTGTGTAGTTTAAAAAAGAACATTAGCTTGAAGGTCTAATATATGCCAGCTCCTGTGGTAAATGCTCTCTACACATTATTGCATTTAACTCTAACAGTCATCATTATACATATACCAAGAGAGGCTAAACATCTTGCTCAGTTCTCACAGTTGGTAAATAATAGAACCATAATTTGAACCCAGGGTTTTTCTGGCTTCAGATCTGATGACTGATACACCATTAGGGATTAACAAAACCCAAGGGAGTGCTATTAAATTTGTGGACTATGGGGTTTTGTGCTGCACAGGGAAAGAAGCAGGGCTGGAAGTAAAGCCAAAGAGTGGTAATAAATTGGGGATATGGGAAGGGAAAAGTCAAGTGTATGGAAATCTCAATGCACTAAAATTATAGTGGAATTAAGGTAGTAAAAACTGAAATAATGAGCAGAGAGAAGCATATTATCATCAAAGAATGGGATATAAAAGTTGAAATTTCAGAGGCAAAGCAGTTTGGGACTGAGGTGGGGTGAGGGTGGAGGACAGCAAGGAAAATAGGGGGAGAGTGATCATAGTCAGCATTTATTAAGTTTTTAGAGTACTGGGTACTATACTGAGCACTTTGTGTGCATTATCTTACTTAATCCTCACAATCCATAGTAAGGTAAATACTATCATTACTTTCATTTAATAGATAATATGGTTTTGATTACTTTCCCAAATTAAGCTAATAGAATCAAATTTTCATAAGGCAGCTTCATTGTATAGTCAATTTTCTTACTGTATTATTCAGCAGATTTTTTCCAATGTTATTTTTAAATCATTTCTTAGAGTTTTACAAAATAATTATAATCACAAATATTAATGAGTTAATATTAAATAACGTGATTTAAAACACCTGTTTTGTTATATTATGGTTGTATTTTATTATTCTTTTCAGATCAAATAAAAGGAAATCAATGTAAGTGCTAAACTAAACTATTTATATTGGACAGCTACCATTTTAAAATGCAGAGCAGGCTATACTTCAAAGAATTTAATTTATGGGAGGAAAATGATTTTATGGATATTCAAGCTAAGAGTGTGAACACAAAATAAAGTTAAGAATTGGCAACAAAAACTTTTATTTGGAAATATTTAAAAATCGTTTTATAAAGCAAACAGAAGAAAATGTCAGCAAGATTAAAATATCTATTAAAAATAAACAAGAAAAAGACACTCAATTCTACCTTAACAGAAAAAGTGATAATGCTGGGAATTATAAACTTGAAGAAATATAGAGGTATCAAATTATGTATTATAAGAAAATTTTAAATTAACCAAAAAAAAAAAAGCAGTTGACAAGAATACCTAATCCAACATACTTTAATAAATATTAACAGTGTGATCTGACATATGGTTGGTAAATGCATTGAGAAATGCTCATGGAAATAAAAAAAGGCTTAGTAAGCATCTTAGTATTAAATTTAACTAACTCTCTTTGGAATGACAAAAACAATCATTTCAAACTAAAAACAAAAAATAGATATTATGTCTCTAGTAGATTGTTAACATTTCTCAACCCAAAGATAATTAGAGTTTCAGAACATGAAAATCATATGACCTGTTTAAACAATTGCATTCAAAACTATTCTATGTGTTAAATAGGAAAATAATAGGGACAAAAGTCCCGCAATGTTTTATTTAAAGCATGGTCATGGAGGTTTATGGTCTTTATATAGTTTAATAAATGGTAGAGACACTTGGCAAATGTTTTCAGAAATAACATTTACCAACCAAAATTCACCCAAAAAAGGAAGTCAAAGTCCCTAGTCTTCCTAACCTCTGTTGAACAAAAATCAACCAAAGTTCAAAAGAGTCAAGTTACAGAAAATGTAGATTCGATTGTAATACGACAAGAATATTCAAGGTATTAGTCAATGTCACATTTGAGTTATTAAATCACATTCAAATAATGCAAACGCATCAAAAAACTATTAGATTTATTTAGAAATTCATGGCAGTCTCTTAACAAGTCGAATGTATTATTAAAAACTTTAAAAAACTGTCTTATTGTAAATATACGTATATATATTTTTAAACTACAGAATAGTAGCATCAGGGAAAAACACAAAAAAGTAACCATTACATTTATTTAAAAATTCATGACAGTCTCCTAACAACTTTGAATGTATTTAAAACTAAAAAAAAAAAAAAGTTGTCTTATTGTAAATATATATATATATATGTATATTTTAACTACAGAATAGTAGCTTCAGGGGAAAATACAGGAACATTTTTCACAAATGTAAAGTATAATTTTCTTCTGGTGGATTTAAAACTTGAAGGCCAGGAAGTCTTATGCCAGACAAACAAGACAAATAGGAAAACTAATAGTTAATTTTATATATTCCTTAGTGAGATGGATTACTCATCATTAAAATGGAACTTTCATAAGCCTGCTGCGTCAAATACCTTCAATAAAAGAAAGACATGCACCACAGATAATCAAACTGTCCCAATAACTGTAGGTAAGCTTTAGATCACAATGCTTTTCCTCTGTATGGGTGCACATTATTAGTATTTTTAAATGTTATTTCTGAGATTTGAAAAAGCGGTCTACAGGCTATATAGTTGTCCAAGAATTTCATAGACTTTTGACAGTTAACTGGTTGGTCTATTTTCATTATTTAGGCTAATGTCATTGCATTGAAATTTATCCTAGGTTACTAGAGAAAAGCTTCTGAAGACATTATTTCCCTATTTCTAACATAAAAGAACTGTCATAAGGAATATGGACACCTGTGACTTTTATACATATCTTGAACAAGAAATTAAGGATCCAGGTACTTTTCCCCTCTTCTCAAAACTTCCATCAGTTATATGTGTGACGGTACTGTACTTAACAGAGGCTCCTTTAAATAAAAGTTTATGCAAGCAGAGTGAAAGGGAATTGCATAGTGAGGTTTTAACAAATCCTCTTTCTGGCAACAGATTATTTCTTTGTTGAAAACACTTGAAATTAATTGTGGAATATTTATGATTATTTCTCTTCCACAACATTAACGTAGTTCCCACCACAAGTGTATTAACAATTTCTTCTTTAACCATGTATGTATGATTAAATGGATTATTTTTTTTAGTCTAATCTAACACATATTAGACTTCATCCTACTTACCCTGCGTGTGTGTGTGTGTGCGCGTATGTGTGTGTGTGTGTTTTTTTTTTAGGGACCAGTCTCACTCTGTAACCTAGGCTGGGGTGCAGTGGTGTGATCATACCTCACTGAAGCATCAAACTCCTGGGCTCAAGCAATTCTCCTGCCTCAGCCTCCTGAGTAGCTAGGACTACCAGGCGCACACTACCGTGCTCAGGTAAGTTTTTTTAATTATTATTTCTGTAGAGAAAGGGTCTTGCTATGTTGCCCAGGCTGGTCTCAAACTCCTGGGCTCAAGTGATTCTCTCACCTCAGCCTCCCAAAGCACTGAGATTATAGGCATGAGCAACCATGCCTGGCCTGAAATGTTACATATTTATATAATACAATATTTTTGCTGGTTTTGCATACATTGTCTCATTTAACTTTCTCACAGAAATCTTTATTTTCACTTTAATCAAAATTCAGAGAAGTGAATGCCTCATCCAAAATCCCCCAGACCACAGCAGAAATTGACATCAAGTCTCTTATTACTCCAGATCTCATGTTTATACAGACTATCCTGTCTCTGTTTGATAGATAAGTGGTAATACCTCAGGACCTGTACTCTCGTTTGGATTTAGAGTCTGTTCTAGGTAATCAGTTTAATTTTCTAAATGAAATATTTTCTATCTTAATTTTGAATGATGACTATGTAAGCATAGTACTAGGCTCTTTATCTAAGGCTTCAGTGCCTTTTGGGAAGAAAAAACGAAGACTAAAAGCAATAAAATATGTTTAACAGTCAGATGAGTTCCAAGAGAGGTATTCTATTTTTTTCCCTGTCACCTACTCCAAATGTATCTCAGATGCCTTACACTAATCAGAAAAGGGAGTAAAAATGTTAACCTCTCCTCTGATTGAACAAACAAGGAAATTCAAATAAAGTGCAATTAATTCTGTACTTCAGTTTTACAATGGTAAAATTTAAATCATGCGGAACTTGCATGAGAGAGATGAAAAGTTGGGCCTGCAGGTGTGGTGGTTGTGTGCCTGTAGTCTCAGCTTCAAGGCTGCACAGTGAGCTATGATTGTGCTACTGTACTCCAGTGTCAGCAATAGAGCGAGACCCTGTCTCAAACAACAATAACAACAAAAAAAAAAGCAAATAAACAACCAACAGAAAGGAAAAGAAAAGTTGAGAAAAGTTGGTCATGTATCCCCAGTCCAGCTCGTCGTGCACAAATTATGTGTCTAGGACCACATCGCTTTTCTTGGGCATTTCCTCTACTATTGAAAAATATCCTACAGAGGACTTTCTCTTCCTTAGAACACCTTCTTCTCTCTTTTCCCTGTGCCTGGCACATTTGAACTCTTTTGTCATTTCTTCCATACTCCAAAACACCCGCAATTTCCCCTCTTCCCCTCTATTTCAGGTTGTAGCCTTTCCTCTAACATGTATGCCTAGGAAATCATGCCTTAGTCATGCAGTGGCACTGTATCATTATCATTTATCTTGCCTATTTTCTCTGCTGGATGGAGAGGAGTAACTCCAAGCTTTTTCTTCCCATTTTCTCTTTGGTTTGTTTTTGGTTACTCTGGATATATATATAAAAAAAAGAAATCAGACATCTAGACTTCTCTCACTGTGAAAATTCATCTTGTATCAATAGCTCTCATCCGACATGTGCACTACATTCATATTCTTCTTAATAGCTTAAGTTTTAGGTCTTTTAATGCTAAAAAAGCATCTGTCCCTACTGACCCTTTGTTAAATTAGCCTTAGCACATGCATGCTCAATTTTCTCCTCCTGACTCATCTCGTCTCATCCCGTCCTGTCCCCTCCCTTTGCCTCCCCTCCCCTCCCTTCCCCTTTCCTTTCCGTTTCTCTCCCCTCCCTCCCTCCCTCACTTCCTCTCTTCCTTCCTTCCTTCCTTCCTTCCTTCCTTCCCTCCCTCCTTCCTTCCCTCCTTCCCTCCTTCCTTTTCTCTCTCTCTCTCTCTCTCTCTTCCTCTCTTTCTTTCTTTTGAGACAAGGTCTCACTCTGTCACCCAGGCTGGAGTGCATAGCTCACTGTACCCTCAAACTCCTGGGCTCAAGGAATCTTCCCACTTCAGTCTCCCAAGTAGCTAGGACTACAGGTGTACACCACCACACTTGACTCTTATTTTTGTAGAGATGGGGTCTTGCTATGTTTCTCCTGATTCTTGACGGATTTTTGTTTTTCCTTCAATGCAGCAAATAGGGAATGTAGTCAGGGCACTCTGAGAAATATGAAAACATAGCTCTGAAAAGAGTTTACTATCTAGTGGAAAAGACAACCTCTTAGCTGTGAGAGGTCCTGCATTTCCTTAAAAGGAAGCTTTAGGAATGTGCATTCTGATTGGAAGTGAGATTTAGGAGATTTGTCTTGAAATTAACAATAGCAAGCACACAATCTTTAGACTGTATTTGGGATGGCTTCAGTAGAGACCTATTGAAATTAAGGGAGAGCTAAAGTGACCAAACTGCCCCTTGGGCTGTCAGTCTCTTTCAGGTTCCAGTTCTGACTTTATGTGATTTTGTGAGGCAGATACATTCATGAAATAGGCTGATGGTGCTATAGATAAACTACAAACAGAGGTAAGAAAGGTGAAGGGGAGGCCAGGTGTGGTGGCTTACACCTGTAATCCAAGCACTTTGGGAGGCTGAGGCGGGTGGATCACAAGGTCAGGAGTCAAGACCAACCTGGCCAAGATGGTGAAACCCTGTCTCTATTCAAAATACAAAAAATTAGCTGGGCTTGGTGGTGGGCCCCTGTAATCCCAGCTACTCAGGAGGCTGAGGCAGAGAATTGCTTGAACCTCTGCCAGGAGGCGGAGGTTGTAGTGAGCCGAGATGGCACCACTGCACTCCAGCCTGGGCGACAGAGCAAGACTCCATCTCAAAAAAAAAAAAACGGTGAAGGAGAATTAATTCCATCTGGTGAAATCTGAGATGGCTTCAGAGACAAGGTGGCATTTATACTAAACTTTTAAAATGTAGGCAAGCTTTCAACAAGTAAAAAAGTTGAGTGAAAAGCATTCCAGAAGTATGGAACTAGGTAAACGATGACTAAAGATGGAAAACCTGGCGCATATTTAGGAAGTGATGGGTATTCTGGTGTGAAAAGAAAAAAATATATATATATATATGTATGGCAAGCAAATGCATTGGGAGATAGAGTTTGAAAGACAAGTTGAAGCAAAATCTAATTTAGTAACTAAAGTAGCAATGCTGCTAAGTATTGGAGCAAGGGCTTGAATTCAAATCCTATCTCCAAATCCTACATTCATTCCTTAAACCATGTGGCCGGCTAGCAATAAAGAATTACTAATGCCTTTGCACTCTGTTTGTTTGCTTTCTTTATTTATAAAAAGATCTAGAATCCTATGATAGAAGTTTGAACTTTAGGGAACAATTGAAATTATTTGAGCAGAAGTTTTTATTTTTTTCTTGCTGGCATCACATATCTCAGTCACTTCACAGATCTCTGAAAGATATAAATTTAACGTTTGCTTTTTTCCCCTCCATATGTAAAACTGCTTCCTATCTTGCATATCTGCAATTTTCTTCTCTTTAAGCAGTTATAAACCGATGTCTACCTCAGCTCTTCACTATCTAAAGCTTAAACAAGTGAGCTAAGTTCGTGGGAGATTTAAGGGTGATATACTCTCAAGTAAATCTAAATTATTTTTCCTCTTTTTTTCTTTACACCACTGCCCCCATTCCACCATTCTACACTATTGTAGAGAAAAAGAGAAGAAACAATTTCTCCACCACAACTTTGCCCTCCACCACCATTCTACTCTCTACTTCAATTAGTTCAACTTTTTTCTTTTTTTTGAGACGAAGTCTCACCCTGCCGACCAGGCTGGAGTGCAGTGGTGCAATGTTGGCTCACTGCAAACTCTGCCTCCAGGGTTCAAGTTATTCTCCTGCCTCAGCCTCCAAGTAGCTGGGATTACAGGTGCCCACCACCACACCCAACTAATTTTTGTATTTTTAGTAGATGCGGTTTCACCATGTTGGCCAGACTGGTCTTGAACTCCTGACCTCAAGTGATCTGCCTGCCTCAGCCTCCCAAAGTGCTGGGATTACAGGCATGAGCCACTGCACTAGCTCAACTTTTTAAGATTCCATATAAGTAGGATCATGTGGTATTTGTCTTTCTATGCCTGGTTTATTTCACTTAACATAGTATCTACCAGGTTCATTAATGTTGTCACAGATAACAGGATTTCCTTCTTTTAAAGGCTGAATAATATTTCATTGTGTATTATACCACATTTTCTTTATCTATTCATCTGTTTGTAGACACTTAGGTTGTTCCCATATTGTGACAATTGTGAATAATGCTGCAATGAACATGGAAGTATAAACATCTCTTTGATATACTGATTTCATTTCCTTAGGGTATATGTCAGTTTTCTATATCCACAGATCCCACATCCATGAATTCAACCAGCTGTGGATTTGTGAAGAATGTCATTGGTATTTTGATAGGGATTGCATTAAATCTAAAGATTGCTTGGGATAGTATGGTCATTTTAATAATATTAATTTTTTTTTTAAGAGTTTCACTCTTGTTGCCCAGGCTGGAGTGTAATGGCACAGTCTCAGCTCACTGCAACCTCCACCTCCCGTGTTCAAGCGACTTTCCTGTCTCAGCCTCCAAGTAGCTGGGATTACAGGCATGCGCCACCATGCCCAGCTAATTTTGAATTTAATAGGGATGGGGTTTCACCATGTTGGTCAGGCTGATCTCGAACTCCTGACCTCAGTTAATCCACCTGCCTCTGCCTCCCAAAGTGCTGGGATTACAGGTATGAGCCACTGTGCCCAGCCAACAGCATTAATTATTTAGATCTATGAGCATGGGATGTCTCCATTTGTTTGCCTTCTTCAATTTCTTTCATCAGTGTTTTATAGTACTCACAGAGATCTTTTACCTCCTTGGTTAAATTTATTCCTAGGTATTTTATTTTTTGTAGCTATTAGAAATGGGATTGCTTTCTGTATTTCTTTTTCAACTAGGTTGTTATTGGTCTATAGAAACATTACTGATTTTTGTATGTTGATTTTGTGCCCTGCAACTTTACTGAATTTGTTTGTCACTTCTAAGAGTTTTTGGTTCAGTTTTTAGGATTTTCTATATATAAGATCATATCATCTGCAAAGACGGACAGTTTGAATTTCTCTTTCCAATTTGGATGCTCTTTCTTTTTTTCTCTTGCCTGATTGTTGTGGCTAGGACTTCCAGTACTACGCTGAATAAGAGTGATGAAAGTAAGCATCCTTGTCTTATTTCATTTCTTAGAGGAAAAGCTTTCAGCTTTTTCCCCATTCAATATGATGTTAGCTGTGGGTTTCGTAATATATGAACTTTATTGTGTTGAGATATGTTCCTTCTATGCCTAATTTGTTGAAGAGTTTGTATCATGAAGGGATGTTGAATGTTATCAAATGCTTTTTCTGCATCTATTGAGACGGTCATATGGTTTTTGTTCTTCGTTTTGTTGTTGTGGTATATCATGTTTATTGATTTGGATATATTGAGCCATCCCCAGGATAAGACCCATTTGATCAAGGTGTCATGGTGTTTTATCTTTTTGATACGTTGTTGGATTCAGTTTGCTAGCATTTTATTGAGAACATTTGTGTCTATGTTCATGAAGGATATTGCCCTGTAACTTTGTTATTGTTGTTGTGTCCTTGTCTGGTTTTGTATCAGGGTAATGCTGGTCTCATAGAATGAATTTAGAAGAGTCCCCTTCTCTTCAAATTTTTTGAATAGTTTGAGAAGAATTTGTTAGTTTTTCTCTAAAAGTTCAGTGGTAAACTCATTTGATCCTGGACTTTTCTTTGTTGGGAGATTTTTTATTACTGATTCAATCTCATTATTTGTTATTGGTCTGTTCAGGTTTTTCATTCCTTCTTGGTAAAATCTTGGTAGGTTATATGTGTCCAGGAATTTATCAATTTCTTCTGGTTTTTGTTTTGTTTTGGTGTACAGTTGTTCACAATAGTCTCTATTAATCATTTGTATGTTTGTGATATCTATTGTGATGCCTCCTTTTTCATTTCTGACTTTATTTGGGCCTTCTCTCTTTGTTTCTGAAAAAAGGGGGAGTGTTATGGCTCAAGGAGGTTAGTTAAAAATTTTTTAAAAATTTAATGGGAGTTAGTTTAGCTAATGTTTAGCTAATAGTTTGTTAATTTTGCTTATCTTTTCCAAATACCAACATTTTGTTTCATTGATCGTTCGTATTTCTTTTAGTTTCTATTTTGTTTATTTCTTCTCTGATTTTTATTATTTTTTTCTTTCTACTAATTTTGAGTTTGGTTTGTTCTTGCTTTTCTAGTTCCTTAAGGTGCATGATTAGATTACTTCTTCGGTCTTTTTACTTGTCATTAGTCTGTTCAAGCTACCTATTATTTCTGATTGAGTCTTATTAGGTTATAACTTCTTTCAGGTTATCCAACTTGTTGGCATATAATGTTCATAATAGTCCCTTATGACACCTTTTTTGTCCTAAGATGTCAGTTATAATGTCTCCACTTTCATTCCTGGTTTTATTTATTTGAGCCTTCTCTTTTTTTTTTTTTTTTTCATATTTAGTACTTCGCTAGGGGTTTGCTGATTTGGGTTATTTTTTTAAAGAACAAACTCCTGATTTTGTTGATTTTTTTCCTATGGTTTTACTGTTCTCTATTTAATGTATTTCTGTCTTGATCTTCCTTCTGCTAATGTTAGGTTTAGTTTGTTCTTTTTCTAGCTCTTTGAGGTTTAATGTTAGGCTATTGATTTGAGATCTTCCTCCTTTTTTAACACAGACATTTATTGCTATTGCTCACCTCTTGGAACTGTTTTTTACTGTTGTCTTCTAGTTGTTTTGTAGGTCCTTTTTTCCTTGCTTTCTCTGTGTAGTCCACCTTTGTGACCTGGTAATTTTTTCTAGTAGCTAAGCTTTAATTTCTTTATCTTTCTCTTTGTGTATCTGCTATAGTCTCTTGCTTTGTGGTTACCATGGGGCTTATGTAAAACTTCTTATAGTTACAACAGTAAATTTGGTCACATATAAATACTATAGACTTTTACTCTTCCCTCGTAATTTACATTTTTGTTGTTTTTCTGATCTCCTTGGATTGTCTGTATTCTCATATATCTTGCTGAGCTTCCTTAAGATCATTATTTTGAATTTCTTTTCAGGAAATTTATAGATTTACATTTCTTTAGGGTCAATTATTTGAGGATTATTTTGTTCCTTTGGTGATGGCATGTTTTCTTTTTCATGTTTCTCTGTCTGTGCATTGGTGTCTGCACATCTGGTGGAATTGTCAGTGCTTCCAAACTTTACAGAATGACTTTTATAAGAAAAGGCTTTCGGCCGGGCGCGGTGGCTCAAGCCTGTAATCCCAGCACTTTGGGAGGCCGAGAC
>NW_012120487.1:4024093-4028593 GCF_000951035.1 Colobus angolensis palliatus
CCGAGTGTAGTGGCTCACACCTGTAATCCCAGCACTTCGGGAGGCCGAGGCAGGTGGATCACCTGAGGTCAGGAGTTCGAGACCAGCCTGGCCAACATAGTGAAATCCCAACATAGTGAAAATTACAAAAAATAGCCGGGCTTGGTGGTAGGTGCCTGTAATCCCAGCTACTCAGGAGGCTGAGGCAGGATAATTGCTGGAACCCGGGAGAAGGAGGTTGCAGTGAGCTGAGATTGTGCCATTGCACTTCAGTCTGGATGACAAGAGCAAAACTCCATCTCAAGAAAAAAAATAAATAAATAAAGCAAGGGTGTGCCAGATGTTCAGGCTTTGGAAAGCAGGGCACAGCTGCAATTTGGGAACCAGAGGTTTATAGGGCACAGCAGCAACTCAGGCCCTGGACGGGGATGAGAAACAGTGTAGTGGGGACCCTGGACTATGGGATGGTAGGACACAGCAGCATTCTAGTCACTGTGAAGTCAAGGGCAGTAGCACTAATGTCCCAGGAATGGCAGGGCATAGCTGTGGCTTGGGCCCTGGGGTACAGGGAGCAGCACAGTGATGACTGCACTCCCTGGGAAGGCAGGGTGCATCCTCTGCTAGGGGATAGTCCGGTTTCATGGAAGCAGGGTTCTGCAGTTGTTAAGTCTGGAGAGTAGGTTGTTTCAGTTCACCCAATCCTCTGTTTTCCTGGGAAGTGGGGCACCACATTGGCTCAGCCCTGGGAACTGCGGCTGCTTGGCTCGGCCAAGGGACCCATAGTCTTGTGAAGTGGAGTAATTCTTCAGCTGCAACACCGGGGAGGGGACTGCTCTGGCTGGCCCACAGCACCAGTTCCCTAGAAGGCACTACCTCAGGTCCAGTACAGGAGGACATGACTGCTTAGAGTAGCCAAGCCACCAGTTTCCCAGGAGGCACTGCTTCACCTCCAGTGCTAGGGGCATTACTGATCTGGGTGGCCAAGGCACCATATCCCTGGAAGGTAGGATACTGCTGCTGCAGCTTCTGCACTGGGGGGCAGGGCACAGCAGTCACGGAAGGGGTAGGGCACAGCAGCTCGACCCCATGGGATAGCGTGGAGCAGCAGCTTGATTTAGGATGGTGATCCACCAGACAGTGGTGGTGCCGGTGTAACAAAGCCTCGGGAATGGAAAGGTGCAATAGCCACTCACCTCCAGAGCAGGACTTCCTCTAGCCATGGTTCTGGATCGAAGATGGCACATGAAGGACAGAGCACAGCACTGACCCCTTCTCTGGGAGAAGTGCAGCCATAGGGACACCAGGCAGTTCCCTCTGCTGGGCTTAGCGGCTTTGAGGAATACAGGATTTCCCAGTGGTGAGGACTGTAGTTACCTCAGTGGTGATGATGGCTGCTGGGTTCCTCTTGCTTACCTTTTCCCTTCACTGAAAAGTTCATCCTGGTTCTGAGCTGGTCTTGACTGGAGTATGGATGGGGTAGGATGTGAGCTGCTTTCTTCTTTTCTCTATGTAACTATCCTGGGTTTCTATGCTCTTCAGAGTTTATACTACTACTTTTTTTTCTTTTTGACACGGAGTCTCATTCACTGTGTCACCCAGGCTGGAGCGCTGTGCTGTGATCTCTGCTCACTGCAACCTCCATCTCCCAGGTTTGAGTGATTCTTGTGCCTCAGCCACCCAAATAGCTGGGTTTATGGGTGTGCACCACCATGCCCAGCTAATTTTTGTATTTTTAGTAGAGATAGGGTTTCACCGTGTTGGCCAGTCTAGTCATGAACTCCTGACCTCAAGTGATCCACTGTCTTGGCTTCCCAAAGTGCTGGGATTACAGGGGTGAGCCACTGTGCCAGCCTATACTAATCCTTTGATATATTTCTGTTTTCTCCTTGAGTTATTTTCCTCAAAATATAGTTGTTTATTCATTTATTTGGCTGTCTTTGTGTAGGAGATAAGCAGAGGAGCTTCTAGTCAATAATCTAGCTAATGTCCTCCTCTTAAAATTTTAATTGAACCTATGCATAGTGGCTTATGCCTGTAATCCCACTGACTTGGGAGGCTGAGGTGGGAGGATCGCTTGAGGCCAAGAGTTCTAGGCCAGTCTGGACAAAATAGTGTGACCCCACCTCTAAAAAGTAACAAACAAAAAAAATTAAAAATTACTTGAGCATGAAGACATGCATCTGTAGTCCCAGCTAAACTTAGGGAGGCTGAGGAAGGGGAGGATCACTTGAGCCCAGGGGTTCAAGGCTGCAGTGAGTTATGATTATGCCACTGCACTCTAGCCTGGGCAACAGAGTCAGACCCCAACTCTAAAAACTTTTTTTTAAGTTGAAGAATTTTCAGAATAACATATTATCACTTATTAGTGGTAGTGTTAATATTATTTGTACTTACATAATTGCATTTCTCTTACATACATTTAAATCTTACAATAAGCATTAAATGATGCTTTGTGACATTAATACCTTAATGAAAATAATGAAGCACTATATATTTTATTACTATACCAAAACCTATAAAACCTACTCCTCAAAAGCTCTAAAAGCCTTTCTTAAAAACTATAAAGTATAATGCCCAGCAGAGGATGCTGCAACTGCATGAAGAAAAGCAAACAATGGCCTTAGTGACATCACATCTTCCTAATTCAAGTCAGGGAAACTAATACATATTTTTCCTATACAGTGATGCACATTTGTCTTCTGGCTTATGACCGACTGAACTTTTGGAAGAAGAGTTACAGTGAAGAGAACCTAGGAAAATTCAGAGGAAGCTTGAGGGATAAAATTGGAAGACTACCTTGGTGTGAAGGTCAGCAGACTTCTCTCATTCTCTAGTGGCATCAAAATGTACTTACATAATTCAACATCTATTTCAGCATCTTTAAATAATACTAACACCATTTTAAAAATGCCCTTAGTTGGCCGGGCGCGGTGGCCCATGCCTGTAATCCCAGAACTTTGGGAGGCCAAGACGGGCAGATCATGAGGTCAGGAGATCGAGACCATCTTGGCTAACACAGTGAAACCCCGTCTCTACTAAAAATACAAAAAAAAAAATTAGCTGGGCACGGTGGCAGGCACCTGTAGTACTAGCTACATGGGAGGTTGAGGCAGGAGAATGGCATGAACCAGGAGGCGGAACTTGCAGTGAGCCCAGATCACGCCACAGCACTCCAGCCTGGGCAACAGAGAGAGATTCCATCTCAAAAAAATAAAAATAAAAAATAAATAGAAAATAAAAATGTCCTTAGTGATTGAATTGGTATATTAGCTGTTCTTGCATTGCCATAAAGAAATATCTGAGACTGGGCAATTTTTAAAGAAAAGAGTTTCAACTGGCTCATAGTTCTGCAGGCTATACAAGCATGGTGCTGGCATCTGCTCAGCTTCTAGGGAGAGAGCTTTTACTCATGGCGGAAGGTGAAGGGGGAACAGGCACATCACATGGTGAAAGCAGGAGCAAGAGAGAGTTGAGGGGCACACATTACAACAAAACAAGAACCCAATATCATGAAGACAACACCAAGCCATAAGGGATCTGCCCCTACGATCTAAACACCTCCCACAGGCCCCATCTCCAACACTGGAGATTACAATTCAACATGAGATTTGGTGGGGACATATACTCAAATCATATCAATTGGTGACACACGTATATAGTGTATCTTTCATCTTGACAATTCAGATATTTCTACTGCTGATAGGATAAAAATATATACATTCTATTGCAGTATCCTTTGCAACTTCTACTTGGTTATTAGATGATTTCTTCAAGACCTGACATTTTAAAAAGTAAGCAATTCAACAGGTAAATTCCTAAGAATCTCTAAGCAAACATACCCAATAAAAATCAAAACAAGTGAGATACTGATTACTGGAATAAATAATCTTTCAGTGCAAAGACAGACATACATCCATAAGAGAAATCGGCCAACAGAGATCTCCCCAAATGAACACAGCAAGGAACCAGGGACTGATCCTAACAAGATGACAAAATATGAGGTCTCTGACCAATTATTCAGAGCAGCAATTTTGAGGAAACTCAATGACCTCCAAAGTTCACTGAAAAACAATTCAGAAATTTATAAAAAATTTAACAAAGATATTGAAATTTTTTTAAAAAATCAAGCAAATATTGGAATTAAGAAATACATTGGCAGAAGTGAAAAATTCATTAGAGCCTCTCAGCAGCAGAATGGATCAAGCAGAGGGAAGAATCAAAAAGCAGGAAGAGGCCAGGCACGGTTGCTCATGCCTGTTATCCCAGCACTTTGGGAGGCCGAGGCAGATGGATCACTTGAGGTCAGGAATTCGAGAACAGCCTGACCAACGTGGTGAAACCCTGTCTCTACTAAAAATATAAAAATTCGCCAGATATGATGGCATACATCTGTAATCCCAGCTACTTGGGAGGCTGAGGCAGGAAAATTATTTGAACCTAGGAGGCGGAGGTTGCAGTGAGCCATGATCATGCCATTGTACTCCAGCCTGGGTGACAGAGCAAGACTCTGTCTCAAAAAAA
>NW_012120487.1:4030243-4042595 GCF_000951035.1 Colobus angolensis palliatus
TAAAAATACGAAAAATTAGCCAGGTGTGGCAGCATGCGCCTGTAGTCCCAGCTGCCGGGGTGGGTGAGGCAGGAGAATCGCATGAACCCAGGAGGTGGAGCTTGCAGTGAGCCGAGATTGTGCCACTGCACTCCAGCCTGGGCGACAGAGCGAGACTCTGTCTCAAAAAAAACAAAAAACAAAAAACACAAAAAAAAAATGCATCCTGCCAATTTTTAATGAAGAATTAAAAACAATAATTCACAAATGCTTTTACAAAAGACAGAAGAGGAGGGAACACTTTCTCATTAATTCTACTAGGCCAGGATTACTATAAGCTGGCAACCAAACAAAAGCAGTACAAGAAAAGAAAACTACAGAACATATCTCTCTTAAATGTCCACAAAGAAATATTCAAGATAATACTAGCAAACTGAATGCAAAACATATAAAAAGGATTATACACTATTACTAAGTGTGATAGTATGAACAAATACATAGTTTGTCTAACATGTAATAAACTGTTAGCTTATCTGTCCATGTCCATCACTTCCGGAGTTTCTTCGTATGTGTGTGCATGTGTGTGTGTGTGTGTGTGTGTGTGTTACTTATAGTAGAAACACTTAACATGGATAAGTTTGTTATCCTGATTATGATGGGAGTATCACAAGTATATGCACAAATCCAGACTCAAATAGTATACACTAAACAGGTGTGTGGGGTGTACTAATTATCCTTCAATAAAGTTGTTAAATACAATTAATGTAACACACCATATTAATAAAACAAAAGGACAATTTTTAAAAGATGCTGAAATAAAGCTTGGCATGAGGGCTCACACTTGTAATCCCAGTGCCTTGGGAGTATGAGGTAGGAGGATTGCTTGAGACCAGGAGTTCAAAGAGCTGAAAGAAAAGAACTGCCATTCAAGAATACTGTATTCAGCAAAGAAAGATAGTCTTTCCATGACAAACAAAAGCTAAGAGAATTTATCACCACCAGTCCTGTCTTACAAGAAGTCATAGAGTTTTTCAATCCGAAAGAACAAAACACTAACGTGCAAAAAGAAAACATTTGGAAGTATAAAACCCACTAGTAAAATTAATTATAAGGAAAACCACAGAATATTTTGACATCATAATTGTGGTGTGCAATCCATGCCTACCTCTAGTATGAAGCCTAAAAAACAAATACATCAAAAACAACAATAGCTACAGCAACCTGTTAATATATAGACAATATAAAAATATGTAAACTGAGGCAACAAAATGTGTGTGTGGGGTGGAGTTAAGATACAGAGTTTTTTTAGTTTATCTTTTGTTTCTATTTTTTGTGATCTAAGATAAGTTGTCATCTCTTTAAAATAACTAGCTATATTTATAAGATTTTTGTAACCCTCATGATAACCATTATGCAAAAAAACTTATAAAAGATACAATAAAAATAAGATACCATGAGTTAAAACATACTACCAGTAAAAACCACTTAACCACAAAGGAAGATGGGAAGAAAGAAGAGAAGAGTTACAAAACAACCAGGAAACCATCAACAAAATGTCAGGAGTAAGTCCTTACTTATCAATAATAACACTGAATGTAAATGATTCTATTCTTTAATTAAAAGTGACAAAGTACATGAACGTATAAAGAAACAAGACCCAGTTGTGTACTGCTTGCAAGAAACCCACCTCACCTATAAAAATACACAGAGACAGAAAGTGAAGAAGTGAACAATGTTATTCCATGCAAGTGGAAAGCAAAAAAGAGCAGGAGTAGCTAAACTTATATCAGATGAAATGGACTACACATCAAGACTATAAAAAGAAAATAAGATGGTCACTATATAATGATAAAGGGGTCAATTCAGCGAAAGGTTATTACGATTATAAATATTTATGCACCACCACTGGAGCACCCAAGTATACAAAGCAAACTTTAATAGATTGAAAGGAAGAGATAGATTGTAATACAGTAATAATAGGTTATTTCAATAGCCCACTCTCAGTAGTGGACAGATCATCCCCCCACAGAAAATCAACAAAGAAACATTGAGGTTAAACTCTACACTAGACAAAATAGAATGAACGTTTACAGCCCATTTCACCCAACTACTGCAGAATACACTTTTTTTTCCATCAGCACATGGAACATTCTACAGAATAAACCATATATTAGGCCATAAAACAAGCCTCAACAAATTAAAAAAAAGTAGAAATAATGTCAAGTATCTTTTTTGACCACAATGAAATGAAACTAGAAGTCAGTAACAAGAGGAACTCGAGAAACTACACAACACATGGAAATTAAACAACATGCTCCCAAATGATCAACGGGCCACTGAAGAAATTAAGAAGGAAATTAAAACACTTTGGGGGTGGAGGCAGAGCAAGATGGACAAATGGAAGACTTAATTGATTGTCCTTCCAGCAACTATCCACAACAATTGAACAACAGTTCAATCCACAATTGAACAACCATCCACACAAAAAAGCACCTTTATAAGAACCAATAATCAGATGAGCAATCACAGTACTTGGTTTTAAGTTCACATCACTGAAAGAGGCACTGAAGAGGGTAGGAAAGCATTTTGAATTGCCAGTGCCACCCCTTCCTCATCCCCCATAGCAGCTATGTGGTGCAGAGAGAGAATCTGTGTGCTTGGAAGAGGAAAAGTGTAGTGATTGTGGGACTTTGCACTGGAACTCAGCAGAAAGCAATACCAGGCAGAGCTCAGACAGAGCCCATGGAGGGAGCATTTAGACCAGCCATAGCCAGAGGAGAATTGCCCACGCCAATAGAACCATTGTCAGAACTTAAGTTCCAGCAAGCTTTGCCACCATGGGCTAAAATGTTCTAGAGCCCTAACTAAACTTGAAAGGCAGTCTAGGCCACAAGGACTGCAATTTCTCGGCAAGTCCTACTGCTGTGCTGAGCTTGAAACCAGTGGACTTGGGGGCAAGTAACCTAGTGAGACACCAGCCAAGACAACCAAGGCACACCCCTCTTCCATCCCCAGGCAGCACAGCTCACAGCTACGAAAAAGACTCTTTCCCTCTGCTTGAATAGAGGAGAGGGAAAAGTAAAATAGACTTTGTCTTGCAACTTGAATACCAGATCAGCCACATGGGATATTGCACTAGGCAGAGTCCTGAGGCTCCCATTCCAGGCCCTAGCTCCTGGATGACATTTCTAGACACACCCTGAGCTAGAAGGCAACCCAGTTCCTGAAAGGGAAGGACCCAGTCCTGGCAGAATTCATCACCTGCTGACCCAGGAGCACTTGGGCCCTGAATAACCAGCAGCAATACCCAGGCAGTACTTGCCATGGGCCTTGGGTGAGACTCAGAGACATTCTGGCTTTAGGTGTAACCCAGCACATTCACATCTGTGATGGCTATGGGGAGAGCCTTCTTCTGCTTGAGAAAAGGAGAGGGAAGAGTAAAGGGGACTTGGTCTTGCAGCTTAGGTACCAGCTTGGCCACAGTGGGGTAGAGCACCAAGCAGGCTCCTGGGGTCCCTGATTTCAGGCCTTAGCTCTTGGACAGCATTTCTGGACCTGCCCTGGGCCACAGAGGAGCCCATTGCCCTGAAGGGAGAGTCCCAGGCCTGGCAACATGTACCACAAGTTGACTGGAGAGCCCTTGGGTCTTGAGTGAATATCAGAGGTAACCAGGCAGTACTTACCATGGGTCTAGGGTAGTGATGGTCATGGGGAGAGACTTCTCTGCTTGTGGAAAGGGGAGAGAAGAGTGAGGAAGACTTTGTCTTGTGGCCAGGGTGCCAGTTCAACTGCAGTAAAATAGAGCACCAGGTAGCTTCCTAAGGTTTCTGACTTCAGGCTCTCAGATGACATCTCTGGGCCCACGTGGGGTCAGGGGGAACTGGCTGCCCTGAAGGGAAGGTTGCAAGCCTGGCTGACTTTGCCACCTGCTGATTGTAGAGCCCTAAGGCTTTGAGTGAACATAGGTGGTAGCCAGGTAGTGATTACCACAGACTTTGGGTGAGACCCAGTACCGTGCTGACTTCAGGTTTGAACCAGCACAGTCCCAGTGGCTCTCCCAGCTGTAGGCATCTCAGCACACACAGCAAATATTTGTTTGACAGAAAGTAAAGGAAGGGAACAAGAGTCTGCCTTGTAATCCAAAGAGTTCTTCCTGGTCTTATCCAAGACCACCAAGGCGGTACCTCTAGGAGTCTGTAAGAGCCGTAGCATTACTCAGCTTGGGGTGCCCCCTAATGCAAATATGGCTCCATGACCAAAAACTTAGATCACAACACCCAAGTCCCTTCAAATATTTGAGAAGTCTTACTAAAAAGGGCAGGTACAAACAAGCCCAGACTGCAAAGACTACAAAAAATACTTAATTCTTCAATGCTCAGACACCAACAAACATCCACAGGCATCAAGACCATCCAAGAAAATGCGACCTCACCAAACGAACTAAGGCACCAGGGACCACTCCTGGAGAGAGAGAGAGATGTGACCTTTTAGACAGAGAATTCAAAATAGCTGTCTGAGGAAATTCAATGAAATTCAAAATAATACAGAGAAGAAATTCAGAATCCTATCAGATAAATTTAACAAAGAGATCAAAAGAATAAAAAAGAATCAAGAAGAAATTCTGGAGTTGAAAATGCAATTGACATACTGAAGAATGCATCAGAGTCTCTTACCAGCAGAATTGATCAAGCAGAGGAAATAATTAGTGAGCTTGAAGATAAGCTATTTGAAAACAGACAGGGGAGACAAAAGAAAAAAGAATAAAAAAGAAAGAAGCACACCCACAAGTTCTAGAAAATATCCTCCAAAGGGCAAACCTAAGAGGTTTTAGTCTTAAAGAGGAGACAGATAGGGGTAGAAAGTTTATTGAAATGGGTAACAGAGAACTTCCCAAATCTGGAGAAAGATATCAATATTCAAATACAAGAAGGTTATAGAACTCGAAGCAGATTTAACCCAAAGAAGACTACCTCAAGACATTTAATAATCAAACTCCCAAAGGTCAAGGATAAAGAAAGGATTCTAAAAGCAGCAATAGAAAAGAAAGAAATAACATGCAATGGAGTTCCAATAGGTCTGGCAGGAGACTTTTCAGTGGAAACCTTACAGGGCAGGAGAGAATGCGTGACATATTTAAAGATGTGAAGGTAAAAAAAAAAGTTTATTCTATTAATAGTATATCCTGTAAAAATGTCCTGCAGACATGAAGGATAAAAAGACTTTCCTAGATAGACAAAAGTTGAGGGATTTCATCAACACCAGACCTGTCATATAAGAAATGCTAAAAGGAGTTCTTCAATCTGAAAGAAAAGAATGTTGATGAGCAGTAAGAAATCATCTGAAGGTACAAAACTCACTGGTAACAGTAAGTACACAGAAAAACACAGACTATTATCATGCTGTGATTTTGGTGTGTAAACTACTAACATCTTCAGTAGAAAGACTGAAACATGAACTTATCAAAAGTAGTAACTACATCAACTTTTCAAGACACAGACAGTAAAATGAGAAAAAAACAATTTGATTTAAAAAGGGCAAATGATCTGAACAGATATTTCTCAAAAGAGGATATCCAAATAGTCAATAAATATATTTTCAAATGCTCAACATGACTTATCACCAGCTATCTGCAAGGAAAATCACAATGAACTGTCATTTCATCCCAGTAAAGATAGTTATTATAAAAAAGACAAAAATAGCAAAGGTTGGTGAGGATGCAGAGAAAAGGGAACTCATATACTGTTCATTAGAATATAAACTAGTACAATCACGATGGAGAACAGAATGGAGGTTCCTCAAAAAACTACAACTAGAACTACCACATGATCCAGCAATCCCACCACTGGGCATTTATCCAAAAGAAAGGAAATCAGTACATCAGAGTGACAGCTGCACCCCTATGTTTATTGTAGCACTATTCACAATAGCCAAGATATGGAATCAACCAAGGTGTCCAGCAACAGATGAATGGATAAAGAAAATGTGGTAGCCAGGCATGGTGGCTCATGCCTATAATCCCAGCACTTTGGGAGGCCAAGGTGGGAGGATCACTTGAGGTCAGGAGTTCGAGATCAGCCTGGCCAAAATGGTGAAACCCTGTCTCTACTAAAAATACAAAAATTAGCCAGGTGTGGTGGCGGGCGCTTGTAATCCCAGCTACTCGGGAGGCTGAGGCAGGAGAATTCCTTAAACCCAGGAGGTGGAGGTTGCAGTGAGCTGAGATTGTGCCATTGTACTCTAGCCTGGGAGACAGAGACTCTGTCTCCAAAAAAAGGAAATTAATTTGGCATACATACAGAATGGTATACTATTCAGCCACAAAAAGAATGAAATTCTATCATTCATAACAACATGGATAGAACTGGAGGACATTATGTTAAGTGAAATAAGCCAGGCACAGAAAGACACAAATTGTATGTTCTCACTCATATACGGAAGTTAAAATAAAGTTGACCTCATAGAAGTAGAAAGTAGAACAGAGGATACTAGAGACTGGGAAGTTTAAGGGGAACAGAGGATAAGGACAGGTTTGTTAAAGGACACAAAATAACAGCTAGATAGGAGGAATAAATTCTAGTGTTCTGTACCACTGTCGAAGAATTATAGTTTGAAATAGGTAGAAGGTGGATGCTGATTGTTCACAACCCAAATAAATGATAAATTTGTGAGATGATGGTAATTACCCTAATCTGGTCACTATATATGTATGCTAACTACCCTGATCTGGTCACTATATATGTATGAATCACTATGTACCCTGTGAATACGTACAATTATTTGTCAATTTAAAAGAAAAATGTGGTGGCCAGGTGCGGTGGCTCACATCTGTAATACCAGCACTTTGAGAGGCCAAGGTGGGCAGATCACCCGAAGTCATGAGTTTGAGACCAGCCTGGCCAACATGGTGAAACTCCATCTCTACTAAAAATACAAAAAATTAGCCAGGCATGGTGGGACATGCCTGTAATCCCAGCTACTCCAGAGGCTGAGGCAGGAGAATCGCTTGAACCTGGAAGGCAGAGGTTGCAGTGAGCCAAGATTATACCACCACACTCCAGTCTGGGTGACAGAGCAAGATTCCATCTCAAAAAAAAAAAAAAAGAGAGAGAGAGAGAAAGAAAAAAAATGTGATGTATATACACAAAGGAATATTATTATATTATTAAGTCATAGAAAAGAATGAAATTCTGTCATTTGCAGGAACATGATGAAACTGGGGGTCATGGTTACATTAAATAATCCCAACACAGAAATACAAATACTTCATGTTCTCACTTATATGTGGGAGCCTAAAAAATGGATCTCTCCTAACACAGAGAAATAATAAATGTTTGAGGGGATGTTTATTCCAATTATCCTGGTTTTGTCATTATACATTGTGTGCTTGTATCAAAATATCACATGCACTCCATAAATATGTACAACAATTATGTATCCATAAAATTATAAATAAAATGGGGCATCTTATGAAGATAGTAGATTGGTGGTTACCAAAGGCCAGGAAGAGTGTGGGGAGGGAGTTGGTTAATGGATACAAACATACAGTTAGATAGGAAAAATAAAACCTGGTATTTGATAAGCAGGGTGACTGTAGTTAATATTAATCTATTATGCATTTCAAAATAACGAGAAGAGAACAATTTGAATGTTACTAGCATACAGAAAAGATATAGCCGGCCGGGCACGGTGGCTCACGCCTGTAATCCCAGCACTTTGGGAGGCCGAGGCAGGTGGATCACGAGGTTAGGAGTTCGAGACCAACCTGGCTAACACGATGAAACTCCATCTCTTTTAAATACACAAAAAATTAGCCAGGCGAGATGGTGGGCGCCTGTAGTCCTAGTTACTCAGGAGGCCAAAGCAGGAGAATGGCGTAAACCCGGGAGGTGGAGCTTGCAATGAGCCAAGATTGCGCCACTGCACTCCAGCCTGGGCGACAGAGTGAGACCCCATCTCAAAAAAAAAAAAAAAGAAAGAAAGATATAGCCAGGTCCAGTGGCTCACATCTGTAATCCCAACATTTTGGGAAGCAGAGGCAGGAGGATCGCTTAAACCCAATAGTTCAAGACCAGCTTGGGCAACATAGTGAAATCCTGTCTCTACAAAAAAAAAAAATTCTTTTTTTAGTTAGCTGGGTGTAGTGGTGCACACCTGCAGTCCCAGCTACTCAGGAGGCTGAGGTGGGAGGATCACGTGAGCCTGGGTAGGAGGTCAAGGCTGCAGTGAGCTATGATTGCACCACTGCGCTCCAGACTGGGTGACAGAGCAAGACTCTGTCTCAAAAAAATAAAATAAAATAAAAACTAAGATACATATTTAAGGTGATCAATATCCCAATTACCCTGATTTGATTATATCAAATTATCACATGTACCCTGTAAATACACATCTACTATGAATCAATAAAAATATAAAGTAAATGTGAAAGGACATAGATCAGCTACATTGTTATCCTTGATAGAAAGAAAAAAAATAATTTCTCATAGCATTTTATTTAGGGACTATTTGGGAATAATGACCATTATTTAGGGATGTGGAAAAAGCCATCCTCAATAAAAATCTTATAGCAAATATAGTAATGTTTCTTGTCAGTCTATGCAAAAGCTGATCCAACTAATTTAAGAAGAAATTTAAGAAGGAAGGTTGAAATATCACCTTGCTTTATATAACGTTGAAATTTTCTGCAATCACTGTAACTATAAGGTTTATAACACTTTTAAATGTGGGAAGAAACGCTTTGATAGCATAAGATGTGAGAGGTCATCTGAAAATAAGGATAGTGGTAGATAGAATTGAAAGCTTGAGCAAAAAGCAGAGGTTTAGAATAACTGCAGTACATTTTGAGATCTTCGAGAATAAAATGTCAAATAAGCTGACTGCAGATGAAACCCTACTCCAAAGAGTTAAAGAAACTAACAGCAGATATTCTTGAGTTTCCTGGATGACACATAAGAAACAACTTGCTGAAAAGCTGAAACTGCCTTTGCTATTAATAGTAAGAAAACAAAACTGACTAAAATCAGTTGACACCAAAATGGCCAGTTAGAGTTTGCGCAGAATGAATTTGCTGACATTACAGCCTGAATTTCCACCATATGTTTTTTATTAACTCCCCCTGAATTTGCACGTGGGACCCATGAGGAAGCATGAAGAGATAAGTACACATGCCTGAGAACTTTCCAGACCTCCCTTTCCTTCCACCAATCGCCTACTAATTTCAGAATGCACCCCCGAAGTTTTCTAATAAAAATACTGCCCTGAAGCCAGCATAGAGAGACAGATTTGAGTTGCACCCCTGTCTCTTTGTTGGTTGACTTGCAATAAAAAGCTTCTTGGCTGGGTGTGGTGGCTCATGCTTCTAAATCCTAGCAGTTTTGGAGTCTGAGGTAGGAGGATCACTTGTGCTCAGGAGTTTGAGACCAGCCTGGACAATATAGTGAAATCTCATCTCTACTGAAAAAAATTTTTTTAATTTAAATTAGCTGAGTGTGATGGCACATGCCTGAAGTCCCAGCTACTTGGAAGAGGGAGGCAGGAGGATCATTTGAGCCTGGCAGATTGAGGTGGAAGTGATCCATGATTGAGCCACTGCACTCCAGGCTAGGCAACAGAGCAAGACTTTATCTGAAAAAAAAAAAAAAAAAGATGCACAGACCAACAGAACAGAACAGAATACAGATATCAGAAATAGAGGCCGGGCGCAGTGGCTCATGCCTGTAATCCCAGCACTTTGGGAGGCCGAGGCGGGCAGATCACCTGAGGTAAGGAGTTTGAGACCAGCCTGGCCAACATGGTGAAACCCTGTCTCTACTGGTTCATGCCTGTAATCCCAGCACTTTGGGAGGCCGAGGCGGGCAGATCACCTGAGGTAAGGAGTTTGAGACCAGCCTGGCCAACATGGTGAAACCCTGTCTCTACTAAAAATACAAAAAATAGCTGGGTATGGTTGTGGGTGCCTGTAATCCCAGCTACTTGGGAGGCTGAGGCAGGAGAATCATTTGAACCCAGGAGGCAGAGATTGCAGTGAGCCAAGATCGTGCCACTGCACTCCATCCTTGGCGACAAGAGCAAGACTTCGTCTCAAAAAAAAAAAAAGCAAAGCAAAATTAACAAAAAATGTTCCATAGCCTACCTGACTACTCACATAAGCGATTAGATTATGAAATATACATTTGTAGTTCTTCAAGAATAAAAAGTCAAATAAGATTGTGATGAAATATATAGTATAGTAATGGACCCATAATTTCAGAAAGCTAAAAGATTGCCCTTTTTTAAAAAAAAAAAAAGGTAGATTATACCCCATAAGTACTGCTTTAGTGGCATGCTGTAAATCCTGATTTACTGTGTTTTCATTTTATTTGTTGAAAATATTTTTGTATTTTCCTTTGAGACTTCCTCTTTAGAGTAATGATTATTTAGAAATGTGTTATTTAGAAGTTATGACAGTTTTCAACGATTTCTCTGTCTTAGATAATGTATCATGTGCACTTGAAAAGAATATGCATTCTGCGCTTGTTGGGTTGAATGTTCTATAAATGTCCATTAGATCCAGTTGACTGACGGTGGTAACATCAATATGTGGCTTCCAAGGTTTCCCTGGGGATCATCTCCACCCCCGTCAGCCCAAAGAGAGAAAGATCATGAAGAAAACTGCGTGGAATGTTTTTATGACATCACTTCCACTCAAATTCTATTGGTTAGAACTCAGTCATATGGCTTCACCTAAAGGTATGAGAAGCTGGATCATGTAGTCTGACTTTTTGCCTGGGAAGAAGAGGAAAATATATTTAGACGAACAACCAGAAATCTCTTTCTATTCTCTGGAAGAGCTTGTATAAGATAAGAAATACTTGAATCATGGGTATACAGTAGAAATTGTAAAGTTATTGGGGCTTTCTATTTTCTTTGGGGGAAATTTTGTAACTACTGATTCAGTTTAATGGATACCGTTCGTATATGTTTTCTGTTACTTCTTGAGTCACTTTTTGTTACTTTTTAGGTATACATTATTTTGTATAAGTTTTCAAATATATTAGCATAAATTCATTGAAAGTATTTATTTTAACCTCTGCTCTATCTGTAATTATGTTCTTTCTTCATTTTTAATATTATTTATTTAGGCCTTCTATTTTTTATCATTTGGTTAATTTTACCAGAGATTTGTCCATTTTATTAGTCTTTACCAAGAATCATAAATTTTATTTCATTAATCTCTGTTCTGTATTATTTTCTTCCTCTACTTTCTTTGGGTTTATTTTGCTGATCTTTTTCAACTTGTAATTTGTATGCTAAGCTCATTGGTTTTCAAACTTCTTTTTTAATATATGCATTTAGGGCCATATATTTTCCTTAAATTTGGCTCCAGCTGTGTTCCTATGAGTATTTATGCATAGTATTTTCATTATTGTCTAGTCCTGTGTATTTTCTAGGTTCTACTGATTTCTTCTTTAATCAATGAGTTATTTACAATGTGATTTTAAATTTCCCCAAGCACGGGAGCTTTTCTTAGGGTGTATTTTAGGTTATTAATGTAGAGATTAATTGCATTATTGTCAGAGAACATGGTATATATAATAATGATATTATAAAACTTGTTGAGTCTTAACCAGGTACAGTGGCTCACACTTGGAATTCCAGCACTTTGAGAGGCCGAGGTGGGAGGATCCCTTGAGGCCAGGAGCTCAAGATAACCTGGGCAACATAGGGAGACTCCCTCTCTACAAAAAAATTAAAAATTAGCCAGGGATGGTGGCACATATGCATAGCCCTAGATACTTAGGAGGCTGAGGTGGGAGGATGAGTTGAGCCCAGGACTTCAAGACTATAATGAGCTACGATCATGCCACTGCACTCCAGCCTGGGCAACAGAGTGAGATCTTGTCTCAAAAGAAAAAAAAACCCACAAAAACCACGAAGCAAACAAAAACTTGTTGAGTCTTGCTTTATGGCCTGATATTATATGCATGTTAAGTTTCAGATGTCTTTCCCTTTTTTTTTTTGACTGAGTCTCACTCAGTCACCCAGGCTGCAGTGCAGTGGTGCAATCTCTGCTCACTGCAACCTCTGCCTCCTGGGTTCAAACAACTCTCCTGCCTCAGCTGCTCTGATAACTGGGACCACAGGTGCGCACCATCACACCTGGTTAATCTTGTGTATTTTTAGTAGAGATGGGATTTCACCATATTGGCCATGCTGGTCTTGAATTCCTGACCTCAGGTGATCTGCCTGCCTTGGCCTCCCAAACTGCTGGGATTACAGGCATGAGCCACTGTGCCCAGCCATTATGTTATTAATTTCTTATAATGTTATCTTATTTATTCCTTCCTGTAATTCTGTGAGATAGTATGATTCTCATTTTTTTTTTTTTTTTTTT
>NW_012120487.1:4048777-4048985 GCF_000951035.1 Colobus angolensis palliatus
GGACTACAGGCACCCACCACCTCACCTGGCTAGTTTTTTGTATGTTTTTTTGGTAAAGATGAGGTTTCACCGTGTTAGCCAGGATAGTCTCGATCTCCTGACTTTGTGATCCGCCCGTCTCGGCCTCCCAAAGTGCTGGGATTACAGACTTGAGCCACCGTGCCCGGCCGATTCCCATTTGTCAAGTGAGAACATTAAGATCCACCCA
>NW_012120487.1:4049369-4050429 GCF_000951035.1 Colobus angolensis palliatus
CCTGTCTCAGCCTCCTGAGTAGCTGGGATTACAGGCATGAGCCACCGCGCCCGGCCTCAGTTAGGCTTATATCAGATCAAAGCGGACACCAACTATAAACAATCGGTATGGTCCACTTTACATACTGGCTGCATATCAGCCCAGGATATATTTCATTATAGATTTTTAAACCTCAGAGTGAGGATTATTCTTATTTTAAACAGCTTTTTATCCCCCATTGGTCCCTCATGCAATGTTTCACATATATTTGCTGTTCAACAGATATTTGTTGATTGGGCTAAACCACTTATATACACCATAAACCTAAGAATGAAATCTGGCAAAACTCAAGAAGAGCAAAATAAACAGGTAGTTTGTGAATACTCAAAAATAAAATCAGGACTTACAGTTCTGGAAACATTGCCAAAAATAATCTGAAAATACTCCTGGTACAAATACTAGGTACTTCTGATTTAATATATAGGCCTATAACATATAAATATGTAACACATAATTATATAAATATGGGAATATAGATGGGCTGAGGAAGAAGGACCTACAAATGCAATTATAGACATAGAATTGGGAGGAAAACCAAGTGAATTTAAGTTATAGACATTAAGGCAAGAGGGAGAAAAGTCAGTAGTGACCTTTGGATTTTGTGTTAATGAAGTTCTTCATCACTGTGGAAATAGAACTTGTATGGAAGTAGAAATTTTTATTTTAGTAAGTTTTGCTATAAATGATAAGAAAAGGGCCATTGTAAGCTGGAGGGTGCTGTAGTGACAGAGTTTTATTTATTTTCATATGGAAAAGTCATAATCAGGTTTAAGACTTAATCCCTTTGACTAGGCTATTCCTTACAGTCTAAATCTTAAGATTCGGCTCAAGTATCATTTCTAGAAAACTGTTTTTGCATTGGGTCAAACTGCCTCTGTTGTTATAGCACTGTAAACAGGTTATTCTCATAGCACTCAGGACATTTCAAGGAACAGATATGTTTAAATTACTTGTCCCCTTCTAGATTGTATGCTCCATAATCATGTGTTACTCCCCTTCCCCTTCCCCTTCCCCTCCCCCC
>NW_012120487.1:4050479-4114083 GCF_000951035.1 Colobus angolensis palliatus
CCCTCCTTCTCCTTCTCCTTCTTCTTTTTCTTCAATGGAGTCTTGTTCTGTCACCCAGGCTGGAGTGCAGCACTGCAATCTCGGCTCACTGCAATCTCTGCCTCTTGGGTTCAAGCTATTCTCCTGTCTCAGCCTCCCAAGTAGCTGGGATTACAGATGTGCACGACAACGTCTGGCTAATTTTTTGTTTTGTTTTGTTTTTAGTAGAGATGGGGTTTCACCATGTTGGCCAGGCTGGTCTCGAACTCCTCACCTCAGATGATCTGCCTGACTCAGCCTCCCAAAGTGCTGGGATTACTGGTGTGAGCCACCATGCCCCACCTCCTGACCTCAGGTGCTCCGCCGGTCTCAGCCTCCTAAAGTGCTGGGATTACAGACCTGAACCACGGCGCCCGACCCCTGGTTAATTGTTTTTTAATTTTTTGTAGAGATGGTGTTTCACTCTATGGCCAGGCTTGTATCCAACTCCTGGCTTCAAGATCCTTCCACCTCAGCCTCCCAAAGTGTTGGGATTACAGGCACGAGCCGCCACGCCCATCCTCATTTTACCTTTTAGACAAAACTTGTAAAGATTTCTAAGATCTTAATATTTGTTACTTTATTACCCTTATCTGCCTCCTTATAGAGATTGATAACACAAATCTTAAAATGAAAATCTTAAAAAGTCTTATGTTGGAGGGCTGCCAGTAATGATACTGGAGAAAAAAAAAAAAGCTAGACTGAGAAGGAAGAAAAACAGATAACAAGGTGGTGGCAACTGTACAAACACAAACGAAACCTAGGTTTCAAATACTGGCATCATCAAAGAAATGTGCCCTGGGCCATAATCATCGGGAAGCCCTGTGTAATTCTCCAGTCCAGGGTCGTGGAGTTTATCAGAATTGCACAGGACTAGAATTCCCATCTCCCAATCTCCTAGTTAATGTCTTAACACTACAACATGCTATATCATTTGAAGTATATCATTTAATTTTACCTAGAGAATAAAAACACACGTGTGAAATAATCTTTTGTAATTTATTTGTATAGGTTTTTTTAATTACTTAACCTATTTTCTGGCTGCTGGTGCTGTTACCTTGGGAATTGGTTTCTTTGCTTTGGCATCAGCTTTGTGGTTCCTGATTTGCAAACGAAGGTAAGGTTTATTCGAATATTTCTTTAACCTTTTTTTCTTTTAAAAATTCAATAAAGGACTTTTTCAAATGGTAGTAAACTTAAATAACTATGACAGTATTGATTGTGTAGTTTGGGATTTCGTTATAGACCCTTTGGTTGGGGATGGAAGGCTTTACATTTTTTAAGTAGCCTGAAAAAAGAAGTACTAGTAATAGGAATGTTCATGCATTAAAATTTTAAAGGATAACAAGATCTACTTTCTTTTTCTTTTTTTTTTTTTTCCTTTTCTTGAGACAGAGTCTTGCTCTGTCGCCCAGGCTGGAGTGCAGTGTCACAATCTTGGCTCACTGCAAACTCCACCTCCTGGGTTCAAGGGATTCTCCTGTCTCAGCCTCCTGAGTAGCTGGGATTACAGGCTCGCTACACCATGCCCATCTATTTTTGTATTTTTAGTAGAGACGGAGTTTCACCATGTTGGCCAGGCTGGTCTTGAACTCCTGACCTCAGATGATCTGCCCACCTGAACCTCCCAAAGTGCTGGGATTACAGGCTTGAGCCACCGCGCCGAGCCTTTATTTTCTGGAAGACATGAGTTTGATTGTAAGGGAAGGTGAAAATGTTTTTTTAAATTGACTCCCAATTTTAGAGATTGAAAACATTACAGAAAAGGAAAGAAACTTTTTCTTTAGGAGATATTTAAGAAAAAAGCTGACAAAATGCCCTGGTATGGTCTGAAAGTAGTCTTTTGCCAGAAACAGAAAAAAGATCATTTGACACCTTAATTCCTTTCAACTGTAAAACTTGGTGTTTCTAATTATTTAATCATTTCAGGCCGGGTGCTGTGGCTCACACCTGTAATCCCAGCACTTTGGGAAGCCAAGGTGGGCGGATCACCTGGGGTCAGGAGTTTGAGACTAGCCTGGCCAAAATGGTGAAGCCCTGTCTCTACTAACAATTAAAAAATTAGCCAGATGTAGTGGCACACACCTGTAGTCCCAGCTGGTCAGGAGGCAAAGACAGGAGAATCGCTTGAACCCGGGAGGTAGAGATTGCAGTGAGCCGAGATTGTGCCATTACACTCCAGCCAGGGTGAAAAGAGTGAAACTCCGTCTCAAAAATAAATACATACATATATACATACATACATACATAAATTCAGTGTTTGCATTGTCTAATGTTTAAAATATATAAATTGTAACATAATCTTCCCACACAGTCTCCCAGTGCTCCCTGTTTCAAATGAATACACACTACTCATCTACATTCAGAAGTCAGAAACCGAGAAATTATTCACTTATTCATTCTTTCAACAAATATTTATTAGGTGCTTGCCATTGTTCTAGGTATTGAGGATGCAACTGTGAACAAGCTAAACAAGTTTCAGTTTCATAGATTTGCAATGCCACTAGCAGGGGACAGATAATGAATAAATAAAGTAGTCAGGGTATGTGTGTACTAAGGTAGGTTGTATTTAATCTGAGATCTGAGTTAGAAGGAACCAGACATATGAAGACTTTGTGCAAGAGCTGTCTAAACTGAAAGCAGAGCAAATACAAAAACCCTAAGGAATGGTCTTGACATGTTTAACAAACAGAAAGAAGGCCAATGTGAATAATCTGCAGTGAGAAAGGGAAACAACCATGAGATTGAAGAGACATGTAAGGGCCAGATCACTTAAGAATTTGTAGGCTAGAATATGAAGTTTATTTGTGCCATTGGCTGTTTCTAAACAAGGGGAATAGCACTGTCATCGTAATAGCTAACACTGACTGCTTTCTACATAGGCACTGTTATAAGTGCTTCATACATTATCTCATTCAGACTTAACCCCATGAAGTAGAAGTAATATTGTCTCAATTTTAAAGACTATTCTAGGCCGAGTGCGGTGACTCATGCCTGTAATCCCAGCACTTTGGGAGTCCAAGGCGGATGGCTCACTTGAGCCTGAGAGTTCGAGACCAGCCTGGCCATCATGGCAAAACTTTGTCTCTACTAAAAACACAAAAATTAGCCGGGTATGGTGGTGCATGCCTGTAACCCCAGCTACCCAGGAGGCTGAGCTACGAGAATTGCTTGAACCCTGAAGGCAGAGATTGCAGTGAACCAAGATCGCACCACTGCACTCCAGCCTGGGTGACACAGCGAGACTCTGTCTCAAAAATAAATAAGTAAATAAAGACTAGCCTATAGCTGATTTACTTTTTAATAACTGTTTAAAATTGAGGTGTAGTTTACATACAAGAAACTGCATAGATTTGAAATGTACAGCTATCAGTTTCAACAAATATACACCTGTGTAACCACCACTCTATCAAGATATAGAGATTTTCATTGCCCTAGAAAGTTCCCTCATGCTCCTTTCCAGGCATGACTCCTGTCCTCCTACCTCAGAGACAAGAATTATCCAGGTTTCTATCACCACAGATTAATTTTGCCTGTTCTTGGATCATATGGACTTTTTATGTCTGTTTTTTTCACTCATAATATTTTTGAGGCCGGGCACAGTGGCTCACATCTGCAATCCCAGCACTTTGGGAGGCTGAGGTGGGCAGATCTCTTGAGGTCAGGAGTTGGAGACCAGTGAACAGTGAAACCTGGTCTCTACTAAAAATACAAAAATTAATCGGGTATGGTGGCGCATGCCTGTAATCCGAACTACTCGGGAGGCTGAGGCACTAGAATCACTTAAACCCAGATGGCAGAGGTTGCAGTGAGCCGAGATTGTGCCACTGCACTCGAGCCTGGGCAACAGAGCAAGACTCTGTCTCAAAATAATAATATTTTTTAGATTCATTTATATTGCATGTATCCATCCATAGTTCATTGTTTTATTGAGTAATATTCCATCTTATGAGTATACCTTGGTTTATCTATTCTTTTGTTAATGGACATTGGGGTCATTTTGCTTTTAGCTCTTAGGAAAATGGCTGCCATAAACATTCTTGTATAAATCTTTTGTACCCATAGTTTCACTTTTCTTAGGTAAATGCCTAAAACTAGAATTGTTGGATCATATGATTCGCTTTATTAGAAACTGCCAAACACTTTTCCAAAGTGTATATACTCTCCCACCATAAATGTACGAGAGTTCTGATTTAACTTTCAAAGATATTTTTAAAATATGTCTCTATGAAGCCTGAATTTTAATGGAGCAAGAGTGAAAGCAGAGAGACAAGTCAGGAAACTATTGCAAAGTCCAGATGAGAGTTTACAGTGTCTTGCACTAACATGGAAGTAGAGGAGATGAAAAGATGGAGTTGGATCTGGGATAGGTTTTGCAGGTAGAGTCAGCAGATCTTGTTGACAGATTGGATGAAAATGGCAGAGTTAATGCTGACACATAACTTTTTACCGTAAGCAGATACGTAGTTTATACTTTACTCAGCTCAGTTAAGCTCAGCCATTTACTGAGATAAGGAGATGATGAAAGGGAGGAGCAATTTAGGGGGCTGGTGATAAAAATGAAAGACATTCTTGAATCTCCCCACTCCCACTAAACTTGAACTATCACTAAATTCTACTTACTTTACTTCGTATGTTGCTCCTATCTATTCATTTATCTCCTTTACCACTGCCACCATCCTATCCAAGTTCTCATTATCCCCCACAGAGACTACTGCAAAATGAGTTATAATTGACTCCTACCTTCAGTATCATACTCATTTAATCTTTTCTCCACACTTCTACCAGATATTCTCCAAGGGCAAATCTGATCAAGTCACCCTACCCTTTTTTTTTGGAACAGAGTCTCGCTCTGATCTGATCAAGTCACCCTACCCTTTTTTTTTTTTTTTGGAACAGAGTCTCACTCTGATCTGACCAAGTCACCCTACCCTTCTTTGTTTTTTGGTTTTTTTTGAAAGGGAGTCTTGATCTGTTACCAGGCTGGAGTACAGTGGCGTGATCTTGGCTCACTACAACCTCTGCCTCCCAGGTTCAAAAATTCTCCTGCCACAGCCTCCTGAGTAGCTGGGACTACAGGTTCATGCCACCACATCCAGCTAATTTTTGTATTTTTAGTATAGACAGGGTTTCGCTATGTTGGCCAGGTTGGTCTTGAACTCCTGACCTTAGGTGATCCTCCCTCCTCGGCCTCCCAAAGTGCTGGGATTACAAGCGTGAACCACTGCACCCAGCCCAACCTACCCTTCTACCCCACGCTCACTATATTGTAAAGGACTTTTCATTGCCTTTGGGATAAAGATAAAACTTTTAAGGGCTTACATGGTCTACCCCTGCACATATTCCCCAATCCCATCTCTCATTTTCCCTCTTGCTTTCTGTGTTTCTGTTACATTGTCCTAATCTGACCAGTAGGTCTTTGTGTATGATATTCTCTCTGTCAAGAATATACTTACTTTTACATGTCCCGTCTTCCACCACATTCTACCTAATAACTACTGCTTTTTCTTCAGATGCCCAGTTAAATCATCCCTTCCTTAGTAATAAAGCCTTCCCTGACCTCTCTAACCAGGTTAATTCCCTTAGTTACATCCACAACACCAGGTAGCTTTCCTTGACAGCAATTTCCACTGTTGTAATTTTTCATTTTCTTGTGATTACGTTATTAATGTCTGTCTTCTTTTCTAGTATTTAAGCTCGATGGAAGCAATGAAAGTTCCATGAGGGCAGGGGCTGTTCTTTTTCCTCTTACCACTATATATACAACACCCAGCATAATGCCTGGCACATAGTAAATACTCAATAAATACTTGTTGAGAATTGAATTCAATGAATAAGTAAATCCTAATTGTTATGCCTCATTAACATAATATGATATCTTGAATTAATTTGGAAATATTCTAGTACCTCTGAAAGAAAAAATGGCAATGAGCATTATTGTTGTTTGGGAGGACTTCACAGTTGATGAATCTACATTGACACATCACTGTCACCCATATCTTACAGTTTACATTAGGGTTCACTCTTGATGTATATTCTGTGGGTTTCAATGAATGTTAATGGCATGTATCCACCATTATAGTATCATACAGAGTATTTCACTGCCCTAAAAATCCTTTGTGGTCCATCTATTCATCCCTCCCTCCCCCTAACTCCTGGCAACCAGTGATCCTTTTACTGTCTCCATAGTTTTGCCTTTTCTAGAACGTCATATAGTTGGAATCACATAGTATGTAGCTTTTAAGATTGAACTCTTCTACTTTAGTAATACATATTTAAGTTTCCTCTATGTCTTTTCCTACCTTAATAGTTCATTTCTTTCTTTTCAATGCTGAAAAATATTCCACTGTTCTTTAAATCCTTAAGTTGAGAATGACTGTTTGAAACTGCATTCCCTTATACTTAACTGTCTTTGATAATCTGAGATTTTACTTGCTGCTTTCTTTTCTTTAACTCTCACTTATTTTGTGGTTGCATGGATAAGAAAAGATTACAGGTACTCTTCCATTGTGAGTCAATTCAGTTTTCTTCCTCTTATTTATTTTGAGGCAGGGTCTCACCCTGTCACCCAGGCTGGAGTGTAGTGGTGCAATCTAGGCTTACTGCAACCTCTACCTCCTGAGTTCAAGCAACTCTCCTGCCTCAGCCACCCTAGTAGCTGGGATTAGGGGCATGTGCTACCATGCTCAGCTAATTTTTGTGTGTGTGTTTTTAGTAGAGGCAGGGTTTCACCATGTTGGCCAGGCTGGTCTTGAACTCTTGACCTCAAGTGATCCACCTGCCTTGACCTCCCAAAGTACTGGGATTACAGGCATAAGCCACCGCACCAGCCCCTCTTACTTTTTGCCAGAAATAAGATTAAATACCAAAATTGACCAATGAGTTGCATTTTGTTTAATTTTCTTCACCATTAAGGATAATTTTACGGAAAGGCTAATTAACACTAAAGTCAACTAATTTTCTCACAACCAGAAAGAAATATATCAAAGACTCCTGGCTAATATTCAAACTGAAAATAATAACCCTGCATACATAGCTTAATTTACATTTCAGGAATAAAATAAGTGGTTTAATTTATATTCTATGAATAAAATAGATTTAATGAAATCTAACATATGAGTAGGGAGTATGTAAATTGACTTGTGCTTTTAAAAATAAATATGCTATAATGTATTTATTCTGATTTTAAAACTTTGTGTATAAATAATGGAAATAATGATTTTAATTTATAATCTAGTTCAGGTTTAATAATATTCTTTATAAAATATTTTTCAGAGAAATATTTCAAAATTCCAAATTTAAAGCAATTGATGAGAGATGCAGGCAAAGACCATCAACGGCAAAGATTAAATCTCATTCTCACTGTGTTTTTATTTCTCGAAATTTTCATACTGGGAGATTCCAATTACAGGTAGGGTGTAATATTTCATAGCAATCTTTTCAAATAATTTCTTTTGATACCATGTTATTAGCATTGCTGTCTTAAAATCTGAAGGACAGAGAATCCTCTGTTATTTTTTAATTTGAGGGACAAACTAGTTAGTTTATACTATAGGAAAACTGAAAAGCTAAACGAAAATGTATCACCTTCTACGGTTGTTTCTTCATATCTCTAGCCCAACAACCTACATTCCACATACTGGGATTGCTATAGGGATAAAGATAAATGGTATAAGAAAAACTGAAAGCAAAATTACCAGGCTTTCAAAGGAGAAAGATCTGGAGATAAGAGATACTCAGATAGCCTAACCATACCAGCTAATTTAAATTAAATTCACTTTGACAAGGATGTACTAAGCCTTTACTATATTCCAAGCTCCTCTGGACCCCTTTTTTGGAGATAGTAAGATATGGCACCTACCTTCAAGGTATATGTGTAGTACAAGTGAGAAAGGCAGACACCTAATTAACTTTGTGTGATATGGTGTCAACACAATGCTAAATGAACAAAGGTAAAAAAGGCAGAGACTAAAACGATAACAGCTAAGCAAAACAGTGTTTGTTTTGTAGATAGATAAATAGTGACAAACTGATAGATTGTCAAAGTTTCACTATATATCTTGAGTATTCAACTCAAGTTGTACTCGGTGTTCATTGATTTATCAAACATTTGTTGGCTGGCTGTGGCAGCTCATGCCTGTAATCCCAGAACTTTGGGAGGCCAAGGCAGGAGGATTGCTTGAGCCCAGGAACTGGGAACCAGCCCAGGCAACATAGCGAGACCCCATCTCCATAAAAATTTTAAAAATAAAAAAGTAGTTGGATGTAGTGGCTCACGCCTGTAGTCCTGCTTGTTCAGGAGGCTGAGGCAGGAGGATCCTTTAAGTGCAGGAGTTTGAAGTTGCGGTGAGCTATAACTGCGCCACTGTACTCCAGCCTGGGTGACAGAGCAAGACCCTGTCTCAAAAACAAACACTTTTGTTGAGTACTTTGTATACGTCAGCACTAGTTTTGCCACTGAGGCTATATAAACAAATAAGATATGAACCCAGCCCTAGATGAGCTCAAAATCAGTAGAGAAGAAAAATATATAAACTAAATAAGTACAATATCATATGACAAGAGCTCACAAAGCTGAAGAAGTGCAGACAAAAGAGGCTGAATTGAGGAAGGCTTCACAGAGAAGACATTTCAAACTGGGTTTTAAGAAATGAAGAGAAGTTTGTCAGGAAGAAAGAGAACAAAGGACATCTCATGTTCAAAGGCTTGTGGCTATGAAAGGAAGCAATATATTCAGTAAAAGTGTTATAATGTTTGAAGCCTAAGATTCAGAAGAGAGTGGTGGAAAAAGACGCTGGGGATGAGATTGCGATGAGCTTCATTTGCATCCTAAGGATTTTGGATTTTACCCCTTAGGCTGCACAGAACCACTGAAGGATTATAGGATTATAGGAATATGGTCAAAGGCATTGTCTGTAGAGCCAGATTACAGATTTCAATTCTGGCTGTACCACCAATAGCTGTATAATGTTAGGCAAGTTACTTAACTTCTCTGTGTCTCAGTTTCCTCATCTGCAAAATAAAGATAATATCACCTCCATAGAGTTGTTGTGGGATTAAAGAAATTATTATGTGAAAAAGCACTCAGAATAGTGCCTGATCCTGTAGTGAGCACCGTACAATTCTACTATTATTTTTACTGGAAGATTTTAAGCAGGTGGATGTAAACATCGAATTAATTCTAAAGGTTATTTCCTCTGACTTTCGAATGAAGGACAGTTTGCAATAGAGATGCCATTGCAGAGAAAAGTTGTTTCTGTGTATGCATTTAATATTAATTTATTCAGTACTCATCATGTACTAGGCATTTTGCTAAGTACTAATGATATAATAATACCACCATACTTAACGATGTATAGACAAAAATAGACAACTACAAGTGTCATGAGTGCAATTTTAATTAGGTGGTTTATTATTCATTCAACAAATATGTAAGAAGTGCTTATATGCCAGGCATTGTATTAGGCCACTGGGAATTTAGAGGTGAACAAGGGAGATAGTAGCCCCTGCTTTTATGAAATTTTTAGTGTAGTGGGAGAGAGAAATAACGCACAAGTAAACACAAAATATTATTCAGGATTCTTTTTAATTATTTATTTTTTAATTGATAAACATTGTATATATTTATCATGTACAACATGATGTTTTGAAATATGTGTACTTTGTGGAATAGTTAAATCATGTTAATTAACACGTGTGTTACCTCAAATACTTGTCATTTTTTTGTGGTGAGAACGCTTAAAATCTACTCTCAGTGATTTTCAACACTACAATACATTATTAACTATAATCACCATGTTATACAATAGATTCCTTGAATCTATTCCTCCTAACTAACTGAAATTTTGTATCCTTTGACCGACATCTCCTCTGTCACCCTGCCACCCCCAGCCCCTGGTATCCTGCCACTCCAGCCCACCATTCTACTGTCTGCTTCTACGAGTTCAACTTTTTTAGATTCCACATAGGAGTGAAATCATAGGGTATTTGTCTTTCTGTGCCTGGTTTTTTTCACTTAATGTGATGTCCTCCAGGTTCATCTACGTTGTCGCAAATGACAAAGTTTCCTTCTTTCTTAAGGCTGTTATTCAGGATCCTTGATATTCAGTGACAGGGACCTCATTCAAACTACAATGAGAAAAAAAGTAGTATAAAAAGGATAAGGTAGTGTCCACCTCAGCCAGGCAATTCCAGTATGAAAGAACTCTTTCGTATTGTCCCTCTTTTTATTAATGCCTGCCTCTGTATTGGCTTCTTCCTCTTCTACTACAGGCAGACTTCTACGGGGCAGGAGGATAAAATTATAACAAAAATAGGTTTAATATAATAAAAAACTGGAGATTGATTTCTAACAAAAACTTTTATTGTGAAATATGACATACATGCAGAAGAATACATATACACATACACACATACACAGGCAATTTAAATAATACATGGATTTTTTATACTCACTACCCAGAATAAAAATAGAATATTACCAGTACCTTTGAGATATTCTGAGTCTTATGTATCTGTCACAACTCCAACTCCCACCCTCCACTAAAGGAACCACTATCCTGTAATTGCAGTTAATTATTTCCTTACTTTTCCTTATAGTTTTGCTATAAATGTTACAGAATAATATATTATTAAATTTCATGTGTTTTGAACTCCATATCTAATCTTTCCTTTTTTGTGCAGTATTGCATTTCTGAGATTCATCCAGTTCATGCACATAGCCATAGTTCATTGCTTTTACTGTTATTTGGTATCCCATTGTGTGAAAACACCAACTTTTCTGTGATTTACGTTCAGTTTGGGGTTGTTTTAAGTTGTTCCTCTATGAAATCTTTATAGGGGCTACACTTAAGAGTAGAATTGCTGCATTATGGGGTCAGTGTATATCCAACCTTATTAGATAATCTCAAATTGTTTTCCAAAGTAGCTGTGTCAATATATGTTCCCCCAACACATATGTAAGTGCACAGATTACTTCATATTTTCAACAATCTTGACATTTTCAAGCTTCTACATTTTTGACAATCTAATGGATGTGTAATGGTATCTGTAGTCTTCATACCTAATTTTTTTCAAGCCATTGTATATTCACAGCAAAATTGAGCAGAAAGTGCAGAGTCCCCCTGTATTCTTTCCCCCCACACAGGCACAGCCTCCCCAGCTATCCACATCCTGCACCAGAGAGGTGCATATGCTACCATTGATGAACCCACATTGATACATAATCATCCAAAATTCATAGGTTACAATTATGTTCACTTTTGATATTATGTAGTCTATGGGTTTTGACAAATGTACAATCATGTCGTTATTAGTATCATACATAATAGTTTCATTATCCTGAAAGTCCTCTGTGCTTCTCTCATTTATCCCTCCCTCTACTCTAATCCCTGGCAACCCCTGATCCTTTTAGCGTTTCCATAGTTTTTGCCTTTCCTAGAATAGGCACATTTGTCATGTAGTTGGAATCACACACAAAGAAAAATGTAGTCTTTTCGTATTGGCTTCTTTCACTTAGCAATGTGCATTTAAGCTTTCTTCATGTATTTTCATGGCTCGATGGCCTGTCTTAGTCTGTTTTCTGTTGCTTATACCAGAATACCTGAAACTGGGTAATTTGTAAAAAATGAAATGTATTTCTTACAGTCTGGAGTTTGGAAGTCTAAGGTCAAGGAGGGGCATATCTGGTGAGAGCCTTCTTGCTGGTAGGATTTCTGCAAAGTCCTGAGGTGGCATAGGGCATCACATGGTGAAGGGGCTGAGTGTGCTACTTCGAGTCTCTTGTCTTCTTAGAAAGCCACTAGTCTCACTCCTAGGATAACCCATTAATCTATTAATCCATTAAACCATTAATGGATTAATCTATTTATGACCCAATCACTTCTTAAAGGCCCCACCTTCTGAATATTGCCACATTGTGGATTAAGTTTCAACATGAGTTTTAGAAGGACAAACATTGAAACTATAGCCTAGCCTATTTCTTTTTAGCATGGAATAATATTCCATTGTGTGGGTATGCCATAGTTTATTTATCCACTCACCTGTGGAAGGACATTTTGGTTTTTTCCAAGTTTTGGCAATTATGAATAAAGTTACTATAAACATGTGTGGAGGTTTTTGTATAAACATAAATTTTCAACTTATTTGCATAAATACCAGGGAACACAATTATGGATCTTATGGTGCGAATGTGTGTAGTTCTATAAGAAAATACCAATTTTTCTTTTTCTCCCAAACTATATCAGTCTGCATTTCCACCTGCAATGTATGAGAGTTCCCGTTGCTCCACATTCTCACCAGCATTTGTTGTCAGTGTTTTGGAGTTTCACCATTCTAACAGATGTGTAGTGGTATCTCATTTTAATTTGCAATTCCCTCGTAACATGTGATGTTGAACATCTTTTCATGTGCTTATTTGCTATCTGTATATCTTCTTTGATGAGACGTCTGTTCAGATCTTTCATTTATTTTTAATTGGGTTATTCATTTTCTTATTGCTGAATTTTAAAGAACGTAAGTATATTTAAGTTATAAAGAACTTATATATAACAAGTTTAAAATATATATTTTATACACATACACACACATATATATATACACACACACACATTATATATATATAAAGAGCAATAATCCTTTATCGGATATGTCCTTTGCAAATATTTTTTCCCAACCCATGGCTTGTATCTCTTGGTATTTCACTGTAGTTTGGATTTGTATTTTTCTGCTAATAAATGAGATGATTATCTTTTCAAAAGTTCAAAAGTACATTGGGGCTAGGCGCAGTGGTTCACATCTATAATCCTAGCACTTTGGAAGGCAGAGGCGGGCAGATCCCCTAAGCTCAGGAGTTCGAGACCAGCTTAGCCAACATAGCAAGAGCCTGTCTCCAAAAAAAAAAAAGTGTATTGGCCATTTTGGTTTCCTCTTATGTAAAATGCTTGTTATCTTTTATTATTAGATTATTTGCCTGTTTATTATGGAACTTTGAAGGAGTTATTTATTTGAGATATGTAATCCTCTTTCACTTATGTAAATTTAAACATTTTCATCCATTTTTTTACTGCTCTTTGCACTTTTTTTTTTTTTTTTCTGAGACAGAGTTTCACTCTTTTCTCCCAGGCTGGAATACAGTAGTGTGATCTTGGCTCACTGCAACCTCCGCCTCCCGGGTTCATGCAATTCTTCTGCTTCAGCCTCCCGAGTATCTGGGATTACAGGCTCCCGCCACCACGCCCAGCTAATTTTTGTATTTTTAGTTGAGACAGAGTTTCACCATGTTGGCCAGGCTGGTCTGGAACTCCTGACCTCAGGTGATCCACCTGCCTTGGCCTCCCAAAGTCCTGGGATTACTTACAGGTGTGAGCCACCAAGTCCAGTCAATTTTTCTTTTCTTTCTTTTTTTTTTTTTTTTTGAGACGGATCTCACTCTGTTGCCCAGGTAACTGCACTCCAGCCTCCAGAGTTCACATGATTCTCCTGCCTCAGCTTCTGGAGTAGCTGGGATTATAGGTGCCTGCCACCATGCCCTGCTAATTTTTGTATTTTTAGTGGAGATGGGGTTTTGCCATGTTGGCCAGCCTGGTCTTGAACTCCTGGCCTCAAGTGATCCGCTCACCTTGGCCTTCCAAAGTGCTGGGATTATAGGCATGAGCCTCTGTACCTGGCCTCTTTGCACTATTTTTAAGGTGTGTTTTTGTTGCAGGGCAGCCACCTCAAAACTGGGGCTTAGCCTAGGAGGAAGCCAGGAAAGAATTCAAGGGCAAACTGGTGGTGGTGAACAGCAAACTTTTGTTGAACATTACTGCTCTTTGCAGAGCAGGGCTAATTCATAGGCAGCACATCCAGAGACAGCAACCTATGGGCTCTTATCAACTGTGATTATACTCAGTAAACCCACATTCAATTACATGCAAATTAAGGGATGGATCAATGCAAATGGAAGAATGGATTACTTAGAACTTTCTAGGAAAGGGGCAGTAATATCTGAGTCATCGCCATGGAAAGTGGTGATAACTTCTGGGTCACTGCCATGGCACTGGTGGTAGTATCTTATGTTAATGAGCAATGAAGGCAGATAGGGATGGCTTTTGTCACCATCTGCTGGTTCCTGTGCATTTCTTCACTTTATTCTGTCTGGACAAGATCCTGTTTTGGTCAGCAGTATTGTGACCAGAAAACAAGTCCTGCCAGTTTCCTAACCTCATCCCACCTCAGAGATTACTCTTCCTTAATCTTAAAGGGCCTGTGGAAGGGCAGAGGCCCATCTTCTGTAACTGCTTCTTGCTTGTTTTATGGATATAGGCCCTGCCTAGCATTGGAGGAGTAAAAATCTCTGGATGCCTTATCCAAGGGGCCCAGCGGTAAGGTGTTTTTATTTTCCAGGTTAAAAGATGGGATGGGTTGGAAGCCTTGTGCCAGCATCATCTTTATGTGGAATCTAGAAAGTATAAACTTTAGTAGGACGTTAAACAAGAAAAGAAATTAGAAGGAAGAGAAAAATTAATGCTCCTATGCCCACCCATGGCATCACATTATCTATTTATGCATTTGTGAAATAATAGTTTTCAGTCTTTTAGGGGGTTACAAACATAAGTCTGGTATCCTCCTCTTAGGCTTGTGAGGACTTATAAGAAACAGGCTTAATCCTGGACATATATCCAGGTAGTGATTCCTTTGAAGTTTAATAGCAGTAGGGTTTTTAGTTTTAAGTTTTTAGTAAGATTAAGTCTTCCAGGAGGAGGCAGTACTTTATTTCTATATTCTTGAAGGGCCTTGTAAACCTATCCTAAGTTATAAAGGGGGCATAGTGCTGGATTATAGGAATGAGTCACCATGACCAGCTTATAATTAGCTTTATAGAAGCCTTGCACATCTTATTTTGTTACCAATGTATGGGCATTCTGTCTGACATGAATAGAAGCCAATACTATGGCACCAGCTTTTGAGAAAAGAAAAAGCTTCATTGCAAGGTCGACTGGACAAGGAGTTAGAAGGCAATGCTCAAATATGCCACCCTAAGCTGGAGTCTGGGAGCAGATCTGAAAGGCAGACGGTAACTATGAAGGAGACAGAAAAATGCAACAAGGCTTGATCTGATTGGGTCCCAAAGAGGAGGTGCCAGGTCCTTGGGTTTTAAATTTGTACTTCAGCAAAACAGGAGCTAGATGCAGTGGCTCATACTTGTAATCCCAGCACTTTGGGATGCTGAGGTGGGTGGATCACTTGAGCTCAGGAGTTCAAGACCAGCCTGGACAACATAGCGAGACCTCAACTCTAAAAACAAAAAACAAAAATAGGGCACCCCTTCACTTCTTAATTGGGTCCCTGTTCCTCAACTCAAGTTACTTAGATTCTGCACGTGGTTAACTTTCCATTCTAATCAGCTCTGGGTCACCTATCAGGCATGATTGGTTCATCTAGGCATGCTCAAGTGTGACTTGCAACCTGGGCCCACTGCAGCTGAGAAACTCAATTTTTTGTTATAATTGCTACTGAGAAAGTTTAACCGGAGTGAACTGGTTCTATGATTACATTGTTAGTTTTTATTACTGGAATTTTTTTGAGACAGGGTCTTGCTCTGTTGCCCAGGCTGGAGTGCAGTGGCACAATCACAGGTCACTGTAATCTTGAACTCCTGGATTCAAAGGATCCTCCCACCTCAGCCTCCTGAGTAGCTGGAGCTATAGATACACACCACCATGTCCACTTTTTTAAAAAAAATTGTAGAGATAGAGTCTTGCTGTGTTACCCAGGCTAATGTCGAACTCCTGGGCTCAAGTGAGCCTCCTGCCTCAGTCTCCCAATGTGCTGATTACAGGTGTGAGCCACTGCACCCAACTCCTATTACTGAAAAATTTATATACTTGTGCTTTTGTGAAATGATTTTAAGTAAACTTTTAATTTTAGAATAATCTATGATTTATAGAAAAGTCATAAAGATAATATAAAATTTTTCTATACCCTTCATCCAGTTTTCCTCCAGTGCTAAAATCTTAAGTTACCATAGTACATTTGTCAAAACTAAGAAACCAACACTGGTACATTATTATTAACTAAACTCCAGATGTTATTTAGATTTCACCAGTTTTTACATGAATGTACTTTTGCTATTTCAGGACCTAATCCAGGATCCTACATTGCCTTTGTCTCTTTAGTTTCCTCTGCTCTGTGACTGTATCTCCATCTTTCTTGTCTAATCTGACCTTTACAGTTTTGAGGAGTGCTGGTCATGTTTGTAAAATGTCCCTTAATTGGGGTTTGTTTAATTTTTTTTCATTATTTATAACTTGGGTTATGGATTTTGTAGAAGAATACCACTAAAGTGAAATTAATATGATTTTTAAAATATTTTATTGATACAATTTTTAAAATATTTTGAGATTAATTACCTATAATAGAATGCAAAGAATTTAGATACTCCACTTGATGAACATTGACGTCTGTGTATCCATTCAACCAACACTTGAAACAAACTACAGAACATTTTTATCATCTAAGAAAATTCTCTCTTGTCTCCTTTCCAGTCAATTCCTCTACCCATCCCAGGTATCAGCTTTCTGATTTTTTGTCTGTTTTTTTTTTTGAGATGGAGTTTCTCTCTTGTCGCCCAGGCTGGAGTGCAGTGGCGCCATCTCAGCTCACTGCAACTTCCGCCTCCTGGGTTCAAGCGATTCTCCTGCCTCAGCCTCCAGAGTAGCTAGGACTACAGACACATGTCACCAAACCCAGCTAATTTTGTATTTTTAATAGAGACGGGGTTTCACCATGTTGGCCAGGCTGGTCTCGACGACCTGACCTCAGGTGATCCACCTGCCTCGGCCTTCCAAAGTGCTGGGATTACAGGCATGAGCCACTGCACCAAGCAACTTTCTGATTTCTGACAATGTTTAGTTTTTATCTGTTCCAAAATTACATATAAATTAAATTATATCTTTTATGTCTGACTACTCTCACTTAATAAAAGTTTTGGGGTTCACGCATGTTATTGTGTGTGTTAGAACTTTCTTCTTTCTATTGATAAGTGGTAGTTCATTATAAGAACATTTTATTTACGCATTCTCTTGTTGATGGATATTGGGTTGTTTTTAGTTTTTGACTACTATGAATAAGGCTACTCTATACAACCACATACTTTTAGTGAACAATATTTTCATTTCTTTTATTATTATTATTATTATTTTTATTGAGACGGAGCCTCGCTCTGTCGCCCAGGCTGGAGTGCAGTGACCTGATCTCAGCTCACTGCAAGCTCCCGGGTTCATGCCATTTTGCTGCCTCAGCCTTCTCAGTAGCAGGGACTACAGGCGCCCGCCACTGCGCCCAGCTAATTTTTTGTATTTTTAGTAGAGACGGGGTTTCACTGTGTTAGCCAGGATGGTCTCGATCTCCTGACCTCGTGATCTGCCTCCCAAAGTGCTGGGATTACAGGCGTGAGCCATGGCGCCTGAGCCATTTTTCTTTCTTTCTTTCTTTCTTTTTTTATTTTTTGAGACAGAGTTTTTTACTCAGTCACCCAGGCTGGAATGTAGTTGCATGATCTCAGCTCACTGCAACCTCCACCTCCTGGGTTCAAGTGATTCTCCTGCCTCAGCCTCCCACGTAGCTGGGACTACAGGTGCGTGCCACCACGCCTGGCTAATTTTTTGTATTTTTAGTAAAGATCAGATTTCACCATGTTGGCCAGAATGGACTAGAACTCTTGACCTCCAGTGATCCGCCCACCTTGGCCTCCCAAAGTGCTGGAATTACAGGCATGAGCCACCGTGCCCAGCCTATATTTTCATTTTTCATGGGAAAGTATCTGAACATGGAATTGTCAAGGTGTGGGAAGACATATGTGTAACTTTATAAAAACTGCTGAGCAGGTTTCCAAAGTGATTGTAACTTATTTCACTCCCACCAGCAATAAGTGAGAGTTTCCATTGTTCCATGTACTTGCCAACAAATGGTGTTGTTATTAGTGTTTTTAATTTTAGCTATTTTAGTGGGTATAAAATGGCATTTAAATGTGCTTTTAGGCCAGGCACAGTGGCTCACTCCTGTAATCCCTGCACTTTGGGAGGCCAAGGTGGGCAGATCACCTGAGGTCAGGAATTGAAGATCAGCCTGGCTGGTATGGCAAACTCCCATCTCTACTGAAAACAAAACAAACAAACAAAAATTATCTGAGTGTGGTGGTGCTTGCCTGTAATCCCAGCTACTTGGGAGGCTGAGGCAGGAGAATTGCTTGAATTTGGGAGGCAGAGGTTGCAGTGAGCAGAGATTGCGCCACTGCACTCCAGCCTGGGTGACAGAGCAAGACTTCGTCTCAAAAAATTAAATTAAAATAAAATAAATAGCTTTTAATTTATATTTCCCTGATGACTAAAGACGGTGAGCTTGTTGGCTAGCTGAATATATTTGTATATATGACCTGCTTGTTTCAGTCTTTTATCCACTTTTTAAATTGGAATGTTGATTTTTTTTTTTTTTTTTTTTTTTTTTTTTTTTTTTTTTGAGATGGAGTCTGGCTCTGTCACCCAGGCTTGAGTGCAGTGGCACGATCTTGGCTCACTGCGACATCTGCTTTCCCAGTTCAAGTGATTCTCTTGCCTCAGCCTCTCGTGTAGCTGGGATTACAGGAGCCTACCACCACACCTGGCTAATTTTTGCATTTTTAGTAGAGGCAGGGTTTCACCATGTTGGCCAGGCTGGTCTCAAACTCCTGACCTCAGTCGATCCGCCTGCCTCAGCCTTCCAAAGTGCTGGGATTATAGGTGTGAGCCACTGTGCCCGGCCGCACAGCAAAATTTTTAAATTTTTTGTAGAGATGGGGTCTCAAACTCCTGGCCTCAAGTGATCCTCTTCAGCCTCCCAGAGCACTGGGATTGAGTGTGAGCCACTGCACCTGGCCTATGGTACTCTTTATACTCACTCTCTTCCTCCCTTTCCCTAGCTCCTGGCAACCAGTAATCTGTTGCCCATCTCTATAATTTTATCATTTCCAGAATGTTATATAAATGGAGTCATGTAGCATGTGGACTTTTGACTTTTGGCTCTTCTTTGGAGATTGTGCAGTGGCACAATCATAGGTCACTGTAACCTTGAACTCATGGACTCAAAGGATCCTTCCACCTCAGCCTCCTGAGTAGCTAGGACTGCAGACATGTGCCACCATACCCCAAGAGACCCTGTTTAATACCTGTCTTATTCATTTCAGGCTGCTATAGCAAAAATAACATAGATTGGGTGGTTTAAACAACATTTAATTCCCTCAGTTTTGGAGGCTGAGAAGTCCAAGATCAAGAAGCTGAAAGATCCGATTCTGGTGAAGGCCCTCTTCCTGGTTTGAAGATGGCCTTTTTCTTGCTGTGTTTCCATATGGCAGGGAGCAGAGAGAGTAAGAGCACACTTTCACATCTCTTCTTATAAAGGCATGAATTCCATTCATGAGAGTCCAAGTCCTCATGTCTTAATTACTTCCCAAAGGCTCCAACTCCTAATATCATCACACTGGGGGTTAAGATTTCAGTGCATGAATTTTGAGCTGACACATACATTCAGTTCGTAATAATATCCATACAATCTCTCCAAGTTGCTGCGTCAATAGTTGGTTCTTTTTCATGACTGAGTAGTGTAACATTGTGTGTTATACTAATGATTAAACCACAAAGTTTAATCGTTTATGCATTGAGGGATATTTGAGATAATTCCAGTTTGGAGCTTGCAAATAAAGGTGCCACAAACATTCATGTACAGGTTTTTCTGTAGAGATAAGTTTTCATTTCTCTAGAATAAATGCCCAGGAATGCAGTTTCTGGGTCATATGGTGAGACCCAGAACCTGGCAGAGACACAAAACAAAAAGAAAACTTCAGGCCTATATCTTTCACGAACATTGATGCAAAAATCCTCAACAAAATACTGGCAAACCAAATCCAGAAGCACTTGAGAAAGTTTATTCACCACAATCAAGTAGGCTTTATTCCTGGGATGCAAGGTTGGTTCACCCTATACAAATCAATAAATGTTATTCATCATATAAACAGAACTAAAGACAAAAACCACTATGCACTTAATTTTTTAAGAAACTGTCAGCCTTTATTCCAGAATAACCGTCCCATTTTACATTTCCAACAGTAATGTATGAGAGATTCAGTTTCTTTCTTTCTTTTTTTTTAAGAGACAAAGGCCTTGCTATGTTGCCCAGGCTGGACTCTTCACTCCTGGGCTCAAGTGATCCTCCCACTTCAGTCCCCTGAGTAGCTAAGACTACAGACGTGTGCCACTACACTCCAAGAAATGCAATTTCTAAGCATCCTTGCCAGCATTTGATACTATGTATATTATGTTAGTCATTTAAAAATATGTGTTTTCATGTATGATATATGTGTCCAACTTCATTCACTTGCAATGGATATCTCATTGTCCCAACACCATTTGTAGAAAAGTCTTTTTTCCCCATTCCATTGTCTCAGCACACTTATCGAAAATCAGTTGACTCAAGTGTGAGTGTTTATTTCTGGACTCTCAGTTCTATGTCATTGATTTATATGTCTCATACCAATACCACATTGTCTTGATTATTGTAGCTTTGTAGTAAATTTTAATATCAGGAAGTGTGAGCCTTCCAGTTTTGTTCATTTTCAAGATTATTTTGACTATCATAGTTTTACATCTTACATTTCTATGTTTAGTCCATTTTTAGTTATTTTTTTTCTTTTTTGAAATGGAGTTTTACTCTTCTCGCCCAGGCTGGAGTGCAATGGTGCTCTCTTGCTCACTGCAACCTCCGTCTCCCAGGTTCAAGTGATTCTCCTGCCTCAGCCTCCTAAGTAGCTGGGATTACAGGCATGCACCACCACGACTGGCTAATTTTGTATTTTTAGTAGAGACGGGGCTTTCTCCATGTTGGTCAGGCTGGTCTCAAACTCCTGACCTCAGGTGATCTGCCCAGCTTGGCCTCCCAAAATGCTGGGATTACAGGTGTGAGCCACCAAGTTCAACCATTAATTGTTTTGAATAAGGTGTGAGGTTTAGGTCAAGGTTCATTTTTGGCAGTACCCATGTCTAATTGTTTCAGTATTATTTGTTGAAAAAGTAAACACATTGAATTGCTTTGCTTTGCATCTGTGAATTGCTTTTGCAATTCTTCTCCCATTTATGGCAGTTCCTCCTCCTCCTCCTTTCTCCATTTTGGTCAGTGGTAAGAGCTACTGTAGATGTCTTCTCTCTTATGAAGTTTAGCTTTTTGTTTTATTTTTAAAAGATGATTATTGGCCAGGCTTGGTGGCTCACACCTGTAATCCTAGCACTGTGAGAAGCTGAGGCGGGAAGATCATCTGAGTGCAGGAGTCTGAGACCAGCCTAGACAACAAAGCAAGACATCATCTCTAGCAAAAAGCAAGAGTGAGAAAGAGGAAGAAAGGAAGGAACAAAAAATTTTTTAAAAAGATAGTTCAGCTTATCCATATTGCTTGTGTCATTACAGTAAGAGCAATGGTCTTTTACAACTTTCTACTTTTAAACCTAAAATAAACAATGATTGGCCATGGATTGCTGGCCTGTAGTTCTATAAACTAGTCATTTTCTGGCCAGTTTATAGAAATGATCTCACTGCTGCCACACTACTAAATGCTTTGGTTAACACCACCCATTGGAGTGTAGTGACCAGTGGTCCAAGAGCACCTCAGTTCTCCCAGCAAAGTGAATTCCCAACCTTGAGCCAGAGAGCAAAGTCAGGGCCCAGTACAAGTCCCTTAGAGTTAGAGCACACAGTCTAGGAATTGGGAGCTGAGGATTGGCCCCTTAAAATATTCCAGAAATGAAGCCAGTTAGTTGAATCTACCTTATACCACAATCAAACCCTCAAGGTCATCAAATAGGAGAAAGGGAAAAAGAAAACATCCACAGGTCAGCAACCTCAGAGACTGATGGTAGATAAACCCACAGTGCATAAACCCTGACAATTCAAAAAGCCAGAGAGCCTTCTTGCCTCCAAATGACCACATCACCTCTCCAGCAAAGGTTCTGAACCAGGCTGAGATGACAGAGATAGAATTCAGAATATGAATAGTAATGAAGATTACTGAGCTACAGAAGTGCATTGAAACCCAGTGCAAGGAAGCTAAAAGTCATGATAAAACGATGCAGGAGCTGACAGACAAAATAGCCAGTATAGAAAAGAACCTCACAAACCTGACAGAGCTGAAAAACACACTACATGAATTTCATAATGTAATCACAAGTATTAATAGCAGAATAGACTAAGCAGAGGAAACAATCTCAGAGCTTGAAGATGGGCTTTCTGAAATTAGTCAACAAGAATAGAGAAAAAAGAATGAATAAAACTTCTGAGAAATATGGGATTATGTAAAGAGACCTAATTTATGACTCATTGGTATCCCCAAAAGAGATGGGGAGAATGGAACCAATGTGGAAAATATATTTCAAGATATCATCCATCTCTTTCAGGGAAATACAGAGAACTCTAGTAAGATACTTCACAAGAATATTATCCCTGAGACACATAATCATTGAATTCTCCAAGGTCAAAATGAAAGAAAAAATGTTAAAGGCAGCTAGACAGAAAGGTCAGGCCACCTACAAAGGGAAACCCATCAGACTAACTGCAGACCTCTCAAAAGAAACCCTACAAGTCAGAAGAGATTGGGGGCCAATATTCAGCATTCTCAAAGACAAGAAATTCCAACCCAGAATTTCATATCTGGCCAAATTAAGCTTCACAAGCAAAGGAGAAATAAGATCCTTTTCAGACAAGCAAATTCTGAGAGAATTTGTTACCACCATATCTGCCTTACAAAAGCTCCTGGAGGAAGCACCAAATATGGAAAGGAAAGACCCTTACCAGCCATTACAAAAACACTGAAGTGTACAGACCAGTGACACTATAAAGCAACCACATAAGCAAGTCTGCAAAATAACCAGCTAACATAATGATGACAGGACAAATCCACACATATCAATATTAACCTTGAATGCAACTTGGTTACATGTCTTAATTAGAAGACACAGTAGCAAGCGGGAAAAAGAAGCAAGACCCATTGATATGCTGTCTTCAAGAGACCCATCTCACATGCAACGATATACATAGGCTCAAAATAAGAGAATGATGAAAAATCTACCAAGCAAATGGAAAACAGAAAAAGCAGGGGTTGTAATCCTAGTTTCAGACAAAACAGACTTCAAACCAGCAAATGTTTAAAAAAGACAAAGAAAGGCATTACTTAATAGTAAAGGGTTCAACTTAACAAGAAGACCTAACTATTCTAAATATCTATGCACCCAACACAAGAGCATCCAGATTCATAAAGCAAGTTCTTAGACACCTTCAAAGAGACTTAGACTCCCACATAATAGTAGTGGGAGAGTTTTACACCCCACTGACAATATTTGACAGATCAATGAGACAGAAAATTAGCAAAGATATTCAGGACCTGAACTCAGCACTGAATCAAATGGACTTGATAGACATCTGCAGAACTCTTCACCCAAAAACAACAGAATATACATTCTTCTCATTGCCACATGGCACGTATTCTAAAATCAATTACATAATCAGAAGTAAAACACTCTGGCTGGGTACAGTTGCTCATGCCTGTAATCCTAGCACTTTGGGAGGCCAAAGCAGACAGTTTGAGACCAGCCTGACCAACATGGTGAAACCCTGTCTCTACTAAAAATACAAAAATTAGCCAGGCATGGTAGCATGTGCCTATAATCCCATCTACTCAGGAGGTTGAGGCAGAAGAATCACTTGAACCTGGGAGTCAGAAGTTGCAGTGAGCTGAGATGGCACCACTGCACTCCACCCTGGATGACACAGTAAGACTCTGTCAAAAAAAGAAAGAAAGAAAGAAAAAAGTAGAACACTCCTCAGCAAATGCAAAAGAACAGAAATCCTAACAATCTATCTCTCAGACCAAAACATAATCAAATTAGAAACAAAGACTAAGAAATTCACTCAAAACTATATAATTACATGGAAATTAAATAACTGCTCCTGAATGTCTTTTGGGTAAACAATGAAATTAAGGTAGAAATCAAGAAGTTCTTTGAAACTAATGAGATCAAAGGTGCAACATACCAGAATCTCTGGGACATAGCTAAGGCAGTATTAAAAGGGAAACTTATAGCACTAAATGCCCACATCAGCAAGTTAGAAAGATATGAAGTTAACAACCTAACATCAAACTAAAAGAACTAGAGAACCAAGAGCAAACAAATCCCAAAGCTAGCAGAAGACAAGAAAGAACCAAAATCAGAGCTGAACTGAAGGAGAATGAGACACACACACACACACACAAAATTCAAAAGATCAATGAATCCAGGAGTTGGTTTTCTGAAAAAAATAATAAAATAGACTGCTAGCTAGACTAGTAGAGAAGAAAAGAGATTGTTCAAATAAATACAACCATAAATGACAAGAGGGATATTACCAATGACCCATAGAAATACAAATAACCATCAGAGAATATTATGGACACCTCTATGCACATAACTAGAAAATCTAGAAGAAATGGATAAATTCCTGGATACATACACCTTCCTAAGACAACCAAGAAGAAATTTAATCACTGAACAAACCAATAATAAGTTGTGAAATTCAGTCAGTGATAAACAGGCTACCAACGAGAAAAAACCCAGGACCAGATGGATTCATAGCTGAATTCTACCAGATGTGCAAAGAAGAGCTAGTACCATTCCTTTTAAAACTATTCCAAAAAATTAAGGAGGAGGGACTCCTCCCTAACTCATTCTATGAGGCCAGCATCATCTTGATGCCAAAACCTGGCAGAGACACAAAACAAAAAGAAAACTTCAGGCCTATATCTTTGATGAACATTGATGCAAAAATCCTCAACAAAATACGGGCAAACCAAATCCAGCAGCACATGAGAAAACTTATTCACTGTGATCAAGTAGGCTTTATTCCTGGGATGCAAGGTTGGGTCAACATAAATCAATAAATGTGATTCATCATGTAAACAGAACTAAAGAAAGAAAACCACATGATTGGACCAGGCACAGTGGCTCACACCTATAATCTCAACACTTTGGGAGGCCAAGGAGGGCAGATAACCTGAGGTTGGGAGTTCGAGACCAGCCTGACCAACATGGAGAAACCCCATCTCTACTAAAAATACAAAATTAGCCAGGCGTGGTGGCATATGCCTGTAATCCCAGCTACTCGGGAGGCTGAGGCAGGAGAATCACTTGAACCTGGGAGGCAGAGGTTGTGGTGAGCCGAGATCACACCATTGCACTCCAGCCTGGGCAACGAGAGTGAAACTGTCAAAAAAACAAAACAAAACAAAACATGATTATCTCAATATATGCAGAAAAGCCTTTAAATAAAATTCAACACAACTTCATGTTAAAAAGTCTTAATAAACTAGGTATTGAAGGAACATACTTCAAAACAATGAGAGCCATCTATGACAAACCCATACTCAGCATCATACTGAATGGGCAGAAGCTGAAAGCATTCCCCTTGAAAACAGGCACAAGACAAGAATGCCCTCTCTCACCACTCCTACTCAACATGGTACAGGAAGTCCTGGCTAGGGCAATCAGTCAAGAAAAAGAAATAAAGGGCATCCAAATAGGAAGAGAGGAAGTCAAACTATCCCTGTTCGCAGATGACATGATCCACTATCTGGAAAACCCCATTGTCTCAGCCCAAAAGCTCCTTAAGCTGATAAACAACTTTGGCAAAGTCTCAGGATACAATATTAATGTGCAAAAATTACTAATATTCCTATACGCCAACAACAGTCAAGTTGAGAACCAAATCAGGAATGCAGTCCCATTCACAATTGCCACAAAAAATATAAAATACCTATGAATACAGCTAATCAGAGAGGTGAAACAACTCTATAAGAAGAACTACAAAACACTGCTCAAAGAAATCAGAGATGACACAAGCAAATGGAAAAACCTTCCATGCTCATGGATAGGAAGAATCACTATTGTTTAAATGGCCATACTGCCCAAAACAATTTATAGATTCAATGCTATTTCTATTAAACTACCATTGACATTCTTCATAAAACTAGAAAAAAAAATTATTTTTTTATTTCTATTTTGATTTTGATTTTTTTTTTTTTTTTTTGAGATGGAGTCTTGCTCTGTCACCCAGGCTGGAGTGCAGTGGTGTGATCTGAGCTCACTGGAACAAAAAAGAGCCTGAGTAGCCAAGGAAATCCTAAGCAAAAAGAACAAAGCTGGAAGCATCACATTACTCCACTTCAAACTATACTATAGAGTTACAGTAACCAAAACAGCATGGTACTGGTACAAAAACAGACACATAGACCAATGGAACAGAACACAGAATCCAGAACCCAGAAATAAGGCCACACACCTACAATGATCTGATCTTTGACAAACCTGACAAAAACAAGCAATGGGGGAAGGATTCTCTATTCAACAAATGGTGTTGGGATAACTGGCTAGCCACATGCAGAAGACTGAAACTGGACCCCTTCCTTATACCATATAAAAAATTAACTCAAGATAGATTAAAGACTTAAATGTAAATAAAACCCAAATGTATAAAAACCCTGGAAGACCACCTAGGCAATACCATTCTGGACATAGAAATGGGCAAAGATTTCATGATGAAGATGCCAATAGCAATTGCAACAAAAGCAAAAATTGACAAATGGTATCTAATTGAACGAAAGAGCTTATTCACAGCAAAGGAAATTATCAACAGAGTGAACAGACAACCTATAAATGGGAGAAAATTTTTGCAAACTATGCATCTGACAAAGGTCTAATATCCAGCATCTATCTGGAACTTAAACAAATTTACAAGAAAAAAACAAGCAACCCCATTAAAAAGTGAGCAAAGGACATGAACAGACACTTTTCAAAAGAAGACATACCTGTGGCCAAGAATCATTTGAAAAACTCAATATCACTGATTATTAGAGAAATGCAAATCAAAACCACAGTGAGATACCATCTCACCAGTCAAAATGGCTATTACTAAAAAGTCAAGGCTAGACATGGTGGCTCATGCCTGTAATCCCATCACTTTGGGAGGCTGCGGCAGGTGGATCACTTGAGGTCAGGAGTTAGAGACCAGCCTGGCCAACAAGACAAAACACCATCTCTACTAAAAAATACAAAAATTAGCTGGGTGTGGTGGTGCACACATGTAATTCCAGCTACTTGGGAGGCTGAGACAGGATAATCACTTGAACCCCAGAGGCAGTGGTTGCAGTGAGCTAAGATCATGCCACTACACTCCAGCCTGGGCGACAGAGACTCTGTCTCAAAAAAATAAAAAACAATAAAAAAATTTAAAAACATGCTGGTGATGCTACAGAGAAAAAGGAATTCTTACACACTGTTATGAGAGTGCAAATGAGTTCAATCATTGTGGAAGACAGTGTGGCAATTCCTTAATTCTTAAAAACAGAAATACCGTTTGACCCCGCAATCCCATTACTGGCTATTACCCAAAGGAATATAAATTGTTCAATTATAAAGACACGTGTGTGTATGTTCACTGCAGCATTATTCACTATAGCAAAGACATGGAATCAACCTAAATGCCCATCAGTAGTAGACTGGATAAAGAAGATATGGTACATATACATTATGGAATACTACACAGCCATAAAAAAGAATGAGATCATACCCATTGCAGGAACGTGGATGGAACTGGAGGTCATTATCTTTAGCAAATTAACACAGGAGCAGAAAACCAAATACTGCATGTTCTCATTTATATGTGAGAGCCAAATGTTGAAAACACATGGACACATAGAGGGGAACAACACACACTGGGGCCTATAAGAAGGTGGAGGGTGGGAGAAGGGAGAAAATCAGGACAAAATAACTAATGGGTACTAGGCTTAATACCTGAGTGATGAAATAATCTGTACAATAAACCCCCATGACACAGGTTTACCTGTGTAACAAACCTGCACATGTACCCCTGAACCTAAAAGTTAAAAAATATATATATTTAAATCAAAAAGAAATCTTATTTATGTTTGTACATTACTTATTTTTATTTTAAAAATTGTAATAAAATACACATAACAAAATTTACTGTTTTAACCATTTTGAAGTGTACAATTCAGTGGCATTAAGTGCATTCACGTTGTGCAACCATCATCACCATTCATCTTCAGAGTTTGTTTGTTTGTTTGTTTGTTTGAGACGGAGTCTCACTCTGTCACCCAGCCTGGAGTGCAGTGCTGCGATCTCGGCTCACTGAAAGCTCCGCCTCCCGGGTTCATGCCAGTCTCCTGTCTCAGCCTCCCTAGTAGCTGGGATTACAGGCGCCCGTCATCACGCCCGGCTAATTTTTTGTATTGTTAGTAGAGACGGGGTTTCACCGTATTAGCTAGGATGCTTTCAATCTCCAGACTTCGTGATCCGCCTGCCTCTACCTCCCAAAGTGCTGGGATTACAGGCATGAGCCACCATGCCGGCCCAGAAGTTTATTTTTTTAAGACAGAGTCTTGCTCTATCGCCCAGGCAGTGGTGCAATCTCGGCTCACTGCAACCTCCTCCTCCTAGGTTCAAACAAGTCTCCTGTCCCCGCCTCCTAAGCAGCTGGGATTACAGGTGTGCACCCCCCTGCCCAGCTAATTTTTGTATTTTTAGCAGAGGTGGGGTTTCGCCATGTTAGCCAGGCTGATCTTGAACTCCTGACCTCAAGTGGTCCGCCTGTCTCGGCCTCCCAAAGTGCTGGGATTACAGGCATGATCCACTGTGCTCAGGCCATGATGTCTTTTCTTTTACATGTGGATGATTTGATTGCTAATATTTTACTTACTTTTTTACATGACTGTAAATGAATGAAATCAGCCTCAAATTTTCTTTCTTTCTTTTTTTTTTTTTTTTTTCTTTTTTTCCCAGAGACAGAGACTCACTGTTGCCAACCAGGTTACAGTGGAATGGTGTGATTATAGCTCACTATAACCTCGAACCACACCTGGCTAATTTTTGTATTTTTAGTAGAGACAGGCTTTCACCATGTTAGCCAAGCTGGTCTCAAACGCTTGGCCTCAAATAACCCTCCCACCTTGGCCTCCCCAAAGCACTGGAATTATAGACATGAGTTACTGCAGCTGGCCAAATCTTCTTTCCTATATCGTACTGTCAGACCTTCGTATCAAGGTTATGCTAGGCTCATAAAATGATTGGGGAGGGTTTCTTCTTTTTCTATACTCTGAATAGTTTGTAAAAGAGTAACTATTTGTTTTTTGAATGTCTGTTAGGCTCAAATAGTCTTGCATTTAAACTGCCCTTGCAGGAAAATATTTAACTATTAAATCTACTACTTCACAGTGTTGTGTGACAAGAATAATTATTTGTATGAAATACAATATAAATGGTGCCCCCTAGAGTTGCTGTTGTTGTCTTAGATTTTCATTCATTTTTTAAAACTTGTACAAACCATTATCATCATTTTTGTATTTTTCTCAGTAACACTTCAGTAACACACAAACCCAAACTCTTAGTGTGTTATAACAACAAAGGTTTATTTCTCACATTACATATCATCTCTGGGTCAGCATTGGCTCTACTTGGCATGTTCTTTTCATTCTGGTATCCAAGCTGAAGGGATAGTCTCTATCCTAGCACATCCTTTCCTTGTGACAGAAGAGAGATGTGGAAGCACAGTGTTGGCCCTTAAAGCTTCTATCTAGTCACTTTTGCTCATATTTTATTGGCCAAAGCAAATTTCTTAGTCAAGCTTGATGTCCGTGATACAAAAAAAGTATAATTAGCTCACTGAGAATGGCAAATAATTAGCAGCAGTAATGCTCTCTACTACATACAGGTACCATAGAGTCAATGTTTACTTAGATTTACCAACAAATTGATCACTTTCGTTGTCTTTCATGCCTTCAACATCAAACTGTTATTCTGGGATGACTTTTCTTTTTGTGTAAATTACATCTTTCAGAATTTATTTTAGTGGGTATCTTTTGTTTCCAAACTCACTTGGTTTTGGTCATCTGAAAATGACCTTTTTTATTCTCCTTCTTTCAATGGATTCTAGGTTGACACTCCTTTTCTTTTAGTAAAGGGAAAATATGCCTTCTGGCCTTCAGAGTTGCCACTGAAATAATACTAGCAGTCTAACTATAGTTCATTTTTGTTCAGTTTTTCTAATGTGTATCTTAGGTTTAGATTGCTTTATTTATGTTTAATGTTGGTTGTGATTTGTTTGGCTCTTTGTGGATTTTTGCCTTTTTCAATTGTGTGGAATTGGTATTATTTATTCTCCACATGGTTGGCATAATTCACTAGTCATCTAGAGTGTCCTTTATGGAAAAGTTTTTAGCCATGAATGTAAATTCTTTGGTAGACATAGGGCTATTCATGTTACTATCTCTCCTTGAATGAGTTTTAGTAATTTGTGCCTTTCGAGGGATTTTCCACTTCATCTAAGTTGTCTAATTATTGGCATAAAGTTGTTCATAATATTCCCTTATTACTTATTTAATGTATCTGGTACCTGTAGTGATCTTCTCTTGCTCACTTCTGATATTTATTTGTGTTTTCTCCCTTTTTCCCCCCTAATTGTTCTGGCTAGAGTTTTACCAATTTTATTAATATTTTCAAAGAGCTATATACTTGTTTTATTGATTTTCTTTGTTGTTTTCTATTTTATTGATTTCTGCTCTAGTTGCATTATTTCTGAGCTCAGACTTTTGATAGGTTAGCCCCATCCAATTCAAAGGAATCAGTGATCAGACTCACCCAAAGTAAATTATTGTATCTCAGTAAGGAGAAATGGAGAAGAGAACACAAATATTTAAAGGAAATAAATTTTCCTCTAGGAAACTAGAGAAATGGGAAGAACTCTACTGAAGTTTTGCTATGTTCAACAGACGTGTACAGTGATATTAAGAAGAGATAAGGCCAGGAATGGTGGCTCATGTCTATAACCCTCGTACTTTGGGAGGCCAAAACAGCAGGATCACTTAAGCCCAAGAGTTAAAGACTAGCCTTGGCAACACAGACAGACTCCATCTCTACACCTCCAAAAAAAATTAGCTGAGTGTGGAGGCACATGCCTATGGTTCTAGCCACTTGGGAGGCTGAAGTGGGAAGATCAGCTTAAGCCTAGGAGGTTGAGGCTGCCATGAACCCATGATTGCACCACTGCATTCCAGCCTGGACGAGACAGTGAAACCCCATCTTAAAAAAAAAAAAAATCAAGTACTTGTAATTAGCCTTGAAGTACTCCAAACTTTAGAGGTTAAGCACTAGTCAGTGTGGTAGAAAGAGAACCAAGAGGTGTCCCAAAAGCCTAGTGAAGAAGGTGTTTAAGAGGTGGAAGTTATGAGCTGTGTCAAATGGGTGTATGTGTGTGTATCTTTATTTTTTCTGAACCACTTGAAAGTGGAATGCATATTCTTTTCCTTCACTCCTTAATACTTCAGTGTACATACTAAGAATGAAGACACTCTCTCATATTATTATAGCTTAGTTTTCAAATTAGGGAAATTTAATATTGATTCAAATATTCTCATACATATATAAATTTTTTTTCTTTTGAAACGGAGTATCGCTCTGTTGCCCAGGCTGGAGTGCAGTGACGCAATCTAGGCTCACTGCAACCTCCGCCTCCCGGGTTCAAGCGATTCTCCTGCCTCAGCCTCTGAAGTAGCTGTGATTACAGGCATGTGCCACCACGCCCAGCTAATTTTTGTATTTTTAGTAGAGACAGGGTTTCACCATGTTGGCCAGTCTGGTCTCAAACTCCAGACCTCAAGTGATCTGCCTGCTTCAGCCTCCCAAAGTGCAAGTGTGGGATTACAGGTGTGAGCCACCGCGCCCAGCCCAAATACTCTCTTATATTTTTGTAGCTTAGTTTTCAAATTGGGGAAATTTAATATTGATTCAATGTTTTCATAAAATCTAAAATCCATATTCCATTTTTGTCTGTTATCCCAATCATGTCCTTTATAGAACTGTTTCCCTTTAGTACAGGATCCAGCCCAGAATCACATCTGCATTTAGTTGTCATGTCTCTTCAGTCTTCCTTATTTAGGGACAATTCCTCAGCCTTTCTTTGTCTTTCATGATATTGGCATTTTTGAACAATCCACAACAGTTATTTTATACATAATAGGTGGCTCCTCAATTTGGTTTTTCCTTGTGATCAGATTTAGTTTATCACATCTGAAGGCATACAGTGTTTATCTGTGGATTTTTGCCTTTTTCAATTGTCTATAGAATTGGTATAAATTATTCATCAAATGATTGGTATAATTCACTAGTGAAGTCATCTAGAGTTTCCACTGTGGAAGAGTTTTTAGCTATGAATTCAATTTCTTTGGTAGACATAGGGCCATTCATGTTACTATCTCTCCTTGAATGAGTTTTGGTAATTTGTGCCTTTCAAGGGATTTTCCACATCATCTAAGTTGTCTAATTTATTGGTAAAAAGTTGTTCATAATATGTCCTTATTATTTATTTACTGTACCTGGTAGCTATAGTGATATTCTCTGGTTCACTCCTGCTACTATTTTTTGTTTGTTTGTTTTTTTATTTTTGTTTTTAGGCAGAGTCACTCTGTGGCCCAGGCTAGAGTGGCATGGTGCAATCTTGGCTCACTGCAACCTCCGCCTCCCAGATTCTCATGCCTCAGGCTCCCAAGTAGCTGGGATTACAGGCGTGCACCATCATGCCTGGCTAATTTTTGTATTTTTAGTAGAGATGGGGCTTCACCATGTTGGCCAGGCTGGTCTCAAACTCCTGGCCTCAGGTGATCCACCTGCCTCAGCCTCCCAAAGTACTAGGATTACAGGTGTGAGCCACCGTGCCAGCCTCACTCCTGAGTATTATTAATTAGAGGTTATAGATTGATCACACAATCAAGATGTTTGTTTTTTGTTTTTGCCACACTGTATTATTCCTATTTTTTACCCTTGCGATAAATAAACGACCTGTGTGAAGACACTTTGAAACCACACAGATATCCTTCTCTTTGTCAAACTTTACTCTCTAGCTATAAAAATTATTTGTGCTTGAGTAAATCTTAACTAAACTGTAGCAAAATGGTGATTTTCCAACTCTGCCATTTCCATCCACAATTGTCATTTAGCATTCTGTGAATGTAAGAAAGCAGCTGTCCCTTCTCTGTTTTATTACCACTGTGGATTTGTGGATTTCTATTTCATTCAGTAGATTATAATCCATCACTACCATTATTTAGATGCCCAAATTTTCCCAAATCTAGTTAGTAGGTACGACTTCGAGATTGTTCTTCTGTCTTTTTTGATACATTCCCACCATTTTCTGAATTTTTTCATAACTGCTGACATATAGCATCATTTTTAACAGTTGAAAGAATATGCATTGTATTAATATCTATGTATCATAATACATTTAACTATTTCCTTACTTTTGGAACTTTTTAAAAATTAATTAATTAATTAATTATTTTGAGACAAGGCCTTGCTTTGTCACCCAGGCTGGAATGTAGTGGCACGATCATGGCTCACTGCAGGCATGACTTTCTGGGCTCAAGAGATCCTTGCACCTCAACCCCCAGAGTAGCTGGCTCTACAGGCACGCACCATCACGCCCGGCTAGTTTTTGTATTTTTGTAGAGATGAGGTTTTATTATGTTGCCCAAGCTGGTCTCTAACTCCTGGGCTCAAGGGATCCACCCATCTTGGCCTCCCAAAGTGCTAGGATTACAGGCGTGAGCCACTGCACCCAGCCATATGCTTGGGATTTGAAATTGCGGGTTTTAAAAAACAGTGTTGGGTGAATATTCTGGTAGCTGAATGTTTATACAAAACCTAAATTATTTACTTGGCATAATAAATTTCTAGAAGTGGGTTTATTAAGTTGCACTAGAAAAAATTCTACCTGTGTACATGTAGCAGTATATAAGAATGCCCATTTGTCATTCCCTTATTTTGGGTAGAATTTTAATCAGTCTAGGGCCTTAGTCTTTGGTTCCCAGATCAGCAATATCAACATTACCTAGGTGAGCCTATTAGAAGTGCAGACTCTTATACCCCAACCCAGACCTACCGAGTCAGAATCTGCATTTTAACAAGCTCCCAGGGTAATCTGTCAGCACATCAAAAAGTCTGAGAAGGAATATTCTAAAGTAATTTATACAGGAGTCACAGAATGAATTGGTCTTAAATCTAGACAAGGTAAGGTCAGGAAGCCCATACTGGCATTTGTTAATAAAAGGTGAAAGTGACAAAGAATTAAAGTTGTCCTTGTAAAAAGTGCTGGTTGGGTGCAGCGGCTCATGCCTGTAATCCCAGCACTTTGGGAGGCTACAGTGGGAGAATCACTTGAGCCCAGGAGTTTGAGACAAGCCTGGGCAACAAAGTGAGACCCCACCTGTACAAAAAATTTTAAAAATTAACCAGACATGGTGGGCATGCACATGTTGTTCCAGCTACTCAGGAGGCTGAGGCAGGAGGATCACTTGGGCCCAGGAACTTGAGGCTGCAGTGAGCTGTGATCATGCCACTGCACCCCAGCCTGGGTGACAGAATGAGACCCTGTCTCAAAAAAAAAAAAGACATTTATTCTAATAAAATGAATATAAGTATCCCAAACAAGCTTTTTTGGGAGACAGGCAAATGCAGATCAGCACAGAGCACTGACATATTTTCTCCCACAACATAAGACATGACACTATTATCTCTCCAGCTTCATCTTCACTCACTCCATCCCAAACGCTCTATGCTTTAGCCTATTGTTTATCTAGTTATCTAAGAAAAACCTGAATTAGAATCACTTGCAGAATGTGTTACAATGCATACTCCCAACCCCATTTCTAGAGAATCTGTTTCAGAAGGGTCTGATATTACAATCAAGAATTAGAATTTTAGCATGCACATCAGGTAATTCTAATGCCCTAAAGTTTGAGAACTACTACACCACTACACTTCCCAGAACATATCTGGAATGTATTGTTTAAACAATGTTTTATTTGCTATAAAAATTATTCCCAAGCCAGGCATGGTGGCGCGCACCTGTAGTCCAGCTACTCAGGAGGCTGTGACAGGAAGATGGCTTGAGCCCAGGAGTTCGAGGCTGCAGTGAGCTATGATCATGCCACTGCACTCCGGACTGGGTGACAGAGCAAGTCTCAAGTCTCTGTCTCTAAAAAAATAAAAATAAAAATAACATTCCTATTTCTATAAAGACCTTCAACCAGAATTCACTTTTTTGTTATTATTGCTGTTAGTTCATTAAACAAGTCTAGGGATTCTAATTATTTTTTAGCCTTGTCTAGTTCTGACCAAGTTGCTGAGGATGGAGAGAACGAATCCTATTTGAACTGTTATTCCTTATCCTGAAGACTGCCTTTTTGGACCAATCCAAATTCATTTCAGATGATACTTCAACTTTTTCTTTTCTCTCAATATATTTTGGTGAAAGAAATTCATACTGTGGAAAGAAACATTTTCCATTAAAAAATTATAATGTCAAAATGTGTTACTCTTATATAAAATATATGAAAGAAGTTATATAAAAAATATTCTGATTTTAAAATACAAATAACTTTTTTTAATGTAGGAGGAGCAAAGAAAAAAGGAAGCAGCACATATAAAAGGTATTTTTTCTCAATAATTTATTAGAAGAAATCTTAATGAACTTAGGCAATTCACATCTTGAAGAATCAAGAGGTTATCCTAAATGTCATCTAAGTATCTTAATGGTATGAAAATGTTAGGGAAACATTAATTTATTATTATGTAAAAGGGCATAAATTTTTTAGAAAAAATGAAACTTGCAATATCATATCTTAAACTAAAATGTGAGGTTTTAATTTTTATCTCTTATTTGTACCCAAAGTTACCATAGTCAATGTCTAACAGTAATGCTTGAGGATAAAAAGATATTGCATATCACATCTTAGTACCTCAAAACATTACCTCCTACATAAGTTTAGAGATGCTGAATATAAAAGATAACAAGATATTTTACAGAGCTTTAAAAATGTAGCAAATATAAAAGTTAATATGTTTAGACCAAGCGTGGTGGTTCATGCCTGTAATCCCGGCACTTTGGGAGGCCGAGGTGGGCAGATCCCTTAAGGCCAGGAGTTCAAGACCAGCCTGACCAATATGGTGAAACTCTGTCTCTACCAAAAATACAAAAATTAGCTGGGTGTGGTGGTGCAGGCCTGTAATCCCAGCTACTTGGGAGGCTGGGTCAGGAGAATCGCTTGAACCTGGGAGGCGGAGGTTGCAATGAATCAAGACTATGCCAATGCACTCCAGCCTGGGTGACAGAGCAAGACTCTATCTCAAAGAAAAAAAAAGATATGTTTGCAAGAATGGCCTTATACAGAAGTTTTTTAAAAAGAAAAGTATGTGAAGTATTATTAAAGGTATTATAGAATATTTTATAGATATTGTATTTTCTAAAACAGCATATCTTAATGGCAAATGTACAGCGTAAATATTATAATGGGAAAAGCATGAGACAAAGAATGAGAATCTAGGCTAAAATCTATTTTGTATCTGATCTGTAATGGGTCATTTATCTAAGTCTGTTTATTATTTTCATGAAGTGGTGCTAACAGTAACTACCTTGAAGAATTATTAAGAGTATAAATAAGATATAGAAGTATATCAAAATGCTTTGTAAATTGAAAGTCTCTACAGGAAGGTTTGTTACTATTATTGGTATAAAGCCAATTCACACACCCTTCCCAATGCAGATCAAGTATTTTCTAATACATGCCTAAGGAAGCATGTACTTTTCTTTTTTGATGTTGAGTTGTCCTTATTTTAAAATGAAACAAATTAGTTATAAAATCCTTTGCTCCAAGTAGAAACTATGTATCTTACAAATGTTTTTTGCTTGGTTTTGAGTTTTAAAGATTACTGTAGTAGTTATTTCTACTATCATAAATAATTATTTCTTTCTCAGAAAGTTGAATTTGTAACACAATATTTACACAGATTGACTAAGCAAGAAATGATAGTTTATTAATTATACCAGTATTGTTAAAATTTATTTCTAAAACAAGGCAATCAGTCTTTTCTGATTTTAAGGAATATTTTGAAACATTTCTAGCCTAATTAGTCTTTTTCTGTTTAAGCAGGTTGATTTCATTTAGAATAGTCTTTTCTATTCTTGATTATCATGAAAATATTGCTAATTCCTAATTACATATAACACTGTGTGGATGATGATAGCAACTCAGAATGTCTTTATAGCATTATCCTGCCCATTCTGACATTGTCCTTATAATTAAGAGTTGGCTCATGAATATATAATATTCATAGTAAATCTATGTTTTTACAGCAATTAAAGATCATTCTAAAGATGAATCCCGCCTTGCAACAAAAAGTGTCATTTGTGATCCCTCAGAGACCAGCTCTGCAACAAATCGCAGCAATGTTACATTAAGCTTATCAACATTGCCATCTGATTCTTATTACAGCGGAAGTGTAGAAGCAGCTGATGACTGGTTTTCTGATGATTCTCTAGTGAAAAGGAACTCTCCAATGCCTTCTCTCGGGGAACCTCTAATGGAAAAAGTATTTGCATACCTGTCAACCATTTCATTAGAAGAGGATGCTGAAAATGTACTGAATGACACTTTATGATCATCAAAAAGATGACCACATTAAGGGAAAATGTTCATGAAGAAATACAGAGGTTGAAATACAAAACTTTCCACATAATACTGAATGACTTTTTCTTTTGAAACCTTGTATACACTGAAATCGGGTAAAGTTGAAACTGAATTATCAGCTTCTGAGTCTCTTAACATGTCCATACTAATATTACTATTTTTCTTCTTTACAATAGAGTGGCTCTACTTCCCTTACTGGTTCTTATTTCTAGAAACAAAATTAGGAAGAACTAGAGTGATGTCATGAATATTAAGTTTAACTTAATGTTAAGCTTAACTCTCATCCAAAGACGTATTAAGTAAAATGAGTGTATGTCTACAAATAGGAGAAAAACATTTAAAATTTTTCAGCACAAAAATAATATATATTTTTTTCTTTGAGACGGAGTCTCGCTCTATTGCCCAGGCTAGAGTGCAGTGGCGTGATCTCAGTTTACTGCAACCTCCGCTTCCAGGGTTCAAGCAATTCTCCTGCTTCAGCCTCCTGAGTAGCTGGGATTACAGGCGCCTACCACCACACCCAGCTAATTTTTGTATTTTTAGTAGAGATGAGGTTTCACCATGTTGGCCAGGCTAGTCTAGAACTCCTGACCTCAAGTGATTCACCCGCCTCGGCCTCCCAAAGTGCTGGGATTACAGGCATGAGCCACCACGCCTGGCCAGAAAAAATATATATTTTTGAATAAAATATCCACAGCACTTCCTTATACTTTTGATGTTTTCAGTTTTATTTCGATGTGGGTAGGGCTGGGTGGAATATCTCTATTAGTTTTTCTGAATTTAAAACACATAAATTACTTATAATTCAAATATTACCATGTTATGCTTTTAGTAAGCAGTATAATTTTCCTCCTGCAAGATAGCTTGAAATGCTGAATCCAGAAAATAGACCAGGCACAGTGGCTCATGCCTGTAGTCCCAGCAGTTTAGGAGGCTGAGGTGGGCAGATTGCTTGCCTGGACAACATAGTGAGACCCTGTCTCTACAGAAAATGCAAAAATTAGCCTGGTGTGGTTGCACATGCGTGTAGTCCCAGCTACTTGGGAGGCTAAGGTGGGAGGACCATTTGACCCCTGAAGGTTGAGGCTGCAATGAGTGGAGAATATGCCACTGCACTCCAGCAGCCTGGGCAACAAAGTGAGACCCTGCCTCAAAAAAAAAAAAAAAAAAAAGAATTCAGAAAATAATTTTATTTTTCCTTTCCTATCTCTATTTCTCAGAATGTTCCTCACCCTTACCCTACTATGATAAAAATGCTTACAGGCACCTGACTCACGCTAGATGATTTAGAGTTTCTCTCCAGTCTATAAGACCCTTGGTCAAATTTCTATTTACAGTTCTGAGGGATGTCTGACACTTACTATGTAATCTTTTATTTTCTTTTTCTTCCTAAACATTCTGCATGTAATTAGTATTTTTCTTCCCCTTGGGAAAAAATGACTCATTAACAAGCATATTAGCTTTTGTGCTTAAATTACCCATACTAAGACCTATTCACACCTTCCTGAGAGATAAATCATACCTCCTACAATAAATGCAAAGAACTCTCCCTCAAATAAGTTTATAGCATTACCCAGGCCTGTCATTCCTATCCCAAGGGCAATTGTAAAAGGAGTTAGAACTGCTCTCTTCTTTTGAAGCACCTGGTCATTTTCACACAGTGTGCCATGGGTTCCAGCACATCTACAGCTATCCTCACCTAAATCTAAGTAAGTTCAAGCTCTATAAGAGGCAGTAAAAACAAAAAGTTTTAACTGTCCTCTGTCTCTTGGTGTCCTGAAACTTCTGTTTTACTTCCAATCCCAGAGAAAGGAGTTATTTCTAATTTTGGTGATGTCCTAAAACTTCCCTAGGAATTTGGGGTTAGAGGTAAGAGATTCTGGCTTTCATCTGACTCTTCTGTGGAATAGAGGAAATACAAACTGGGGAGCTATGGGTTGCCATGCCTACCGTGTGGCTTAGGAAGGGAAAAAAACCAAAAACACCAAATATGCAGTGAGGGAGCAATGAAACATTTGCAAAGTGAAAACTGGAGACGAGAGATTAGAAGAGTGTGATTTCTGACTATCTAACAATGCTCTCTTCCCTTGTCCCAGCCCTTCATGAAGTATGGCTATAATGCCTACTCTTGGCTTGGTAGGGTATTCTTGTATCCTAATTATAAAATCTCCTTTTTGCTTAAGCTAGCAAGATTCGATTTGTATTACTGGCCACAGTCCCTAAGGCCTCGCTTCAACTGTTGTTCTTTGCTTTGTTAAGGTATCCTTGTAATTTTATAAGAAATCCCCCTTTTGGCATAAACTAGAAAGACCTTTATTTCTATTACTACAATCAAAGCATCCTGCCTGACCAAATTATTGTTTATATTACAAATTATAAATAGATTTATGCATATAAAGTAATTGTTATTCCATAATAATATAATCAATTGAATTTCTTTCTTTTTTCTTTTCCTTTTTTTTTCTTTTTTTTTTTTTTTTGAGACAGAGTCTCACTCTGTCACCCAGGCTGGAATACAAAATGGCGCGATCTCGGCTTATTGCAACCTCCGCCTCCTGGGTTCAAGCGATTCCCCTGCCTCTGCCTCCTGAGTAGCTGGGACTACAGACATGTGCCAACACATCCAGCTAATTTTTGTATTTTTAATAGAGACAGGGTTTCACCATGTTGGCCAGGCTGGTCTTGAACTGCTGACCTCAAGTGATCCACTCACCTCGGCCTCCCAAAGTGCTGGGATTACAGGCGTGAGTCACTGCACCTGGCCATAAATGGAATGTATTTCTTAAAAACTTAACACATTTACTCATTTATTAAAATCTTACTCCACATCATGGGTATATACACTGTTCTATTTGAAAAGTCCTGTGAACAATACTTATGAAATTATGCCAGTCTAGAGTAATCTCATTTTCAAGAACTATAAAGGATCTGAGATTTCACTCTTTATGCAAGCTGACAAGGTATCATGCAACAGTTTCGTGTCTTTTGGGTTAGAAACAAGGGACAGCCTATTGTTCATAGCAATAACAGTAGTCAGAGTATCATCATTTTTGACATCCTTTTGCATTATTTCCTGGGCCTGCAGTTCCTGCAGGCTGGTATGAAAGAGGGTCAAGATAATGCCTGCACCAACAGTGGGCTGCATTACAGCAAGGAGTTTAGGGAACCAAATATTTTCAAATGGACGGTAATGCATGCCTGCCCTTTGTACCAGAGGGAGCCACTGTCTCTCTCTTCCAGGGTTGTTCACTATATGAACATCCTTGAAAAGATAATTTGGAACATAGACAGTCTGTTTCTGCTGACAGACATGCAGGCATGTAAGAGACCCACAATTGACACTGACATGGGGTATTAATTACAGATCTTTTGATTACATATACCTGAAAACCAACTCAAATTGGCTTGAGGAGAAAAGTTCTGTTTCGTAAACAGAATCCAAATAATGTTTGAACAATTAAATGTAGGAAGTACAAGGTTGTAACTGGGTCTCAGGAACAGGTGTAACAGGTTCAAATTCCATCAGGACTTTCCCTATTTCTACCAGTCAGGGTTCAGTGAGGGAAGAACTACTTTTAGGATTGGGGTAAGAGATTTATTATTGGAATTATTATACCTTACACAATTGTAAGAGGAGCCAAGGAAGTGAAATTTAAGGAGAGAAATTGGAGAATCAGAGGAGTCACCAGCAAGATAACATGAAACTCTGACCAAGAGATCTTTTGAAAATAAATAAATAAATAAAAATAAAAGGTAAAACTTTTTTTTAAAGTGAATAACTAGAGAAACCACTTTGTCCAACTGCCACAGTAAGACTGTAGAGGAAAGGCTTGTGGGAATGTCTACAGGAAGCTGTGCCTCAGCAGCAACTGCCTTTGGGTGTACAACGTAGTTCCATGTTTCCTAGCCTGGAAATATGGGATAACATTTAAAAATGTATTTTTTTTTTATTTATCTTATTTCTATTTTTTGAGATGGAGTCTTGCTGTCGCCCAGGCTGGAGTGCAGTGGCATGGTCTTGGCTCACTGCAACTTCCACCTCCTGGGTTCAAGCAATTCTTTGCCTCAGCCGATTACAGGCACCAGCTACCACGCCCGGATAATTTTTTTTGTATTTTTAGTAGAGACGGGGTTTCACCATCTTGGCCAGGCTGTTCTCAAACTCCTGACCTCGTGATCCACCTGCCTCAGCCTCCCAAAGTGCTGGGATTACAAGTGTGAGCCACTGCGTCCAGCCTATTTTATTTTTATTTTATTTTATTGAGACAGAGTCACACTATTCTACTTGGGTTACAATTTAATTCCTGGACTCAAGCAACCTGCCTCAGCCTCCCAAATAGCTGGGACTACGGGAGCATGTCACTACACCCAGCTTGCAACTGCCTTTGACTCTGTGCTGCCAAGCATCTGGTGGCAGACCCAGGGCCACTGTTTGCCCACAGGGTCAGCAGTTGGGAGGGAGAACTGGACACTGAAAAGAACTGGACATAGGGCAGAGGAATGAGGACAAACTGGAATCCACTGGCCTCTCTATAGTGTGTTTCCACATCTAAGCAGACTACCTTCACAGAATAATGGCCTCTGCTTAGATTCTGCTTTCCAAATATTGCACAAATTCCTCTTTAGGCCGTCTTCAGCCAAGAACTATACATAGAAAAAGATTCTGAGAAACATAATTCTAGCTTAACTAAGTTAATACCGTACAAACCGCAGTCTACCCATTATCAATTTAGCATTCACTTACACACTTTTTTTTTTTTTTTTTGAGATGGAGTCTTACTCTGTTGCCCAGGCTACAGTACAGTGGCACGATCTCGGCTCACTGCAACCTCCACATCCCAGGTTCAAGTGTTTCTCCTGCCTCAGACTCCCAAGTAGCTGAGATTACAGGCACAGGCCACCACACCTGGCTAATTGTTGTATTTTTAGTAGAGATAGGGTTTCACCATGTTGGCCAGGCTGGTCTTGAACTCCTGACCTCAGGTGATCCACCAGCCTTGGCCTCCCAAAGTGCTGGGATTACAAGTGTGAGCCACTGTACCCAACCTTATTTACACTTTAACCATACTTAAAACCTCCAAATAAAAACAATAACGGAGTGATATTGACAAGCTATCCCTCCACAGCAATAGTAATTTAACAGGCATCCACAGACAAAAGTGCCTTTGTTAAGCTTTGGGATCCAGGTAGGAGTTTGTGAAATGCTGATGCAGCCCAAGACCAAGAGGGTCTTTTCTTTTTTTTTTCTTTTTTGAGACAGAGTCTCGCCCTGCCACCCAGGCTGGAGTGCAGTGGCATGATCACAGCTCACTGCAGCCTCAAACTCCTGGGTTCAAGCAATCCTCCTATCTCAGCCTCTTAAGTAGCTAGGCTACGATGTGTTCCACCATGCCCAGCTAATTTTTTTTATTTTTTTGTAGAGACAGGGTCTCCCTTTGTTTCTAGGCTGGTCTTGAAACTGGGCTCAAGCAAGCCTTCCAAAGTGCTGAGATTACAGGTATGAGCAACTGCACCTGGCCTAAAGAGGGCCTTTTGAGAGCGCAGAAATGCCCTTGTTGGCCCATCTGGAAATGACTCATTTTCCCTATTGACTCAGCTCTGAGTCATGTTTGGCCCTAATCCTGCTACTAGACCCATTAACCCAGGGACCTGGGAGGAGTCACACCCATTTATGCTTCAAGGTAACAGACCTGCTGACCTCAGTCTCCACTGTGTACTCACAAATGGCTCTGAAACTTGACTGTAGCCCCTCTCAGCAGTGGTCAGAAATCAGAAGTGGCATAGGTTCCCAGAAGGAGACATACCCACCTGAGTCCCCAGGGCCACTTTGCCAACCTCAGTTCCACAGCAGACTCTGAAATAGTTGTGACACTTGGCTCCAGCACCTCCCAATAATGGTCAGAGATTGGTACTGCTTATGGCACAGGAACCCAGAGAGAGATGTGCCTGTCTGAGTCTGTGGAAAAGGTTTGCTGACCTCTGTTTGGCTGTGGACACTGAAATACCCCTGTGACTTCATTCTGTTCTCTCTCAGCCGTGGACCAGGATAGTACTGCCTGCCAAGAGACCTAGTAAGTGACCCAGCAGGAAGTTTCCCAGGGACACAGAGGAAGCCATACATAGCTGTACACCTAGCATCAGGCCCACTGTCTGTAGACCCTGAAGTGGATCTTCATCCCAGCACAAGCCCTGTGGAATAAGGTCCTAGACACATTCTAATCTCCTCAGGGACCAGAAAGGATCCATACCCACTAGAGCTCCTAGTAACAGGCCTGCCATCTGCAGACCTCACTGCAGACACAGAAGCAACCATGTGACCCAGCTCCAACCCCATTTGACCATGATCCCAGAGGCAATCTTATTAATTTGAGAGCCTAATAGGAGAAGTTCTTAACCTACTGAAACCAATCTATAAAGACTAGAAGTGGTGCTTTTGCCTTCAAATGCAGACACCAAAGCAAACTATATGGATAATGAAGAATCAGGCACACATAACACCACCAAAGGAAACTAATAAAGCTCCAGCAACTGAACTGAAATGAATGAAGATCTACAAATTGCCTGAAAGAGAATTCAAAATAATTAAATGAGCATAATGAGATGTAAGAAAATTCAGTTATACAACTAAATAAAATTAGGAAAACACTGCATGAACACAATGAGACTTTAATAAAGAAATAGTAACCATGAAAAAGGAACCGAACAATTCCAGGAGCTGAAGGATACAATAAAGAAAAGTGTAATAGAGAGCTTCAATAGCAGACTCAAACATGCAGAATAAGCAATTAGAAAACTCAAAGACAGGACATTCAATATTAACCAATTAGAGGAACAACAACAACAAAAGGAATGAAGAAAGCATCGGGAACCTCAGGGACACCCTCAAATGTATGAATGCACAGATTTTGAGAATCCAAGAACGAGAAAGAGACCTGTCTGAAACTCCCCAAATCTTGGGAAGGAGATGAACATCTGGATTCATGAAGCTCAAAGAACCCCAAGAAAGATAAACTCAAAGAAGAATATGCTGAGGAATAGTACAGTCAAATTGTCAAGAATTACAGAGAATTTTGAAAGTAGCAAAAGAAAATAAACTTATACAAGGGAAACTCCATAAGGCTAACAGACTTCTCAGCATAGACTTGCAAGCCAGGAGGGAGGGAATTGATACATTCAAGGTGCTGAAAGGAACAACTTCTGGCCATGAATACTATAACCAGCAAAGCTATCCTTCAGAAATAAAGGAAACATAAAACTTTCCTAGACAAAGAAAAGCTGAGGGAATTTATCACCACTAGACCAGCCTTAAAAGAATTGCTAAATGGAGTTATTTGAGTTAAAACAAAGGATGCGGCCGGGTGCGGTGGCTCAAGCCTGTAATCCCAGCACTTTGGGAGGCCGAGACGGGCGGATCACGAGGTCAGGAGATCATGACCATCCTGGCTAACACGGTGAAACCCTGTCTCTACTAAAAATACAAAAACTAGCCAGGCGAGGTGGCGGGCACCTGTAGTCCCAGCTACTCGGGAGGCTGAGGCAGGAGAATGGCGTAAACCCAGGAGGCGGAGCTTGCAGTGAGCTGAGATCCGGCCACTGCACTCCAGTCCGGGTGATAGAGCGAGACTCCGCCTCAAAAAAAAAAAAAAAAAAAAAGGATGCTTGTTAACAAAGTGAAAACATATGGGCTGGGCACTCATACCTGTAATCCCAGCTCTTTGGGAGGCCAAGGTGGGTGAACCACCTGAAGTCAGGAGTTTGAGACCAGCCTGGCCAATATGGTGAAACACTGTCCCTACTAAAAATACAAAAATTAGCTAGGCGTGGAGGTGCGCCTATAATCCCAGCTACTTGGGAGGCTGAGGCAGGAAAATCATTTGAACCTGGGACGCAGAAGTTGCAGTGAGCCAAGATCACACCACTGTACTCCAGCCTGGGCAACAGAGCAAAACTCCATCAAAAAAAAAAAAAGGAAAAGAAAAAAAAAAGAAAGAAAGAAAGAAAAGAAAACATATGAAAGAAAAAAACTCAATAGTAAATATATAGTCAAGTTCAGAATACTCTAGTACTATAACAGTGGTATGTAAATCATTTTTAGCTATACTATAAAAGTTAAAAGACAGAAGTATTTAAAAAACTATAGCTAAAATAATTTGTTACCAAATACACAATTTTAAAAGATGTAGTCTGGGTATGGTGGCTCACATCTGTAATCCTAGCACTTTTGGAGGCCAAGGTAGGAGGATTGCTTGAGGCCAGCATTTGAGACTAGCCTGGGCAACACAGTGAGACCCTGTATCTACAAAAAAAAAAAAATCAAAAACAACAAAACAAAACAAAAAAAGATGTAAATTGTGACACTGTTCTGCAGTGGCAGGCCTATGCAAACCTACCCCAAATTCCAAAGAAGCTGAGAGGCTGAAGAAAGAGACTGGCATATCCAGTTTCTCAGAAAGAAACATTTAATAGAGTCTTACTAGCAGAAGCCATGTCCCAGCAGCCACAGATGAGATGGTGGATCTCCACACCATTACTCTCCAGACCCAGGGCTTATATACCACAGGGAAGGAATGTGTAGGACAATTGAAGTAAACCCCTCAGGGAAAGGCAAGAATGCTATGTGAATCTGCATAAGGGCAAAATTTATGATCAAGGTTGTTTTGACTTAAGGCCAGGATTTACAGTAGTTAAGGTAGAGCTCTTAGAGGCATTCCTCTGATTAACAAGGGTTAATCAGAAGACAGCATGGCAGATTAGCATCCAGGATGAAGTTGCTTTAACCTCCACAAATATCATAAACAAAATTTGAGAGGAAGGAGTAAAAGTGTACAGTTTTAAAGATGTGATCAAAGTTAAGTTGTTTTTAGCTCAAAATAACTTGTTATAATTATAAGATATATGTAAGCCTCACAGTACTCACAAAGAAACACCTATACAAATACACAAAAGATAAAGAGAAAGGAATCAAAGCATATCACTATTGAAAATCATCAAGTGACAAAGAAAAACAGCAAAAGAAAAAGAAGAGAGCAAAAGATCGATGAAGTAATCAGAAACACCAGGCACGGTAGCTCACAATTGTAATCCCGTCACTTTGGGAGGTAAAGGTGGGTGAATTGCTTAAGCTCAGGAGTTTGAGACCCGCCTGGGCAACATGGCAAACCTTATCTCTACAAAATATTTAAAAAATAGCCAGGCATAGTGGCACACATCTGGAGTCCCAGATACTCAGGGGCTGAGGCAGGAGGATCACTTGAGCCCAGGAGGTCAAGGCTCCAGTGAGCCAAGGTCATGCCACTGCACACCAGCCTGGGCAACAGAGCAAGAACGTGTCTCAAAAAAGAAAGAAAAGTAAACCAAAGTAACCAGAAAACAACTAATAAAACAGCAGTAGCAGGTCCTTTTCTATCAATAATTACCTTGAATATAAAATGGATTAAATTCTACAGAGTGGCTGAATGGATTTAAAAGAAACACAAGATTCAACTATATGCTACATACAAGAAAATCACTTTGGCTTTAAGGACACCCACAGAATGAAAGTGAAAAGATGGAAAAAAATTTTCTATGAAAATGGAAACTGAAGAGAAAAGGGGTAGCTATACTAAAATCTGACAAAATAGACTTTAAGTCAAAAAACTGTAAAAAGAGACAAAGAAGGATATTATATAATGATAAAAAGGGTTCAATTCAGTGAGAGTATATAACAATTATAAATATCTATGCATCCAGTACTGGAGCACCCAAGTATATAAAGCAAACGTTAATAGAATTAAAGGAAGAGATAGACTTCAGTACTGTAACAGTACGTGACTTCAGTACCCCACTCTCAGTAATGAACAGACCATCCAGACAGAAAATCAACAAAGTTAAACTGCATGCTAGACCAAATAGATCTAACTGACAGTTACAGACCATTTCACCCAACTGCTGCAAAATACACATTCTTTTCATCAGCACATGGAACATTTTCCAGAAAGATCATCTGTTTGGCCACAAAACAAGTCTTAATGTCTTTTTTTTTTTTTTTAATCGAAGGTCCCTTACTGGCCCTGCTTCCATGACTAGCAATGACCAGGGGAAAAGTGAGAGAAACCAGCTGGCACAGGGAAGGGTCATCTCCACAACATTCTATTTATGCATAGAACTAAACAGACAAGCACAGAGTCACTATTGCGGTTAGAAGTTGGCAGCATGGGAAGGGGGAGGAACAGGTAGGGAGTGGGGATGTTGTTAAAAAAAAATACAGGTCACTCCACAACTGGAGTTCCTGGGGAAAACTTGGTCTGCTTCAACCAAAGAGGAATCAGAAGATCAAAAGCAGTTTGGGAAGGCCAGAACCGTCAGGGATGGAAGGAGGAGGGATATCCAGGGGGTGTGGGATCTGTTTGGAAACTGGGGTGAAGGGATTGCCCTCCCTCTGCTGGGATCCCCCTAGCCCCTTCAGTCTGGCAGGAAGCGGGCAGCCTGCAACCCCCGAGGGGAAGTGTGGGGCTGCCAGATGCTCCAGGTAGGGGGCCAGAAGGGGCTCACAAAGGCTTGCCCTCCAGGGAGATGACAGCACTGCCCCCCAGCTTCTCTGCCAGGGGGCAGCGGTCCTTGACCTCCTCGTAGCAGTTTGCTTGTAATTCATGCTTGATCCCTGTCAGCTTTTTCTTGATGACATCCTTGGAGCTAGCATAGATTATTTTGCTCTTAAGGGGCACAGACTCAGGGGACCAGAAGATAAACACCAGGTCCTCCTCCTTGCTCTCCTTGGTCTTGTAGGTTGCATCATAGAGGGCGTAGTGGCAGTCCTTATCTGGCAGTATCCTGACAAAGGTGGCGTAGGGGTTGTCGACAGTCTGGCCCACATGGCCCACCAGGATCTCCTTGCCCTTCTCCAGGATGATGTTCTTCTTGTCCTCACTCAGGCAGAAGAACACCGCCTTCTTGTGCTTCTTCACCTCCTCTGGCGTTGAAGACTTACGCACTTTCATGTCATTGAACACCCTGATGACATCATCAGAGACCAGCCACCACTGAGGCCATGTTTCCAGAAGTGAAAAGGAGAGGGCACGGAGAGCCTCAGAAGACACCGCTGCTAGGACCCAACTGAACCAAGTCTTAACATCTTTAAGAAGATTTGAATCAAATCAAGTATATTTTCTGGACAAAATGGCATGAAACTAGAAATCAACAAACAGGAGTAAATTTGGAAAATTCACAACTATGTGTAAATTAAACAATGTGCTCCTGAACAACCAGTGTGTCAAAGAAGAAATCAAAATGGAAATACAAAAATATCTTGAGAAGAGCTAAATAGAAACAAAATATCCCCAAAATTACGGGATTCAACAAAGGCAGTTCTAAGAGGGAAGATTATAGCAATAAATACCTACATTAAAATGGAAGAAAGATTTCAAATAAGCTAATGTTCTACCTCAAGGAACTAGAAAAAGAATAAGCTAAGCCCAAAGTTAGAAGAAATGAAATAAAGATCAGAGAAGAAATAAATCAATACTAGAAAAACAATAGAAAAGATTACCAAAATTAAAACTTGGAATTTTTGTATTATATTTATTAATGCATAATTATTATACATATTTGGGGGTAATTTTAGTATTTTGATACATGTATACAATGTGTAATGATCAAATTAAAATTATTGAGACATCCCTCACCTCAAACGTTTATCTTTTCTTTGTGCTGGGAACATTATACTTCGTCTCTTCTAGCTATTTTGAAATACATAATGCATTGTTGTTAACTATAGTCACTCTACTCTACTAGCAAACATTTTAACTTATTCCTTCTATCTGACTGTATGTTAGTAGCCATCAACCAACTTCTCCTCATCCCCCTCTCCACAATTCCTTTCCTACCCTCTGGTAACCACCATTCCACTGTCTACCTCCATTAGATCCACTTTTTAAGCTCTCACATATGAGTGAGAACATAAAATGTTGTCTCTCTGTGCCTGGTTTATTTCACTTAGCATAATGACTTCCAGTTCCATCCACGTTGCTGGAATGACAGGATTTTATTCTTTTTATGGCTGAATAATATTCCATTGTGTATATATACCACATTTTCTTATTTATTCATCCTTCAATTGACACCTAGGTTGATTCCATATCTTGGCTATTGTGAATAGTGCTAGTGCTGCAATAAACACAGGAGTGCAGATAGTCCTCAGTATACAGATTTCCCATCTTTTGGATATATCCCTAGCAGTGGAATTGTTGGATCATATGGTAGTTCTGTCTTTAAATTTTGGAGGAACCACCATCCTCTTTTTCATAGTGCTTGTACTACTTTACATTCGTACTACAGTCTACAATAGTTCTCCTTTCTCTGCATTTTCACCAGCATGTGTTATTTTTTGTCTTTTTTATAATAGCCATTCTAACTGTGGTGAGATAATATCTCATTGTGGTTGTGATTAGCATTTTCCTGATGATAAGTGATACTGAGCATTTTTAAATATACCTATTGGCCATTTGTATGTTTTGAGAAATGTCTTTTCAGGTCTTTGGCTCATTTTTTAATCACTTTTTTCTTTTACTGTTGAGTTGTTTGGGTTTCTTACATATTCTGGTTATTAATCCCTTGTTGGATTGATAGCTTACAAATGTTTTTTCACATTTCGTAGGTTGTCTTTTCACTTTTGATTGTTTCATTTACTGCAACAGAAGCTTTTTAGCTTAATGCAATCCCATTTGCCTATCTGTGCTTTTGTTGCCTGTGCCTTTGAGGTCTTACCCAAAAAAATCTTTGCTTAGACCAGTGTCCTAGAATGTTTCTCCAATATTTTTGCCTATTAGTTTCATAGTTTTAGGTCTTACATCTAAGCCTTTAATCCAAGAGTCCCAACCCCCAGGCCATGAACCAGTACCAGTCAATGCAATCTCTATCAAAATCTCAATATCGCTTTTCACGAAAATAGAAAAAAAAAAAACAAAATTAATATGGAATCATAAAAGACCCCTAATAACCAAGGCAATCTTTTTTCTTTCTTTCTTTCTTTTTTTTTTTTAAATAGGGTCCTGTTCTGTCACCCAGGCTGGAGTGCAGTGGCACGATCCCAGCTCACTACAACCTTCACCTCCCTGGCTCAAATGATCCTCCTGCCTCAGTTTACAGAGAAGCTGGGACTACAGGCATGTACTAGCAGACTGGCTAATTTTTGTATTTTTAGTAGAGATGGGGTTTCTCCATGTTGCCCAGGCTGGTCTCAAACTCCTGAGCCCAAGTGATCTACCCACCTTGGCCTCCTGAAGTGCTGGGATTACAAGTGTGTACCACTGCGCCTGGTCAACCAAGACAATCTTTAGCAAAATGAACAAAGCTGGATGCACTACCTTGCCTTGCCTCAAAATCTACCATAAAACTATAACAATCAAAAAAAATGGTACTGGCATAAAAACAGACACATAAACAAATGGAACAGAATAGAGAGAGCTAATAAATAAACCCAGGCATATATAGTCAACTAGTTTTCAACAAGGGCACCAAGAAGACACCGTGGGGGAATGGATAGTTTCTTTAATAAATGATGTTGGGAAAACTAGATATCCACATGCAGAAGAATAAAACTGAATCTTTATCTTACATCATATACAAAAATCAACTTAAAATGTATTGAAGATGTAAACATTAGACCTAAAATTGTAAAACTCCTAAAAGAAAACATAGAGGGAAAATTCCTTGACATTGTTCTCAGCAATGATTTTGTGGCTAGGTCACCATAGGCACAAGCAGCAAAAGCAAAAGTAAACAAGTGGGACTACAACAAACTTAAAAGCTTTTACACAGCAAAGGAAATAATCAGCCAAATTAAAAGGCAGCCTATGGACTCGGAGAAAATATTAGGAAACCATATATCAGATAAGGGGTTAATATCCAAAATATATAAGGAACTTACACAGTTCAATCGCCAAAAATAAAAAAAGAATAATCTAATTTAAAAATGGGTAAAGGACTGGAATAGACTTTCTTCAAAGGAGGCATAAAATGGCCAACAGGTATAAGAAAAGGTACTCAACATCACTAATCATCAAGGAAATGCAAATTAAAACCACAGTGAAATATCATCGTATGCTTCTTAGGATGACTTCTATCAAAAAGACAAAAAGTTAAGTGTTGGCTGAGGTACAGGGAAAGGGGAACCCTTGTATGCTGTTAGTGGGAATGCAGATTGGTGCAGCCAGGGTGAAAAACAGTATGGAGACTCCTTTAAAAACTGAAAATAGAACTATTATGTGATCCAGCGATGCCTCTTCTGGGTATATACCCAAAGGAAATGAAATCACCCCTAGTAAAAATATCTGCACCCCCATGTGCATTACAAACATTATTTATAATAACCAATATATGGAAACAGCCAAAGTGCCCATTGACAAATGAAAGGTTAAAAAAATGAAACTGGACATATTACAACCGCTACCACAGAAATGCAAAAGATTATCCGAGTCTACTAAGAACACCTTTATGTGCACAAACTAGAAAATCTAGAGAAGACGGATGTGTTCCTTGAAATATACAACCCTCCTAGATTAAATGAGGAAGAAATAGAAACCCTGAACAGACCAATAACAAGCAGCAAGACTGAATTAGTAGTTTTTTTAAAATATTGCCTGCCAGCTGCAGTGCCTCACACCTGTAATCCCAGCACTTTGGGAGGCCGAGGCAGGCGGATCACAAAGTCAGGAGTTCAAGACCAGCCCAGCCAACATAGTGAAACCCTGTCTCTACTAAAAATACAAAAAAATTAGCCAGGCATAGTGGCAGGTACCTGTAATCCCAGCTACTTGGGAGGCTGAGGCAGGAGAATTGCTTGAACCTGGGAGGCAGAGGTTGCAATGAGCCGAGATCACACTACTGCACTCCAGTTCAGGTGACAGTGTGGACTCTGTCTCAAAAACAACAACAAAAAATTGCCTACAACAAAAAAAATGTTCAGGACCAAATGGATTCACAGCTGAATTCTATCAGCTATTCAAAGAAGAATTGATACAATCCCACAAAAACTATTCCAAAGGATAAAGAGGAAATCCTCCCTAAATCATCCTATGAAGCCAGTATCACCCTAATACCAAAACCAGGAAAGGACATGACAAAATAAGAAAACTACAGACCAATATCCCTGATGAACATAGATGCAGAAAATCATCAACAAAATACTAGCTAACAGAATCCAACAGCATATCAAAAAGATAATACATCATGATCAAGTGGGTTTTACACCAGTGATGCAGGGATTGTTCACTATATGCAAATCAATAAATGTGATATATCACATAAATATAATTAAAAACAAAAATCATATGATCATCTCAATAGATGCAGAAAAAACATTCGATAAAATCCAACATCCTTTCATGATAAAAACCCTCGAAAAATTGGCATAGGGCAGGGCGCAGTGCCTCAGCCTATAATCCCAGCACTTTGGGAAGCTGAGGCAGGCAGATCACAAGGTCAAGAGATTGAGACCATCTTGGTCAACATGGTGAAATCCCGTCTCTACTAAAAATACAAAAAATTAGCTGGGCGTGGTGGTGTGTGCCTGAAGTCCTAGCCACTCAGGAGGCTAAGGCAGGAGGATCACTTGAACCCGGGAGGCAGAGGTTGCAGTGAGCCGAGATCACGCCACTGCACTCCAGCCTGATGACAGAGTGAGACTCTGTCAAAAATATACATATATATTGGCATAGAAGGGACATACCTCAAAGTAATAAAAGCCGTCTATGACAGACCCACAGCCAACATCATACTGAATAGGGAAAAGTTAAAAGCATTCCCCTGAGAACTGGAACACAACAAGGATGCCCACTTTCACCACTTCCATTCAACATACTACTAGAAGTCCTAGCCAGAGCAATCAGACAATAGAAAGAAATAAAGGGCATCCAAATTGGAAAAGAGGAAGTCAAACTGTCACTATCTGCCAATGATGTGATTGTATACCTAGATAACCTGGGTAGGGCATAGTGGCTCATGCCCGTAATCCCAGCACTTTGGGAGGCTGAGGTGGGTGGATCACCTGAGGTCAGGAGGTTGAGACAAGCCTGGCCTACATGGTGAAACCCCATCTCTACTGAAAATACAAAAACTTAGTCAGGCATTGTGGCATGCACCTGTAGTCCCAGCTACTTGGGAGACTGAGGCAGGAGGACAGCTTGAACCTGGGAGGCAAAGGTTGCAGTGAGCCAAGATCATGCCACTGCACTCCAGCCTGGGCAACAGAGTAAGACTCCATCTCCTAAAAACAAAACAAAACGACAAAACAAAACAAAAACAACCCTGAAGACTCATCCAAAAAGCTCCTAGACCCAAGAAATGAAGTCAGTAAAGTCTCAGGATTCAAAATCAACGTACAGGCCAGGTGCAGTGGCTCATGCCTGTAATCCTAGCACTTTGGGAGGTTGAGGCAGGCGGGTCACTTGCAGTCAGAAGTTCGAGACCAGTGGGCCAACATGGTAAAACCCCATCTCTACTAAAAATACAACAAAAGTAGCCAGGTGTGGTGGCAGGCACTTGTAATCCCAGCTACTTGGGAGACTGAGACAAGAGAATTGCTTGAACCCAGGAGGCAGAGTTTGCAGTGAGCAACACGGTGAGACCCTGTCTCAAAAAAAAAAAAATCAATGCACACAAATCAGTAACACTGCTATACACAAACAGCAACCAAGCTGAGAATCAGATCAAGAACTCAATCCCTCTTAAAACAGCTGAAAAAAAATTAAAATACTTAGGAATATACTTAACCAAAGAGGTGAAAGATCTCTATAAGGAAAACTACAAAACACTGCTGAAAGAAACCATAGATTACACAAACAAATGGAAATACATCCCATGCTCATGGATGGATAGAATCAATATCGTGAAAATGACCATATGGCCCAAAGCAATCTACAGATTCAATGCAATTTTCATCAGAATACCATCATCATTCTTCACAGAACTAGAAAAAACAATCCTAAAATTCATATGGAACCAGGCTGGGCACAGTGGCTCATGCCTGTAATCCTAGCACTTTGTGAAGCCATGGTGGGCGGATCACTTGACATCAGGAGTTTGAGACCAGCCTGGACAACTTGGTAAAATCCTGTCTCTACTAAAAATACAAAAATTAGCCAGGTGTGGTGGTGTAAGCCTGTAGTCCCAGATACTTGGGAGGATCAGGTGGGAGAATCACTTGAATCCGGGAGGCAGAGGTTGCAGTGAGCCAAGATTGAGACACTGCATTCCACCCTGGGTGACAGAGCAAGACTCTGTCTCAATAAAAAGAAAGAAAGACAGAAAAAAAGACAGAAAAAAAATTCCCATGGAAACGAAAAAGAGCCCACATAGCCAAAGCAAAACTAAACAAAAAGAACAAATCTGGAAGCATTCATTACGTCACCCAGCTTCAAATTATACTGCAAGGCTATAGTTAACAAAACAGCATGGTACTGGTATAAAAATAGGCATGTAGACCAGTGGAACAGAATTGAGAACCCAGAAATAAAGCCAAATATGTACAGCCAACTTATCTTTGACAAAACATACAAAAACATAAAGTGGGGAAAGGACACCCTATTCAATAAATGGTGCTGAGAATACTGGCAAGCCACACACAGAAGAATGAAACTGAATACATAAGTATATAATATGTATATTATATAGGAATATTAGGTATATTATGTAAGGAATATTATTCAGCTTTTAAAAAGGAGGAGAGCCTGCCATTTACCACAACATGGATGGATTTGGAGGACATTATGCCAAGTGAAATAAGGCAGTTACAGAAAGAAAAATACTATATGATCTCACTTATATATGGAATATTAAACAAGCAAATACACACAAACAAAGAGTAGAATGGCGGTTACCAGTGGCAGGGGTGGGTCATGGGAAGACGTATATCAAAGGGTACAAAGTTGCAGTTACGTGTGATGAATAAGTCTACAGATCTAATGTACAACGTGAGGACTATAGTTAATAATATTGTATACTGGTAATTTGCCAAAAGAGTAGATTTTAAGTACTCTTACCATAACAAGAAAAAAAAAGGAGAAAAGGTAAATGTATGAGATAATGGGTATATTAATTTGTTTGTGGTAATCCCTTCACTATGTATATGTAGATCAAGATAAGTACAGCAAAACATCATGTTGTACATTCTAAAAATATACAATAAACAATAGCAAAATCATGCTTTTATCATATATAATACAGTACCTTTTTTTTGTTTTGTTTTGGATCTCACTCTGTTGCCCAGGCTGGAGTGCAGTGGCACGATCTCAGCTCACTGCAACCTCTTCCTCCCGGGTTCGAGTGATTCTCCTGCCTCAGCCTCCCAAGTAGCTGGGATTACAGGCATGGGCCACTATGCCTGGCTAATTTTTGTATTTTTAGTAGAGATGAGGTTTTACCATGTTGGCCAGGCTGGTCTCAAACTCCTGACCTCAGGTGATCTGCCCGCCTTGGCATCCCAAGGTACTGGAATTACAGGTGTGAGCCACCATGCCTGGCCTCAGAACCTCTTTTATAACAAAAAAAAAAGTATCAACTCTCTTGCTAAAAGAGGATACAAAGTCCCTTTATCTGTCTTTGGGTGATGCTTGTTTCTCACCTAGTGAGTCACAGATCTCTACATTCTGTTAACCTAAATAATGAGATGTTTGGTTAACCAGTATTAACAGATGTTAGATAGTAGGGAAATGACATAGGAGAAGAAAAGAAAAAGAATTGGTTAACATATATACAAATACATTCACTTCAAAGTAAGACTGAAATACCTATAACTGCTGCCATCATTATTTCTGTAACTGGTCACATAGCTGAGACAGAAAGCAAAAAATTCACTACTGGATTATTAGGAGTAACAGTGAGAGGAGTCACCCTTGTGTCTTGGGCCTGAGAATGCTGGCCATGAGACAGTCAGCACTGTATCTTGGTAGCTGAGCATGTACCACATCCTGGTGGACATTTCCTGGCCCCTGCAAAGTATTGCCAGCTAGCCAGCACTATAACTGAGTCTTCAAAACTCCTTTTACCATTGTATTAGGCTATTGCTTCAGGGCAATGGGAAACATGGTAAGACAAGTGAATCCTGTGAGCATTAACCCACTGACACACCTCATTTGATGTAAAGTAAAATTATTTTCTGGTCAGAAGCAATCCTTTCAAAATACCATGATGGCAAATGAAGGGCTCTGAAGTCCATGGAATGTGGTCTTGGAAGGCAAATCCATTTCCAAAGTATGGGTATATCCCAGTAAGAATAAAGATGCCTTTGCATGATGGAAGCAGTCCAATATAATCAACCTGGCCGCAGGTGGCTGACTCAACTCCCCCACCCCCTCCACACCCTCAGGAAGTGGAGAACCAGTGTTGGTATCCCCTGTTGGCAGGTTGGGCACTCAGAAGTGGCTACAGTCATATCAGTTTTAGAGAGTGGAGGTTCACATTGCTAACCCATGAGTAATCGCCATCCCTTCCACCATGGCCATGTTGTTCAGGAGTCTATTGAGCAAGGACAAGGGTAACTGTTGAAAGAATGTAACTGACTTCATGGACTGGATCATCTTATCTACCTGACTATTAACATCTTCTGATGTTCCGCATTGAGGAACTTCTAAATGGGGCTCAAATTTATCTTCACATTCTGTACCCAATCAGAGAAATTTATCTACATACATCTTCCTCAGATTCCTCGTCACTGATTTTCTTTTTTTTTTTATTTTATTGATTGATTGATTGAGACAGAGTCTGACTGTCGCCCAGGCTGGAGTGCGATGGCACAATCTCAGCTCCCTGCAACCTCCACCTTCCAGGTTCAAGCAATTCTCCTGCATCAGCCTTCCGAGTAGCTGGGATTACAGGCGCTCGCCACCATGCCCAGCTAACTTTTGTATTTTTAGTAGAGACAGGGTTTCGCCACATTGGTCAGGCTGGTCTCGAACTCCAGAACTCAGGTAATCTGCCTGCCTCAGCCTCCCAAAGTGCTGGGATTATAGGCATGAGCCACTGCGCCTGTCACTGATTTTCTAATTGTACTTTTTACAAGTCTCCAACCCTCCAGCCAAACCATTAGCTATGCTAATCAGTAGAGATCTGTATCTCTGAATATTCATCCTTTCAGGCTATACCAAGTGCCCTGCACAAAGTTATACCTACTGAGAAGATTTTCTTTCACCAATGCCCATCAGGGCCATACCTTAGCAGGGCTGTGGTGTCCCAGCTATGAACTTTCAGAAGATGCTGGCATATCATACAGAACCATCTGTAAACCAAGCTCAAGTATTTTCTTCTTCAGTCAGCTGGTGACAAGAAACTACTTGATGACATTGATATGTGTTGAGAAAGAGAAGGTCATGTAATAGGACCAAGAGCCATGGATCTCTTAACCATTTCCTTGTGCAATTTGTTTGTGCCTTCAGAATATGCTCAAAGCCAATTATGTCCCAATTCCACTTATTGACTGAGTGCATATCTGCTTGCCTAACTTTATGTCTTGATGGATCAGACAACATTCACTTCATGGTAAACAGCTCAACTCATGTAGTAACTAGGTGACCATGGTCATTTGTTAAGTTTCTAGTGGTTTAATAGCAAGCCATAAGGATAACAATTATTGGCAGAAGAGAACATAGCTTCTCTTCAAATTCTATAGGCTCTGATTAACCTATAGTGGTCTGCAAAAGTCTCCATTATAGCATCCCTATTTGCTATAGACATTTCAGGTAGCATGGATATGCTGGGTCATATGGTCCACGTGGCAGAACTACTGACACGGCAGCCTGGACCTGTTGCAAAGTGTTCTATTCTTCTGGGCCCCACACACAACTAGAAGAACTCTTTCAGGTTACTCAGTAAATGAGTCAGAGTAGCACACTTAAAGAGGCATATGTTACCTCCCATATCCAAAGAAACCCACTAGACATTGCGCCTCTTGGTGCCTAAAGAGGCATATGTTGTCTCTAATATCCAAAGCAGCCCACTGAACATTGTGCCTCTTGGTGGTTGGAGGAGTCAGATGCAGCAACTGGTCTTTCACCTTGGAAGGGATGTCTGAACTGAGGCAACAGTCCCTTGAATTTTGTGGTATTTATTTCCACCCTTTGGCACACATTATATTATTGACTTGTTTAGAGTAGCTAGTAATTCTTGCTCACCAGGTTCAGTCAGGATGATCTCAAAAATATGCTATGGTATCCTGTGCAGTAGAGAGGATCCAGGCCCATTTGGACTAGATTATAACATAATGGGAGGGTTAGAGGGGTAATATAGTCCTGAGGTAGAACAGTGAAGGTGCAGTGCTGATCCTTCTGGGTGAAATAAAACTACTTCTTCTAGTCTATAATAACAGGAAGACAGAGAAAAGCATTTGCCAGTGGAGTAGCTGGATAACAGATGCAAAAGACTATGTTTCTTTGCTCCAGCAATGAAATAATGCCTGAAACAGTGGCTGTAGTTGGAGAACCACATGATTACATTTGCAACAATCCACTTTCATTTTCTAAGATCTATTTTCTGCACAAGCCAAATAGGCAAGTTAAAAGAAGATGGGGCAAAAATCACCACCTCTGCATCCTTTAAGCAACATTAACCGCTACAATCTATGTGGTATTGCTTTTGGTTTACTATTGTGAAAGGGAAAACTATTCTAGTGGCTTCCATTTGGCATTTGCTACCGCAATAACCCTCATTCCATGGGTCAGAGAACCTGTGTGGATATTTTACCATTTGCTAAGTATGTTTATCTCAAATATGCATTCTGGAACTGGAGTAATAACCATGGGCCCACCGAGATGAACCCAAACCAAAACTCCATGAATAACCTGACCTCCATAAGCCTCTATTTTGACTAGTAGACCACTGTGACATTTTAGGTCTCCAGGAATTACGTCAGTCCACAGCCATTATCTATTAATCCAGAAGACAGACCTAGTTTTAATTTCCCTTAGCCTAATATACTGTTGCTCTGGTAAATGGCTGCAAAGCTTTTGTGGAGAGCCTAGGAGAAAGATTTACAGTGTAAATTTTCAAGAGAGCAGCAGGGTCTTTCTTCAAAACCCATTCCTTATCCAAAGGGATCTGGGTCTGTGAACTGGCTCAAATCTGCGAAGTGGTTGAGGAGCCACAGTTCTGTATTGTGGTAGCTCAAGTCAGACATATTTGTCAGAGCTAGAGCTTTTCCTCTTATTCAAGTCAAGTTAAGTCTTTAAAGATTAAAGTCTGTCTCCACTGTGGTAGGCAACAGCTGAAGCGTCTGCTTGGCTCCTTCAGTCCCCAGCTGTTGTTTTCTCCAGATCCCTTGGATTTTCTCCCATGCATGTACAGTTCAAAAGTGAGCCAAGGATTTGAGGGGCATTTATATACAAATTTGGGGCTCTGACGTCCACATCTCCCTCCTTTCTAGGATGTTCTCCATTCCTTAATTTCCAGGCACTCTTGCAGTTTGAAATTCCTTTTCTAACTCCTCAGATGGATAAGACTCTGGCTTTCTGCTTTCAGATCTAGCCTCCAGGTACTACAGAAAGTCAGGAATATCCTAGGTGGGAAAGCCTATTAAACACATATCTTACGTGACATATTATTGTTTCCTGCTTTCAAATGCCAAATCTCCAGCTCCTGCTCTGTTTTAGTGACCCTCCAGTTTATAATTGTTGTCTGCAGGAGAATTTATTCAGTATAAGCAATTATGTCATTACCAGAATTTTCTACTTTTTTCAGTAGTTTTTCAATTATTTCGCAAGTATATTATTGAGGGCAACTGTCATATGTAATCAGCCTACTATCTTTTTTTTTTTTTAGATGGAGTTTTGCTAGGCTAGAGTGCAGTGGCACAATCTCGGCTGACCGCAACCTTCTCCTCCCGGGTTCAAATGATTCTCCTGCCTCAGCCTCCCGAGTAGCTGGGATTACAGGTGTGCACCACCACGCCTGATCAGCCTACTATCTTAAAAAGCAATGTTCCAGTTTTATAGTCTCTAAAGGCCTCCTACCATTGATCAAACCAGTATCTAAAAATTTTGCCCTTCTAGGTCCTAGCAAGCAAGAAGGGATGGTAAATTTATCTAATGGTTGGATTTCAGGCAAGAGAAAATCTATGATGCCCTGTTCTTATTTCAATACTGATTGGCCTCACAGCAGATGTGGAAACTAAGAAAGAGAATTGAAAAGAATGACCTATCACCATAATTTTATGATATGTCTTTAAGTTATGGTAGTTTACCTTAAAATGCTATTATAGTATATTTGCATATATTTTGTGTACAGTAATGCACCACATAATTTTTCAGTCAACAATGGACCACATATATGACCATGGTCCCATAAGATTACAATGGAGCTGAAAAATTCCTGTTGCCTAGTGATGTTGTACCCGTCATAACATAACAGCACAACATATTACCTTTTCTATGTTTAGATACATTTAGATACACCAATACTTACCATTGTGCTACAGTTTTGGAAAGTATGCAGTACATTAACAGGCCTTACAGTTTTGTAACTTAGGAGTTATAGATTATATGCTATATAGCCTAGGTATGCAGTAGGTTGTACCATCTAGGTTCGTGTAAGTACACTCCATGATGTTTGCAAATGATGAAATCACCTAATGACAGATTTCTCAAACCATATACCTGTTAAGCAATGCATGACTGTATCTAGTGCATATAGTATATTGTGTAAGTATCTCACAAGAGCACACATCATTCCCCTCCACCCTTTGTGCTTTGTTGTCATGCATTTTACTGTTACTTTTGTTTAAAACACCACACTACATGCTTATTGCATGTATTATTTTTACTTGAAATAGTAAATTATTTTTTAAAAGAATAAAAGCGAGGGCCAGGCACAGTGGCTCATGCCTGTAATCCCAGTACTTCAGGAGGCCAAGGCAGGCAGATCACTTGAGGCCAGGAGTTCGAGATCAGCCTGGCCAACATAGTGAAATCCTGTTTCTACTAAAAATACAAAAAAAAAAAAAAAAAAAAAAGCTGGCTGTGGTGTTGCACGCCTGTAATCCTAGCTACTCAAGAGTCTGAGGCATGAGAATCACTTGAATCTAAGAGGTAGAGGCTGCAGTGAGCCGAGATCACACCACTGCACTCCAGCCTGGGCAACAGAGCAAGACTGTGTTTCAAAAAGTAAATACATAAATAAACTTTTTTTTTTTTAAAGAATAAAAGTGAGGAAAAAGTATTTTCCATTTACCTGTATATTTATAATTTCCAGTGCACTGAACTTTTTCATGTAGATTCTACTTTCCATCTTGTATCATTTTCTTTCTGCTTGAAGAATTTTTTTTAACATGGTGCAGGTCTGCTGGTGATGAATTCTCCTAGCTTTTGTTTGTCTGAAAATAATCTTTATTTTGCCTTCAATTTTGAAAGATACTTTCACTGTGATAGAATTTTAGTTGATAGAGTTTTTCTATCAGTACATTAAAGATGTTGTTCCATTGAATTTTGCAGTTTCTGATAAGAAGCATACATTTATTCTTATGTTTGTTCCTGTACATAATATGGCTACTCTTTTAAAAGTCTCTTTTTATTTACTGGTTTCTAGCATTTTGTTTATGATGTTCCTTCAAGCAGTTTTCTAATGTTAATTGTACTTGGATCTGTGAATATATAGTTTTCATCAAATTTAGAACACTTTGACTATTATTTCTTGAATTTTCCCTTACTGTTTTCCCCCTTAAACTCCAATTACACATACATTAGACCAGTTTATTTTCACAAGTTACTGATGCTCTATTCATGTGTTCTTTTGTTTCTTGAAATGTGTCATTTTACAATGTTTCACACAGACAAATTCAAGTTTGAAGATACCCTAAATTAAAATAGTATATATTTCTTTAAAATTCACTATGTATTAGAACATGTGGGGAAAAGCAATAACAAAAATAAGAAAAAAAATTTTTTAAATCACAATGTACTATTGAAGTGTAAACAAGTTTTGCAAAGTATTGGTTATACAGGTTATAGAAAACACTTTCACAGGACCTGAAATCAGTTTAAGAAAAATGTCTGAGCCTTAAGCATTGAAGGCACTTGACTTTATACCAGCAACAGCACAATTACAAGAAATGCAGTGTCATAGATGATTCCACCTCTCTGAAGTACAAATGGGGTACATATACAGCAAGTAGAGTTCAGGAACCTTTATCTTTCAGCCACCCCATCTAAGAGCAGGATTTCGCCTGCCAGTGTAACCCAGATACACAGTCATATGCAGATACATACAATGAAGCCTCCGGAGCTTATCTGACTTAGACAGAACTCACATAAGCACACAAACACAAACTGAAATCATAACAGTCTCTTGGACCACAGTGTAATCAAATGAGAATTTAAGATTAAGAAATTCACTCACTTGGCTGGGTGTGGTGGCTCACGCCTATAATCCCAACACTTTGGGAGACAGAGGCAGGTGGATCACCTGAGGTCAGGAGTTCAAGACCAGCTTGGCCAACATGGTGAAACCCCATCTCTACTAATAACACAAAAATTAGTGGGACATGGCACCACATGCCTGTAATCCCAGCTACTCGGGAGGCTGAGGCAGGAGGATCACTTGAATGCGGGAGGCAGAGGTTGCAGTGAACCGAGTTCATGCCTGAGTGACAAGAGTGAAACTCTGTCTTCAAAAAAAAAAAAAAAAAGAAGAAGAATCCTGAACGACTTTCGGGGTAAATAATGAAATTAAGGCAGAAATCAAAAAGTTCTTTGAAACTAATGAGAACAAAGATAGAATGTACCAGAGCCTCTGGGATATAGCTAAAGCAGTGTTATGAGGACAATTTATAGCTTTAAATGGCCACATCAGAAAGCTAGAAAGATCTCAAGTTAACAAGCTAACATCACACAAACACAAGAGGGTATTTCAAGACACACACTTGCAAGTACTCCTTCTACAGAAATAGCCAAAGTATTATAATATTCAGAATATGGAAGACTGACACACAGTATGAGGATTTTTTTTTTT
>NW_012120487.1:4115308-4126089 GCF_000951035.1 Colobus angolensis palliatus
TAAACCCGGGAGGCGGAGCTTGCAGTGAGCCGAGATCGCACCACTGCACTCCAGCCTGGGCGACAGAGCAGGACTCCGTCTCAAAAAAGAAAGGATGGTAGGTGTAATAAAAACAGTTTCTGAGGAAGCAAAAACAAGAATTAGGTAAAGTTTTATAAATAATTCTATAAAAAGATTTAAATATAAAAAACTCACTAAAAATCCTTAAAGCCTAATGGATTATTGCAATGTCAAGTTAGCTTAGGTCTACAGACATGTTGCTAGAAACAAAACTAATGGGGGCATGTTTCAAATAATTTCTGCCTTTCATGATGTTATTTTTTTCCTTAGAAGCCATAGGTAACTTTGAACTTAAATTATTCACCAAAATCACAAAACCAAAACAATAGTATAAGAAAAAGACCAACACTGTCATTAAGAAACTTGAATCTCCTCTTTTTGCTTTAGCATCTAAATGGTGGTTACCTAAATTTAACACATAACAGGCACTGGAAGTGGTGATTGTCTAAACAGCCTGATTATCCATGGCCTCAAAAGGAGATCTGGTATTTTTGTGATTTGGTTCTCATTAAATTCCTATACCAAGTAAAATGCCAGTTCCTGTGGCCTACATTTTAAGATAGATAGATGATTGATAGGTAGATAGATAGATAGATGTACGTTTATATAAATATGCTTATTTCTGAGAGCAACCTTACTCTGACCTATGAAGTGTATTTGCGATAGTTCTAAAATCTGTGTCTGCTAATACCATCATCTCTGTTATTTCTGTGTTTCTTTTGATTGATTTTTTTCCTGGTTAAAGGTCATATTTTTCTGCTTCTCCATTTGCCTGGTAATTTCTTATTTGATACTAGACATTGTGGAATATTTTGGTTTTTTGTTTTCTTGAGACAGGGTCTCACTGTATCACCCAGGCTGGAATACAATGGTGCCATCTTGGTTCACTACAACCTCTGCCTCCCAGGTTGAAGCGGTTCTTGTGCCTCAGCCACCCAAGTAGCTGGGATTACAGGTGTGGGCCACCGCCCCCAGCTCATGTTTGTATTTTTAGTAGAGATGGGGTTTTGCTATGTTGGACAGGCTGGTCTTAAACTCCTGGCCTCAAGCAGTCCACATGCCTCAGCCTCCCAAAGTGTTGGATTACAGGCATGAGCCACTGCGCCTGGGCGACAATGTGGTTTTTACATTGTTGAGTGTATTTGCTTATAACAACAACAACAAAAATTCATCATTGGTGGATTTTTTAAAATTATTTAAATAATGTTGGACTTTGTCACACATATAAAGGACATAGAATCAGTGTGATCCTTTTGAGTCTTACTTTTAAGATTTATTAGATTGGGGCTGGGTGCGGTAGCTCACGCATGTAATCCCAGCACTTTGGGAGGCCAAGGTGGAAGAATCACTTGAGGTCAGGAGTTCAAGAGCAGCCTGACCAACATGGTAAAACCCCTTCTCTACTAAATATGCAGAAATTAGTCAGGTGTGGTAGCGCACACCTGTAATCCCAGCCACTCGGGAGGTTGAGGCAGGAGAATCGCTTGAACCCCAGAGGAGGAGGTTGCAGTGAGCCAAGATAGCGCCACTGCACTCCAGCCTGGGCAACAGAGAAAAAAAAATTATTAGATTGGGTCCAGATCAGCCTTGAATCTAAGCAAAATTTAGCTCCACTACTAAGGTGTTCCCCTTCTGAAGACTCTATCTGATCCCCTATATATTATTTTGTCTTCCCACTCCGGCTTTGCACACAAAATATTCCCAGCTCTGGGTAAGCTATGGGAATTGTTTGGCCTGCTGCTTTTCAATATTTAGTTTCAGATAATTTCCTCATACATGTGCACAGATCAGTCCTCAGCCAAAGATTCAGGGAGAATCCTCTGCAGCTCTCCAAAGCTCTTTCTTCTTGCAGTTCCCTCCTCTTTGACACTCTGCCTCACCAGTACTGGCTAACTTAGCCTCCCCAAACTCCAGTGATTGTCTCCTCCACTCAACAAGACCACCAGACTCTTTAAATTCCTCTTTCCTCATCTGCAGTGTGGAAACTTCCTCCAGTCAGTTAAGTCGGGAACTCAAGGGTTCACTTGATTTGTTTCCCGTATCTTAGGGTTAATAGTCCCGCAATGTCTGTTACCCAATGTCCAGAAACATTGCTTCATAATTTTGTCTGGGTTTCTAATTAAGTAGAATAGTCCCTGTTATTACATGATGGCTGGAAGTGAAAGTTCCTCCTACCTCTGGTTTTGCATTCCTCAAATCTATCGTTTTCCTTATAAGGTCAGAGTGATATTTTATAAATGCAAATCTAATATTACCATTTCTCACTTAAACCTCCTTAATTGCTTCCACCTAAGACTAAACTCATTCTTAAATTCTAGGTTTCATTCATCCTAAGGGTTTTTGGAATTCACCAAGCTGTTTCATGCACCCATACCTATTTTACTTTCTGCCTTTTTATCCTGTAAAAGACAGCTCTCTGTTCCTTTGTGAAGATTTCTGTAACTCTCCCTGCATTCAGGCAGTAAATTCCTTCCTCTTTTGGACCTGCATTTTACCTTATACTTAATTCTGTGTTCATCATACAGTATTATAATTATTTGCGTATCTATCCCCTCTACTGTTTTATGAACTCCTTAAAAGTAAGTCTTGCATCTTTTTAATGTTTCTATCCCCAGAATTTAGCACAGTTCATAGCACATAGTAGATATACGAATTCAAAATTCATTTGAATTTTCAGAGTTCATTTGAGAATTCAGTTAGTCCAACCATCTCTACCTCCAAAATACATCCCAGATTTCTTCTCTTCTCTCTCATCTCTGTTACCCTAATTCAAGTCATTATTTTATCTTGCCTAGATTACTGTAAGTCTTATAAGTATCTCCCTGCTTTTTCTTCAACAATTCATTCTCTATTCAATGGCCAAATTAATCTTTTGAAACATAAATCAGGTTACCACAATCTCCTCAAAACCTTCCAATGCCTCCCTATTGTACTAAACACGTCTGCAATCCCAAAACTTTGGGAGGCCGAAGTGGGGGGATTGCTTGAGGCCAGGAGTTCAGGATCATCCTGAGCCACATAGTGAAACCCCATCCATACAAAACATAAAAAAATTAGTCGGGTATGGTTGCCTGCTCCTATAATCCCAGCTACTCAGGAGGCTGAGGCAGGAGATCCCTTGAACCTAAGGGGTCAAGGCTGCAGTAAGCTATGATTGTGCCACTGCACTCTAGCCTGGGAGACAGAGCAAGACCCTATCTGTCGAAATAAATAAGTAAATAAATTTCAAATTCTTCATTATATCCTGTACAGTTTTGTATGCAGCAAGTCTTTCCTGCCTCCCTAATTTCATTTCAAACCCTTCTCCCCAGTAACTCAATACATTCCAGCCACACTGGCTGTTAACAGTTTTTTGTTTGTTTGTTTTTAAGACAGAATTTTGCTCTTGTTGCCCAGGCTGGAGTCCAATGGCACAATCTCAGGTCACCACAACCTCCGCCTCCCGGGTTCAAGCAATTCTCCTGCGTCAGCCTCCCCAGTAGCTGGGATTACAGGCATGCATCACTACGCCTGGCTAATTTTGCATTTTTAGTGAGACGGGGGTTTCTCCATGTTGATCAGACTGGTCTCAAACTCCTGACCTCAGGTGATCCTCCCACCTCGGCCTCTCAAAGTGCTAGGATTACAGGCATGAGCCACCACACCCAGCCGGCTGTTACATTTCTTGAACATACCACACTTAATTCTGTCTTAAGTTTTTGTATTTCTTCCTTCTGACTGTAAGGGTCTATTTCCAAATTTGGGCATGGCTGACTCTAAAATATTCTTCAGATTTCATCTCAAATATCACTTCCTTAGAAGTGCCTTAGCTGGTCTACATGTAGAGTAGAACCCCAGAAGGGGAAAAAGAACCCTGTAGTGTGGTATAGAATTGGAATTAGAGGTATAATTATGTATGTATGTATATGCATAGTGTGTGTGTTAATTTAGACTGATACCTCTAACATCATATATTCATACTATATATATTTATATTGACGACTCATCCCAGTAGCAATGAACACAGTTAATGCCCAGATCTTGGTGTCTAAAAACTATTCCCCACTCAAAGGAACAACACTCCTTGGAAAAATGGCTGATTTCAGGGCCAGGGCAAAGAAAATATGAAGAGATTCTGGAACATTTTCTTGTACCTAAAGTAAAGCAGTGCTTATAAATTGATGACATCATGCCAAGAGGACATCTAAACCAGCTTGAAGGGGCTTTCCTGGTCAAATTAGGGAGTATTTGAAATTAAAATGAATGATGACTATATATGTTATATGTAATGTAACAGATTATAATATATTGAATAAAAAATAATCCAGTCAAGTGTGGTGGCTCATGCATGTAATCCTAACACTTTGGGAGGCTGAGGCAGGAGGATCACTTGAGTCCAGGAGTTCAAGACTGCAGTGAGCTATGACTGAGCCACTGTGCTCCAGCCTGGGTGACAGAGTGAGACCCTGACTCAAAAAAACAGCAAAAAAAATGAGTCCATACTGATAGCAACCATCACCATGAACAGCTTTAGAACATTTTCATCACTACAAAAAGAAATCTCATACCCATTAGAAATCACTCCCTATTTCTCCCCTAGTCTCTGCAACCATCAGTCCCAAACAACCACTAATGTACTTTCTGTCTCTCTAGATTTACGTATTCTGGATATCCCATATATATGGAATTACACAATATGTGGTCTTCTGGGGCTGACTTTCTTCACTTAGGTTGTTTTCAAGGTTCGTCCATGTTACAGCATGTATCAGGACTTCATTCCTTTTTATTGCTGAATGAATATTCCATTGTACAGACATACCAAATTCTGCTTATCCATTCATCAGCTGATGAACATTAGGGTTGAGACTAAGTTTTAATGTAAGTTGTTAGTGATACTGACACAAGATAGCAAACTAAGTTACCTGTGTAATATATTCTGAAATGTTACTCTGAAGAGAGTCAGAGAAGAGAAAAGGTGGAAAATAGGCTGAATATGTAAAAGTATTCATCTCAGCCAAAGCTATAGCCCAGTTATTTAAACTATAGAGTTAGGCTTTAGCAATGCCATCATGAGCCATGTTGAAATCTAAGATAAAGGGGGAAATATATATGTTTTCATGTATTTTTAGTGGTTAATTTTTTTCATAAGTAAATCATGAGTATTTTAAATATTAAAATATTTTTAAAATACTAATGAATTTGTTTCAATTAAAACCAGAAAAGTAGGCCAGGCATGGTAGCTCACACCTGTAATCCAAGCACTTTGGGAGGCTGAAGCAGGAGGATCGCTTGAGCCCAGGAGATTGAAGTCACCCTGGGCAGCATAGTGAGACCATGTCTCTACAAAAAAATAGAAAAAAATTAGCTGGTGGTACACACCTTTAGCCCCAGCTACTCAGGAAGCCAAAGTGGAAGGATAGCTTGAGCCCAGGAGGTTGAGGCTGCAGTGAGCCATGATCATGCCACTGCACTCCAGTCTGGGCAAAGAACAAGACCCTATCTCAAGAAAACAAAAACACAGGACTGGGGCAGTGGCTCATGCCTGTAATCCCGGCACTTTGGGAGACCGAGGTGGGTGGATCACCTGAGATCAGGAGTTCAAGACCAGCCTGGCCAACGTAGCGAAACCTTATCTTTACTGAAAATACAAAAATTAGCCGGGCGTGGTGGTGGGCGCCTGTAATCCCAGCTACTCAGGAGACTGAGGTAAGAGAATTGCTTGAATGCAGGAAGCAGAGGTTGCAGTGAGCCGAGACCACACCACTGCACTCCAGCCTGGGCAATAGAGTGAGACTCCATCTCAAAAAAACAAAACCAAACAAACAAACAAAAAAAAACAGAAACCCCAAAAAGTAAAGTTATACTAAACTCTGGTCTGTGTATACACAAAATATTTAAACTTGAAATAATGTGAGTTTTGAAACACCTACTTTTCAGTATTTTTCAACCACTTTAATGTTCTGATAAGTAAATAACCAGCACATAGTAGCTTCATAAAATTAGTTAAGGAGTCCTCTCAATTTCTCAGGAATAGCAAGGTTATCTGTACCTTAGAAGATGTGCTAAAACTGACCTGATACATTTTTGTGAGTAAACTTTTTAAATTACTGATGCTTTTTGTTTGTTTGTTTGTCTTTTTTTGTTTTTTTTTTTTTGAGATGGGGTCTTGCTTATGTTGCTCAAGCTGGTCTCAAACTCCTGGGCACAATCAATCCTCTCACCTCAGTTTCCCAAGTAGCTGAGATTAGAGATGTGAGCCACAGCAACAAGCTTGATTTTTTTTTTTTTTTTGAGACGGAGTCTTGCTGTCGCCCGGGCTGGAGTGCAGTGGCCCGATCTCAGCTCACGGCAAGCTCCGCCTCCCGGGTTCACGCCATTCTCCTGCCTCAGCCTCCGGAGTAGCTGGGACTACAGGCGCCCGCCACCTCGCCCGGCTAGTTTTTTGTATTTTTAGTAGAGATGGGGTTTCACCGTGTTAGTCAGGATGGTCTCGATCTCCTGACCTTGTGATCCACCTGTCTCAGCCTCCCAAAGTGCTGGGATTACAGGCTTGAGCCACCGCACCCGGTCTTTTTTTGTTGTTTTGTTTTGTTTTTTAAGACAGGATCTCACCCTTTCACCCAGGATGGAGTGCAGTCACATGATTGTGGCTCACTTCAGCCTTGACCTCCTGCACTCAAGTGATACTCTCACCTCAGCCTCCTGCGTATTGGGACTACAGATTCACACCACCATGCCTAATTTTTTTTTAATACAGATGGGTTTTGCTCTGTTGACCAAACTGGTCTCAGCCTCCCAAAGTGCTGGGATTATAGGCGTGAGCCACTGAACTCAGCTCAGTTCAATTTGTTATCCATATGGTATTAGCCAGGTTTCCAATCTCTTCTTGAGTTAATCTTGTTGATTTATACTTTTCTAAATAATTACCCTTTTTCATGTAAGCTTTCAAATTTACTGGCATAAGGTTATAGTTACTCACTTAAGATTTTTCATCTCAACTGGGCCTAGTGGCTCATGCCGGTAATCCCAATATTTTGGGAGGCCAAGGTGGGCAGATCACCTGAGGTCAGGAGTTCAAGACCAGTCTGGCTAACATAGTGAAACCTCATCTCTACTGAAACTACAAAAATTAGCCAGGCATGGTGACGGGTGCCTGTGATCCCAGCTACTCGGGAGACTGAGGCAGGAGAATCGCTTGAACCCGGGAGGCAGTGGTTGCAGTGAGCCGAGATCACACCACTGCACTCCAGCCTGGGCAACAAAAGTGAGACTCCATCTCAAAAAAGATTTTTCATCTCTACTATACAGGTATTTGTTGTTCATTTTTAATTCTTATATTATTTATTTGTGCCTTTGCTTCTTTTCCCTAAAACAATGTTACCAGGATTTATTTCACTATCTTTTCTCATAGAGCCAGCTTTCAGTTTGCTGAGGCCCTTAAATGTTTGCTTCCTGCTGCAGGACATTGTTCTAGGCAAAGATTTTATGGCTAAGATCCCAAAAGCACAAACAACAAAAACAAAAATAGACAAACGGGACTATATTAAACTAGAAACCTTCTGCACAGCAAAGGAAACAATCAACAGGGTGAGCAGATAAACTGCTGAATAGGGGAAAACAGTTTCAAAACTATTAATATCCAGAATATGCAAGGAACCCAAACAACTCAACAGTAAAAACAAACAAACAAACCTCATAAATAATTCCATTAAAAAGTAGGCAAAGGATCTGAATAGATATTTCCCCAAGGAGGACGTATAAATGGCAAACAGGTATATGAAAAAATGCTCAACACCACTGATCATCAGAGAAATTCAAATCAAAATCACAATGAGACATTACCTTACCCTAGTTAGAATGACTATTATCAAAAAGACAAAAAATAACAGATGCTGGTAAGGACACTGAGAAATGAAAATACCTATACACTGTTGGTGGGAATGTAAATTAGTATAGTCATTTTGGAAAAAAATTACGGAGATTTCTCAAAAAAGCAGAAATAGAGCTACCATATGACCCAGCAAGCCCACTACTGGGTATTTAATCAAAGGAAAGGAAATCAGTACGTTACAGAGATACTTGCACCCACATGTTTATTCCAGCACTATTCACAATAGCTAAGATATGGAATGTCCAATCTAAATATATCCATCATGGGCCGGGTGCAGTGGCTCACCTCTGTAACACCAGCACTTTGGGAGGCCGAGGTGGGTGGATCACCTGAGGTCAGGAGTTTGAGACCAGCCTGGCCAGCATGGTGAAACCATGTCTCTACTAAAAATGCTAAAAAAAAAAAATTAGCTGGGCATGGTGGCAGGCGTCTGTAATCCCAGCTACTGGGGAGGCTGAGGCAGAAGAATGGCTTGAATCCGGGAGGCGGAGTTTGCAGTGAGCCGAGATCGTGCCACTATACTCCAGCCTGGGCGACAGAGCAAGACTCTCAAAAACAAAAACCATCATGAATAAATACATAATGGAATATTATTCATTCATACAAAATAATGAAATAGGGCCGGGCGCGGTGGCTCACACCTGTAATCCCAGCACTTTGGGAGGCTGAGGTGAGTGGATCACCTGAGGTCAGAAGTTCGAGACCAGCCTGGCCAACATGGCGAAACCTCATCTCCACTAAAAATGCAAAAATTAGCCAGGTGTGGTGGTATACAACTATAGTTACTCAGGAGGCTGAGGTGGGAGAATTGCTTGAACTTAGGAGGCAGAGGCTGCAGTAAGCCAAGATTGTGCCACTGCACTCCAGCTTGGGCAACAGAGCAAGACTCTGTTGCAAAAAAAAAAAAAAAGAATGAAATAGCCAGGCACAGTAGCTCACACCTGTAGTCCCACGTACCCAGGAGGCTGAAGTGGGAGGATCACTTGAGCCCAGAAGTTTGAGACCAGCCTGGGCAACATAGCAAGACCCTGTCTCTACTTTAAAAAAAAAAAATTCAATCTTTTTTTCATGTTAATGAGGAACAGTATTTTTAAACTTTTAATAATATTGCAAATAACAGAAAGCAAAATACTAAAAATATTGTTTTAAAAGGCACTTCAATCAAAGTGTTCTTTTAATCAAAGACCAGGTCAGTCTTCCTCAGGGGTGGGAAAAAAAACAGAGGAATTAGATGAAAGTACTCTGATTTATCTGAAAAGGATTTAAGCATTTTTAATTTCCATATGCTTTTACAACCTTTTGATTCATTTAGTTTTAAGTTTCTTGGCATAATTAAAACTTTCATTGTGGCTCCTCATCAGAAGTATATGCCTACATTAAAAAGATAAAGGAAGATGTATTAAAGAACTACCACATCAATTTTCTATTTTGAATACTTTTTAAGAAGGTGAATGAGGATTTTTTCTTTATTCAACAACTTTTAGAAAGAAATTTTGCACTTTTTTTATTTTTCAAAGGTTTAAAATAGCAACTTGCATGAAAAGTTTGAATAATGTAATAAATAATGCCAGGTTTTCAGAGCCTGAAGCAAAAGCCAGCTGCTGGGACCTAGGGAATAAGGGACAACAGTATTCCTCTAATACAGAGAGGGATCGGCTACTGTTGGATCTTCTAAGATCTTTATTGACCCAAAGAGTCTGTCACTGTCCTCAGTTACAAAAACTAAAACATATGCTCCTTTCATTTTGGCATTCTCCATTGCCTCCAGTGAGAACTTCCAGGACTATCCCTTCTGCAGATTTGGGGAAGGGAAAGGGGAAGGGAGGCATTTGTTAGGGGATTGGGAGACAAAGCAGGTTGCTCTCATCTAGTTTCTCCTAGTATGTTGCTACAGTGAGGACTTCCTGGAGAGGGAGACAGAAAATCCCCCTTCTCAACTGAGGCGCAATTAGTAAATATGTTTGTGTGACTGCCCTGTCCTAGCCTCCTTATTTGAAATCACTCCCCAGCAACAACCCATGCAGTAGGGTCTTGGTGGCCATAACCACACTAGGTGATGACACTGCTTTGACTATAGTAGAATGGATGGGGGTTTACACCTGCTCCAAGTTAAGTTAAATTATTTTTCTCTTACAAATTTGGATTTTTTTTCTTTTTTGAGATAGAGTATTGCTCTATCACCCGGGCTGGAGTGTAGTGGTGCAATCTTGGCTCACTGTAGCCCAACTCCTGGGCTGAAGTGCTCCTCCTGCCTCAGCCCTAAGAAGCTGGGACTACAGGTGTGTGTCACCTCACTTCGCCTGCCCTAAATTTGGAATTTTAATCTTCTCCTTCTAAGGCTGAGAAAAAAGAAGAGATAATAATAATAAAAGAAAAAATTGGAATTGATATTTAGAGGTGATAGGATTTAACTGGGAAAACCAGAGGTTGTCTGAATGAATTCCAAATTGGAGGGTTGCTAAGCTTTTACAAAACGTCTATGTGATGATGGTGAAGGTAGGGAAGGGTCAGCGCCATTTAAGGCCAGGCATTTGGAGTTTGAATTCCACCTCTGCCACTTACTCAACCTGTAACATTGGGCACATTACTTAATCTTCCCCAAGGTTAAATTTCCAAATAAGAAAAATGCAGTTAAAAGTGCTTACCTTGCAGCTTCGGTATGAGGATTAAATAAGATAAATGATATAAGATAGTTATCATAATTACTGAAATATAACAGATATTCAACAAATATCAACACCATGCCCAGACATGGTGGCTCATGCCTGTAATCCTAGCACTTCAGGAGGCTGAGGTGGGAGAACTGTTTGAGGCCAGGAGTTCAAGACCAACCTGGCCAACATAGTGAGAC
>NW_012120487.1:4130386-4140502 GCF_000951035.1 Colobus angolensis palliatus
AAAAAAAAAAAAAAAGTCTGTTTGATTATACTTAGAATTAATGATACCTATAGACTTGACTTTGAGCAGCATAGTCTAGACCGTGTTTTTAAAGGCAGTGACCCATTAGTCAGTTGTGAAATGAATGTGGTTGGTCATGGGCAATATTTGTGTAAATAAATATTTTGAGTAACATAGCATCTATCAGTGCTACATTAGTATCCTGATATTTTGGTTGGTCTGAGAGGTTTTGATGCATTTGACATCCCATTTACAAAAGACAACTATAATTTACCTAACTGTAAGGCAGGAATTCACAACCACTATGCCTCAAGGATTTTACAAAGTTTCCCATATGTCCTCCACCAGCTCTCAGCAAGTTAAGAGAAGCTGCCTGTATTTACCCGGTGTGTTAGTTTGGAAAGCACTGCCAAAGGAAGGAGATGGTTAAAATTTTTATAATTAACACTGTATAGGGCGTGGAGTTTAAAACATTTTTGCCATTAATAGTCAAATGTGGATTAGAATTCATACACCCTAAAGCCTCCTACTCAAAATGTGTTCCTCAGACCAGAAGCACCATCATCATCTGGAAGTTTGTTGGAAATGCAGAATTTCAGGCCCTTCCAGACCTATGTTAAAGTTTGAATACCATTGTACTGAAGGAAACATACAGTCAGTTACTTAACTTATTTTTTCTTTCTGTCTCTTTTTTTTTTTTTTCAGACAGGGTCTCACTATTTTGCCCACGCTGGTCTCAAACTTCTGGGTTTAAGCAATCCTCCTACTCTGACCTCCCAAAGCATTGAGATTACAAGCGTGAGCCACAGCACCCAGCCAGGTTACTTAGCTCTTGTTAACGACGTCATGCAAAGATAATAATTTTCTGAAAAATAATTGTTAAAGTATAACCACTGCCAGACGGGCATGGTGGCTCACACCTGTAATCCCAGCACTTTGGGAGGCCGAGATGGACAGATTACTTGAGGTCAGGAGTTCGAGACCAGCCTGGCCAACATTGCAAAAACCCCTCTCTAGTAAAAATACAAAAATCAGCCAGGCATGGTAGTCAATGCCTGTAGTCTACTCAAGAGGCTGAGGCAGGTGAATCGCTTGAACCTAGGAGGTGGAGGTTGCAGTGAGCTGAGATGGCACCACTGCACTCTAGCCTGGGTGACAGAGCAAGACTCTATCACAAAAAAAATAAAATAAAATAAGGCCAGGCATGGTGGTTAACGCCTGTAATCTCAGCACTTTGGGAGGCAGAGGCAGGTGGATCACTTGAGGTCTGGAGTTCAAGACCAGCCTGGCCAACATGGTGAAACCTCATCTGTACCAAAAATATAAAAACATTAGCCTGGTGTGGTAGTGCGTGCCTGTAATCCCAGATACTCGGGAGGCTGAGGCAGCAGAATCGCTTGAACCCGGGAGGTGGAGGTTGCAGTGAGGTTAGATCATGCCACTGCATTCCAGCCTAGGCAACAGAGTGAGACTCTGTCTCAAAATAAATAAATGAATTAATTAATTAAAAGACAAATACAAAAATTAGCCAGGCATGGTGGTGTGTGCCTGTAATCCCAGCTACTTGGGAGGCTGAGGCACAAGAATCACTTGAACTTGGTAGGCAGAGATTGTAGTGAGCCAAGATCCCACCACTGCACTCCAGCCTGGGCGACAAAGTGAGACTCTGTCTCAAAAAAATAAATAAATAAATGAAGTATACCCACTGCCACATTAGCATAAAGATTAGTGTTTTGTAGCTCTTGCTGACTGCCTATAAAATCATACAATCATTGTAGAGAGTTTTCAAAATGCAGAAAGTGGGAAAAACGCTCCATAATTGAAAAGTTCACAATTGCATTCACTTTTCTTCTCTTAAGCATAAAAATATACATATTTACAAAATTGGGATTATGCCGTATATAAGATTTATATCTTACTTTTTACTTATTTATCATGACTATTTTCAGCAGTGCTTTTTAAAAAAATTAGAATGGTGACTATTTAAGATTTCCTGAGTATACAGTAAAATGATGAGTGTAGGCAGGCAATAAATGTGACATTCAGTTATAAAACATCAGAGTTGGACTGGATGTGGTGGCTCATACCTGTAATCCAGCACTTTGGGAGGCCAAGGCAGGAAGATTGCTTGAGCCTAGGAGTTCAAGACCAGCCTAGGCAATGGAGCAAGACCCCATCTCTAAAAATAATTAAAAGGCCAGGTGTGATGGTTCATGCCTGTAACCCCAGCACTTTGGGAGGCCAAGGCAGGAGGAGGATAGCTTGAGGCCAGGAGTTTAAGGCTGAAGTGAGCTATGATCCTGCCACTGAACTGCAGCCGGGTGACAGAGTGAGATCTTATCTTTAAAAAAATGGGGGGAGGGCCGGGCACGGTGGCTCAAGCCTGTAATCCCAGCACTTTGGGAGGCCGAGACAGGCGGATCACAAGGTCAGGAGATCGAGACCATCCTGGCTAGCATAGTGAAACCCCGTCTCTACTAAAATACAAAAAACTAGCCGGGCGAGATGGCGGGCGCCTGTAGTCCCAGCTACTCGGGAGGCTGAGGCAGGAGAATGGCGTGAACCCGGGAGACGGAGCTTGCAGTGAGCTGAGATCCGGCCACCGCACTCCAGCCTGGGCGACAGAGCGAGACTCCGTCTCAAAAAAAAAAAAAAAAAAAAATAGGGGGAGCTGGGTGCGGTGGCTCATGCTTGTAATCCCAGCACTTTGAAAGGCCAAGGCAGGTGGATCACCTGAGGTCAGGAGTTTGAGACTAGCCTGGCCAACATGGTGAAACTCCTTCTGTACCAAAAATAGAAAAGCAAGCCAGGCAGTGTGGTGGTGGGTGCCTATAATCCTAGCTACTCAGGGGCCTGAGGCAGGAGAATTGCTTAAACCCAGGAGGCAGGGTTGCAGTGAGCTGAGATCATGCCACTTGCACCACAACCTAGGCGACAGAGCAAGACTTTGTCTCAAAATATAAAAAATAAATTTTAAAAAAATTAGCCAAATGTGGTGTTACTGCACATATAGTCCTAGCTACTCAGGAGGCTGAAGCGGGAGGATCACTCGAGCCTAGGAGACTGAAGTTGCAGTGAGCTATAATCACAGCTCTGCACTCCAGCCTGAGTGACAGAGTGAGAATATCTCCCTAAGAAATAATAATAATAATAATTAATAAATAAAATAAAATATCAGAGTTGAAATAGCCCTTAGACATTATCTTGTTTAAAATTTTTGGTTATAATTGGACAGACTTAAGCCCAGGAAGCAAAACTGACTAATCAAAGATAATTTGCTTAGGTAAACAAATTTATTGATTGAACTATTATTATGTATCAGAATCTATGGTAGGGTGACCAGTTGTCCTAGTTTGCCTGAAATGGAGGGGTTCCAGGGACATAGGATTTTCAATGCTAAAACTAGAACAGTCAGGGTAATCACTCTATGGTTCTCCCCGTGTACATGTTAATAAATTTGCATGAGCTGGGCGCAGTGGCTAATGCATGTAACCCCAGCACTTTGGGAGGTCAAGGCAGGTGGATCCCTTGAGCTGAATTCAAGACAAGCCTGGGCAACATAGCAAGACCTCGTTTCTACAAAAAAACAAACAAAAAAAATTAATAAATATGTGTGCCTTTTTTCCAAAAAACAAAACTAAAAAACCAAAAATAGCCTGGGGTCTGGTGGTGTGTGCCCATAATCCCAGCTACTTGGGAGGCTGAGGCAGAAGGACTGCTTGAGCCCAGCCCTGTGCAACATAGCAAGACCCCGTCTCAAAAAAAAAAACTGGAATAATCCCAAGAAAACCTGGACAGTTGGTTGCTCTATTACTAGGCTCTGGAGACAGAACGGCTTATGAGATATGACTTCTGCTCTCAAGTAGGAGAGACATGTGAGCAAATCTTTACAATATATGTACCAAAAGAGTTCCCGCACTCTAAGTGAGGCAAGATTTCTGAGGTCCTGAAACCTCTAGGACAAGAAGGGAGTTAAGTAGATTAAAGCCAGAGTAGGAATGGGGCCATTTGGAAAGCATCGAGTCTGAAGGATCAGTGCAATAAAAGACACAGTAGCGAAAAATAATAGCTAAGAATTTACTGAGAATTTAGCTATGCGCCAGGGACTATGTTATATATTATCTGCTTTAATCTTTACAACCCCATAAGGATGGATTTGTCATACGAGTGATGAAGACACCACTGAAGAGTTTTAAGCAGAAGAGTAATGTAATTGTGTGCTTTAAAGATAAATGATCACTACGGCAGTATGTGAAGAGCTTTTTAAAAATTCAATACACATATACACTCTTTTGAAATATCTGTAATCCCCCAAACCCAGTTTCATAAAAGCGATTCCAGATTCACCATACAGTTTAAAACTAAATTGTTTAATATCTTAACTCCTCTGTTCTTTTTATGTCTTCTGTTCTTCCATTGGCTTTCTACCAATGTACAAACTCTGTAAGGAAGTTATTCGGTTCTATAGCAAGGGCTCCCTCTGTTGGTTGTGTAGCAACAAAACAGCAATCATTTGACATCCAGCAGAAATAACTGCTTTGGGTTTGTTTGTTTGGTTTTTTTTGTTTTTTGTTGTTGTTGTTGTTGTTGTTTTTGAGACGGAGTCTCGCTCTGTCACCCAGGCTGGAGCGCAGTGGCCCGATCTCAGCTCACTGCAAGCTCCGCCTCCCGGGTTCACGCCATTCTCCTGCCTCAGCCTCCCGAGTAGCTGGGACTACAGGCGCCGCCACCTCGCCCGGCTAGTTTTTTGTATTTTTAGTAGAGACGGGGTTTCACCGTGTTAGCCAGGATGGTCTCGACCTCCTGACCTCGTGATCCGCCCGTCTCGGCCTCCCAAAGTGCTGGGATTACAGGCTTGAGCCACCGCGCCCGGCCCTGCTTTGGGTTTTTACAGTAATTCTTTTTTTAAAAAAATCAGAGATCTTGCCTCTAAATTTCAATAATTTGTGAAATATTCAAACTAATATAAGACCAAGTTATTCAGTCTTAGAAGTTTAAACCAACAAAAAATTTTCATACTTGCAGTCACCATTTTCATTGGCATCATTCCACTTCTTCATCAAAGAGCCACTTACATTCGTTAAACTGGACAGCTATTTGAATTTCATAATAGAGTTATCCAGACCTTCATTTCCTATTATGCCCATAGTCATACAAACGAACTTCGTTATCACTTATCAGTGATAATCACTCATTGGGAATGTCATTTCTATACAGCTCCCAGATCACCTAAGCCCATGACAGATTGGCTCCCAGTTCCTCCAAATGAATGCCTGGCAGCAGCTGCAATAAAAACTCCACCATGCAGGACTAATGCCTTCCGGCTGTAGACAGGATAATTTGTTCATTCAACCAAGATCCACTGCTACTTGCTCCAAACCAATTCTGTTCTTTAGTTTGATAATGTAGACACTAAACTCAAGAACCCCTTGGTGTAGTGAGGGAGACATTTAACATCTAAAGCATGGCTCCAACTTGAAGCAGACTATGATAAATGTCATTAACGTAGTACAATGTGCCATAAAAGTAGAAGGAAACAGCAAGTATGATTGAGAGATTTCAGGCAGACATCTTGGAGAAGGTACTATCTGGCTTGAATAGGACAAAAGATCCATGGATCCTTTCAGGAATGTTTGTCTGTTGTGTTCATCACTGTATCCTAAGTTCCTATAACTTTCACTGGAACATAGTAAGTGCTTAGTAAATAGTTACTGAATTAATGAGTAGATTTTTGAAATCAATAGGAATTTTACTTACAGGCAAAGTCAGAGAAAAAGAATTTCCCTTTTGAAAATGCTTATCCTCAAAACCTAAACAAACCCTTTGTTTGTTTAGCCTACCAAAACCCTTCCCTTGGCTCTCTATTTTCTTTAGGATGAAATACTATCCCTGTCTGCCAGGCATGGTGGCTGATGCCTATAATCCCAGCACTTTGGGAGGCCGAGGCAGGAGAGTCACTTGGGGCCAGGAGGTCACCAACCTGGGCAACATGGCAAGACCAGGTCTTTCTATATTTTTATTATTATTATTAATAGAGTGTGGTGGCACATACCCCAAGTCCCAGTTACTCAGGCAGCTGAGGTGGAAGGATAGCTTGAGCCCTGGAGTTTGAGGCTACAATGAGTTGTGATGGAGCCACAGCATCCATCACAGCGTGGACAACCCAGTCTCAAAAAAACCAAAAAAAAAAAAAGAAAAGAAAAAAAGGCCCACGTATTTTCCCTTTATCTGCCATCTTCACCGTTAGCTTCATCTTCAGGCTGGTAACAGGATGGCTACAGAGGTTTCAAGCATCACAAAATCCAGAGGAAGAAGAGGAACTTCCTCTCCCTGTAGAATAAGGAAATATTTTCCAGAAGCTCCCCACAATACTTTCCCTTGTCCACTTGGCCATCCTTAAATCAGTCACTAGCAAGGGGGGATGATGTTCCTATAAATAGTTTGGCTAATCACCTAAGGTAGAGTGGAAGTTGGTGAACTTTGATGTTAGTTACTGCAGTAAGGTCTTGCTGTCACTCCTCAGCCCCCAGAACTGGATACCTTATGTCTCTGTGCATCTGCTTTTGTGACCCTGCCCTGAAACTCACTGCCATGTTCATACCCTAGACCTTGGTCCTATCAATAACTGTGTCTCTCCATAATTTCAATTTCAAGGATCCCACCCTCTGACTTTCTATATTTCCAGCTCACATTATTTAATATCAACTCCAACAATCTTTCAATCCCATAGGGACCTATATTCCTCTGATGATCCTACCACATTCCTTTTCACAATCTTCCATCCCCTTCTTGTTCTTAGTTCTTCTGTACCCTGCTTAAATATCATGGTCAATCATTATAATCACTCCCTTGCATATCCCCTGAACTCCCTTGCTCCTTTCACTTCATGGTACTCTCTTGGCAAATCTGCAGTCCTGCTTATATCCAACTTTGTCCTTACTCAGTACCTGGACCAAGATCCGGAGTAGGACTGGAGAAAAATATATACCAACGTTAATTAGTCTTATTCTGCTCTCAATGGGTCTTTACTGCTGAATAGTAAAGCTGCTTAGCAATTACAATATATTTCTCCAGTCCATTTTATGTCTCATTCTCTGAGATGACCTTCTTCAGATCTCCTGTCTCCTAAAACTTAAATACCTCCTTTTGATTTTTTTTGTTTTTTCCTGCAAATGCTATGGTGATTTACCTTCTTTTCAGTGCTTGTTTTCCAGCTGCTTACTTTGCTTATTTTACTGAGAAAACAAAGGCAACTAGAGGAGAACTTCCATATGTTCCCACCACCCCATCTAGCCCCTAGCTACATCAGTGCTCACACCTCTGCTTTCTCTGTTAGTGTGGATGCAGTCTGTGATCTAGTAGACTCATTCTTCTTATTATGCAGTAGATTCCATCCTTTTCCATCAACTCAAAGAAATTTTCCCCAGCAATTCTTCCATTCTATATTCTGCATCACCAATATTTTTATTTTTATTTGCCTTTTTTTTTTTTTTTTAACAAGATCGGGAATAATTTTGCCATTCCCCTTCCACAAGAGACATTTGGCAATGTCTGGAGACTTGGGGTTATCACAACCCAGGAAAGAGGCAGGGCGCGCTACTGGCCTCTAGTGGACAGAATGCTGGGACTCTTTCTAAACATCTTGCAATGCAGAGGATGGCCCTTCATAACAAAGAATTATTCTCCCTCAAATGTCAGTCCCAAACTGAGAAACCCTGTACTAGGTCATTCCTATAAGCACACAAACACACACACACACACACACACACACACACACACACACAAGTGTTACTATTTCTTCCATTTTAAAAATCACCCTCCCGTGACTCCACATACCCTTCCAATTTCAATCCTATTTCCTGCTCCCCTTTACTGAAAAGTCCTCAAAAGTCTTATCTAATCTCACTGCGTCCACTTCCTTTCCTCTAAGTCCCATTTAGATTTCCCAATCTATCTGTGACCCAGTATCTTATTGGAATTGCTTTTGTCAAGACCACAAATGGTCTCCATGTTGTTAAGTCCCAGGGTAAATTCTCAGCAGCACATGACTGAATTGATTACTCCCTTTTCCTAGAAGTGCCTCCTTCATTTGACTGCTAGAATCTACCCTCTCCTTGTTTGCTTTCTATTTTGTTTTTTAGGTTTGTGCTAATTACTTTTTTTACTTTTTATTGATACATAATAATAGTACATGTCTGTGTGGTACATGTCATACTTTGATACATGCATACAATGTGTAATGATCAAATCAGGGTATTTAGGATATGCATCACCTCAAATATTTATCATTTACTTTTGTCAATAACATTTCAAATCTTCTCTTCTAGCTATTTTGAAATATACAGTACATTGGTGTTAACTATATTCACCCTACTGTTCTACCAAACTCTAGAATTTATTCCTTCTCTCTAACCTTATGTTTGTATCCGTTAACAAATCTCTCTGCATCCTCCTACCCCCACCCAGCCTCTGGTAACTATCATTCCACTCTCTACCTCTATGAGATCAACAGTTTACAGCTCTCACATATGAGTGAGAACATGCAATATTTGTCTTTCTGTGCCTGGCTTTTTTCACTTAATCTAATTTGAATAATTCCCCCTCAGTCTCCCTTTCTGGTTGCCCATATACTGACCTCTAAATGTTGGAGTTCATGATGCTCATTCCTTGCCCTTTTCTCTTGTATGTACTCGCTCCCTGGGTGGCTTCATTCAGTCCTGTGACTTCAAATATCATCTACGTACTGATAAATCTCACATTTTTATCTCTAGCCTGGATGTCTCCCCTGAACTACAACTCATGTATCAAATTGCCTAATTAGCAGTTCCACCTGAATATTTAAAATGCATATAAAGCTTAACATGTCCAAACTGAGGCTCAGATCTTTCCCTTAAATCTTGCTTCTTCCTTAGTCTCATTCTTCAAAGTAAACAATTCCAGTCTTTCATTTCCCTATGGTTAAATCTTGGTATAACCTTTGACTCTACTCTTTCACACCTGAATTTGACCTGTCAGCAAAATCTTACTAAGCTCTACCTTCAAAATATGGTATAGAGACATACCTCAAAGATATTGTAGGTTCAGTTCCAGACCACCACAATAAAGTGAATATTGCAATGAAGTGAGTCACACAAATTTTTTGGTTTCCCAGTGCATAGAAAACTTCTGTTTACACTATACTATAGTCTATTAATTACACAACAGCATTCTGTCTTTAAAAATGTACTTACTGGCCGGGCGCAGTAGCTCACACCTGTAATCTCAGCACTCTGGGAGGCTGAGGCAGGCGGATCACTTGAGGTCAGGAGTTCGAGACCAGCCTGGTCAACATGGTGAAACCCCGTCTATACTAAAAATATAAAAATGAGCCAGGTGTGGTGGTGGGCGCCTGTAATTCCAACTACTTGGGAGGCTGAGGCAGGGGAATTGCTTGAACCCAGGAGGCAGTGGTTGCAGTGAGCCAAGATCATGCCACTGCACTCCTGCCTGGGCAACAAAAGCAAAATTCTATCTCAAAAAAAAAAAAAAAGGAAAGAAAAAATGTACTTATCGTAATTTTAAAATACTTTCTTTTTGTCATTGTTGTTGTTGTTGAGAAAGGGTCTAGCTCTGTCACCCAGACTGGAGTGCAGTGGTTTGATCTTGGCTCACTGCAGCCTCCACCTTCTGGACTCAAGTGATCCTCCCACCTCAGCCTCCCAAGCAGCTGGGATCACAGGTGTGCACCACCACACTAGGCTAATTTTGATATATTTTGTAGAGGTTTTTGTTTTGTTTTGTTTTGTTTTTTTTGAGACAGAGTCTCACTCTGTCGCCCAGGCTGAAGTACAGTGGCACAATCTTAGCTCACTGCAACCTCCACTTCCCAGGTTCAAGCGATTCTCCTGCCTCAGCCTCCTGAGTAGCTGGGATTACAGGCACATGCCACCACATCTGGCTAATATTTGCATTTTTAGTAGAGACGGTGTTTTGCCATGTTGGCCAGGCTGGTCTTAAACTCCTGACCTCAAGTGATCCACCCACCTCAGCCTCCCAAAGTGCTGGGATTACAGGCATGAGCCACCACTCCCAGCCTGAGATGGTGTTTTGCCATGTTGCCCAAGCTGGTCTCAAACT
>NW_012120487.1:4141132-4154402 GCF_000951035.1 Colobus angolensis palliatus
CAGGCATGCCCCACCATGCCCAGGTAATTTTTGTATTTTTAGTAGAGACGGGGTTTCACCATGTTGGCCAGGCTGGTCTTGAACTCCTGACCTCAAGTAATCCATCTGCCTCGGCCTCCCAAAGTGCTAGGATTACAGGCATGAGCCACTGTGCTCAGCAGTTTTTTGTTTGCTTGTTTTTTTGGTGACAGAGCCTCGCTCTGTTGCCCAGGCTGGAGTGCAGTGGTATGATCTTGGCTTGCTGCAACCTCTGCCTCCCAGGTTCAAGCGATTCTCCTGCCTCAGCCTCCCAAGTAGTTGGGATTACAGCCATATGCCACCATGCCAGCTGTGATAATTTCTTAAAATAAGACTATATAGCATTTGCCACATGAATTGACACTTCCTTTCATGAAAGATTTATCTATAGTATGCAGTACAATTTGATAGCATTTTACCCATAGTAGAATATCTTCCAAAATTGGACTCAGTCCTCTCAAACCCTGCTGCTGCTTTATTAACTAAGTTTATGTCGTATCCTAAATCCTTTGTTGTCATTTCTACCATGTTCACAGTATCTTCATCAGGAGTAGGTTCCATCTCAAGAAACCACTTTCTGGGTAGGCACAGTGGCACACACCTGTAATCCCAAAACTTTGGGAGGCCAAAGTGAGAGAATCACTTGAGCTTGGGCATTCTAAACCAGCCCGGGCAACATAGTGAGACCTCCATCTCCTCACAAAAATTCTTTTTAATTAACTGAGCATGGTGGCACACATGTGTAGTACTAGTTACTTGGAAGGTTGAAGCAGGAGGATGGCTTGAGCCTGGGAGGTCAAGGTTGCAGTGAGCCATGATTGCCAACCTAGGCAACACAGCAAGACTCTGTCTCGATTTTTTATTAAAAAAAAAAAAAAAAAAGAGGCTGGGCATGGTAGCTCACACCTGTAATCCCAGCACTTTGGGAGGTCAAGGCAGGAGGATCACTTGAGGTCAGGAGTCCGAGACCAACCTAGTCAGCATGGTGAAACCCTGCCTCCACTAAAAATACAAAAATTAGCCAGTCATGGTGGTGGACACCTGTAATCCCAGCTACTTGGGAAGCTGAGGCAGGACAATCGCTTGAGGTTGTTGGGAAGTTAAGGTTGCAGGGAACAGAGATTGTGTCACTGCAAAAAAAAAAAAAAGAAAAAATCAACGACCTCAGCCAGATCTTCTGGATAACTTGCTGTAGCTTCTACATCAGCACTTGCTGCTTCACCTTGTACTTTTATGTCATAGATATGGTTTCTTTTCTTAACCCTCATGGACCGACCTCTTCTAGCTTAAAACTTGTCTCCTGAAGCTTCCTCATCTCCCTTAGCCTTCATAGAATTGCTCTGGATTAGGCTTCAACTTAAAGGAATGTTATAGCTGGTTGGATCTTCTATCCAGATCACTCTTACTTTCTCCATATCAGCAATAAGGCAGTTTTGCTTTCTTATTATTCATATGTTCACTGGAGTAGCATGTTATTTATTTATTTATTTATTTATTTGAGTCTCAAATAATTTACAGAGTCTGAAATAAATAACAATAAATGTTGCCCAGGCTGGTCTCAAAATCCTGGGCTCAAGCGATCCTCTGGCCTGTCTCCCAAGTAGCTGGGATTACACGTGTGCATCATGCCCACCAACACTTTTTTTAATTTGAGACGGAGTTTCATTCTTGTTGCCCAGGCTGGAGTGCAATGGCATGATCTCAGCTCACTGCAACCTCCGCCTCCTAGATTCAAGCAATTCTCCTTCCTCAGCCTCCCTAGTAGCTGGAATTACAGGCGCCTGCCACCACACCCAGCTAATTTTTTATATTTTTAGTAGAGATGGGGTTTCACTATGTTGGCCAGGCTGGTCTTGAACTCCTAACCACAGGTGATCCATCTGCCTTGGCCTCCCACAGTGCTGGGATTACAGGAGTGAGCCACCGCGCCCAGCCAACACTTTTAATTTCCTTCAAGAACTTTTCCTTTGCATTCACAACTTAGGAAACTGGCACAAGAGGCCTAGTTTTCAGCCTATCTCTGCTTTTGACATACTTCCCTCACTAAAGAATAATTTCTAGCTTTCGATTTACAGTGAGAAATGGCCAGGCACAGTGGCTCACTCCTGTAATCCCAGTGCTTTGGGAGACCAAGTCAAGAGGATTACTTGAGGCAAGGAGTTCAAGACCAGCTTGGGCAAAATAGCAAGAACCCCCTCCCCGATCTCTACAAAACATTAAACAGGCTGGGCACAGCGGCTCATGCTTGTAGTCCCAGCACTTTGGGAAGCCGAAGCAGGAGGATCGGTTGAGCTCAGAAGGTCAAGAACAGCCTGGGCAACACAGTGAGACCTCATCTCTAAAAAACAAATAAATAAATATGGCCGGGAGCAGTGGTTCATGCCTGTAATCCCAGCACTTCGGGAGGCTGAGGCAGGTGTATCATCTGAGATCAGGAGTTCTGAGACCAACCTGGCCAACATGGTGAAACCCCATCTCTACTAATAATACAAAAAACTAGCCATGTGCGATGGCAGGTGCCTGTAATCCCAGCTACTTGGAAGGCTGAGGCACGAGAATTGCTTGAACTCGGAAGGTGGAGGTTGTGGTGAGACGAGATTGTGCCATTGCACTTCGGCCTGGGTGACAGAGCAAGACTCTGTCTCAAAAATAAATAAATAAATGAATAAATAAATATCAAAAATTTAAAAATAAGTAATAAAAACAAAGTGAGAGACATGCGACTCTTCCTTTCACTTGAACACTTAGACACCATTGTAAGGTTATTGATTGGCCTAATTTCAATATTGTCATGTCTCAGGGAATAGGTAGGCCTGAGGAGAGACAGACACAAGGGAATGCTGGTTGGTGGAGCAGTCAGAACGCATACAACATTTACTGATTATATTCACCATTTTATATGGGCACAGCTTGTAGCACTCCCAAAACAATTTCAATAGTAGCATCAAAGATCACTGATCACCGATCACTGTAACAGATAATAATAAGGACAAAGTTGTATTCGATTTTTTGTATGTTTGGTTTTCTTTTTTTTTTTTTTAATAAATTGATATGGGGTCTTACTATGTTGCACAGGCTGGTTTCAAACTCCTGAGCTCAAGTAATCCGTCCTCCTTGGCCTCCCAAAGTGCTGGGACTACAGGCGTGAGCCTCCGCACTCAGCTATGTTTGGTTTTCTTCAGAGACAAGAGTCTCACTGTGTCACCCAGGCTGGCGTGCAGCAGCATAATCACAGCTTACTGCAGCCTCAAACACCTGGACTCAAGCAATTCCCCAGCTTCAGCCTCTGAGCAGCTGGGACTACAGGTGCATGCCACCACACCCAGCTAAGACCAAGTTTTAAATATTGTGAGAATTACTAAAATGTGACACAAAGACATGAAGTGAGCACGTGCTGCTGGAAAAATGACACCAATAGACTCTCTGGATACAGAGTTACCACAAACCTTCAATTTGAGGGAAAAAAAGCACAATATCTACAAAGCACAATAAGGTGAAGCACAATAAAAACAAGGTACGTGGCTGGGCATGGTGACTCATGCCTATAATCCCAGCACTTTGGGAGGCCAAGGCAGGCAGATCACGAGGTCCGGAGTTCAAGACCAGCCTGGTCAATATGGTGAAACCCCATCTCTACTAAAAATACAAAAATTAGCCGGGCATAGTGGTGCATGCCTGTCATCCCAGCTACTCAGGAGGCTGAGGCAGGAGAATTGCTTGAACCTGGGAGGCAGAGGTTGTGGTGAGCCAAGATCACGCCACTGCACTGTAGCCTGGGCAACAGAGCAAGACATCTCAAAAAAAAAAAAAAAAGGTATGCTTGTATCTGTCATCTGTAATCAGACCACTTACTACCTTTACTGATATCACCCTGAACCCAGCCACCATCATCTCTGTCCTGGACCATTGTACTTGCTTCCTAACTGATCTCCCTACTTCCTTCCACTTTTTTCCTCCTTCAGTCTATTATCAACACAAAAACCACAATGAAAATGTGATATCATAAAGTAGACCATAAGACTTCTTGGTTCAAAACCTTTCAATGGCTACGCATTTCTTTCGGAAGAAAAGTCAAAATTCCTTTTTTTTTTTTTTTTTTTTTGAGATGGAGTCTCACTCTGTCACCCAGGCTGGAGTGCAATGGCACGATCTCAGCTCACTGCAACCTCTGTCTCCCAGGCTCAGGCGATTCTCCTGCCTCAGCCTCCCAAATAGCTAGGATTACAGGCGCAAACTACCACGCCCGGGTAATTTTTGTATTTTTAGTAGGAACGGGGTTTTACCATGTTGGCCAGGCTAGTCTCAAACTCTTGACCTCTGGTGATCCACCCACCTAGGCCTCCCAAAGTGCTGGGATTATTGACATGAACCACTGCACCGGCCTCAAAATTATTATATTTACTCTGCTCCAGTTAAACAGCCTCCTTGCAGTTTTCAAATTACACCAAGCACACTCCAGCCACAGGGTCTTTGCACTCATTCTTCTCTGTACATGAAATGCTTTGCTCTTTGTGAAAATACAAGGTCTTTGCTTAAATATAAACTTTCAGAGGGGTCTTCCTGGACTTCTCTATCTCACTGATACTTCCTATCCTCCTTTCTTGCTTTATTTTTTTTTTTCTGGCTCTTCTCACCATCTAATATAATATATATGTTCTTTCTTCATGCATTATCTGCCTGTTTCTTCCTAACAGAATCTAAGCTTCATGAAGGCAATTTCGGTTCTGTTCACTGATGTATCCTCAGTGCCTAGAACAATGCCTCACACATAGTTAAGTTCTCCATACGTGTTTATAGAAAGAATGCGTCAACCTCAATGACCACGACAGGGAGGGACTGTGTCTGACTCTTCTCTGAATCCCTAGTGCCCACCTGAGGGCTGGCACAGGATAGGAACTAGCAGAATAAATGAATTGTTATTGTTGTTTTAAGGAGTTGTGCCTGTTTTGTCCTTCAGTGCTTTCTTGATTCTCATGGGATAACAATTTCTACTCTTTCCTCGGCTCTCAAATATTCCTGTGGAGAGACAGAGATCTTCCTGGGGCACTCTCTCTAAGTCACTTGATAACGGATCTCACTGAATCTCTCCTCTTTTCCCATACTTTTGGACTGAGACCCTGTGTCCCAGCTATGTCCTGGACATGTATGTCACCATTACTCCTGCTGGCTCCATTTCTAGAACACCTGTGCTTTCTACCTAATTTTAGGTGTCTGATTTCTCCTTCAGGGCAGAAATGATATTTGACTTCTCTGTGTCCCTAGGACTAGCCATAGGGCCCAGCACATACCGGCACGCTATCAGTGGTTCTTGGACTAAACCTTTGCCTATTTCCACCTGTTTCCTGTCATTTCATAGTTCTCATTCTCTCCATAAGTCCACTTTAGCCACCCAAATGCCTTAGTAAATGTATTAGTATACATGTCTCTGTGGTGTTGTAATTAAGAGCACAGGCTTTGGAATCCAATAGACTTAGTTTTGGCTCTGTTACTTACTGGTTATGACTTTGAGCAAGATATTGTACTTCTCTGAGCCTCTCTTTCATCATTGGTAAAATGAAAATAACAATGCCACAAGAGGTTATAGTGAAGATTCAACTCAATAGTGTATACAAAGCCCTAGCACTCTAGCACATAATAGCTACATGAATGATAACAGTGGTATCCGCTAGCCAACAACAATAAAACTATGAGTATTTTGAGGGTCAGGGACTGTATCTCTAGCATCTAGAGAATATAGACTTTGTCAGGGAAGGAAATGATTAGAGATGGGGCTGGTGAAGTCAGATGGAGCCATATTATGAAGGGTTAAGCAGTTTAGCCTTTATTCTTTAGATAATGAAGACTAATAAAAGAATTATGGTAACACCTAAAGCTAAGAGCAAGTCAAAGACGATATTTTTGAGTACCAAATGAGGAAGGCCAGGAGAGCTGCCTGGGGCCATGTTAGCAATTCATTGAACCTTATGGTAACTGACATCAGTTATGAACTCGGCTATAGTTGGATGATGTCAGCCCTTCAGATGAAAATGAAAACTTCAGTCAAACATCTCATTGTTTAGTCTACCCAACATCAAAGACCTGGCTGTTCTGAAACTTTCAGAACAGATGTTTGGCTTAACGGTTTAGTTTTCATCTTCATCTTAGGGGCCTGGTAGGCACAATCACTATGATTTTTGCCAGCTTTGGGCTTGAGGGTTTTTTATTTATTTATTTATTTATTTATCTTTTAATTATGGAAACATTTCTATAACAACACAAAAGGATTTTTTTAAAAAAGAAAAAAGTGGGGGTGGGGGTTAGGGTGGGAGGATTGCTTCAGGACAGGAGTTCAAGCCCAGCCTGGACAACATAGAGAGGCCCTGTCTTTACCAAAAAAAAAAAAAAAAAATTGGCTGGGTGTAGTGGCATGCACCTGTAGTCTCAGCTACTCAGAAGGCTGAGGCAAAAGAATCCCTTGAGCCTAGGAGTTTGAAGTTATGGCGAGCTATGATCGCACCACTGCATTCCAGCCTGGGTGACAGAGCAAGACCCCATTTCAAAAAAGAAAGAAAGAAAAATAAAAATAAAACCTCCCTAATTCTACCTTGTTAAAACAACTGGTTTTATTTTTGCATGCTCCCTTAATAGAAATATAAAGTTTACATTGCTTATCCACAGGAACATATGTTTGTGCCCTTTTCATTGCACTTACTGTTATGTTTGATTTAAATGTAATTCATATTTTTTGTATTTTTTTTATAGCAACAAGGTCTTACTATGTTGCCCCGGCTGGTCTAAAACTCCTGAGCTCAAACCATCCTCCTGCCTTAGCCTCCCAAAGTGCTAGGATTACAGGCATGAGGCACTGCACCTGGCCTCATATTTTTAAATAATTACTATATAATATTATCAGTTGGATATGCTAGAATCTACTGAATTTGAACATTCTGGGACTGGTGTAAATTTTTGTGCCTCTTGGCCAGGCGCGGTGGCTCACGCCTGTAATCCCAGCACTTTACGAGGCCGAGGCAGGTGGATCACGAGGTCAGGAGATCGAGACCATCCTGGCTAACATGGTGAAACCCTGTCTCTACTAAAAATACCAAAAAATTAGCCGGGTGTAGTGGCAGGCGCCTGTAGTCCCAGCTACTCGGCAGGCTGAGGCAGAATTGCATGAAGCCAGGAGGAGGAGCTTGCAGTGAGCCAAGATCGCACCACTGCACTCCAGCCTGAGCAACAGAGCTAGACTCCATCTCAAAAAAACATTTTTTGTGCCTCTAACTTTTCATTAAGATAAACAACTACCTAGGAACAGTGGCTCATGCCTGTAATCCCAGCACTTTGGGAGGCCAAGGCAGGTGGATCACGAAGTCAGGAGTTCGAGACCAGCCTGGCCAACATGGTGAAACCCTGTCTCTACTAGAAATACAAAAATTAGCTAGGTGTGGTGGTGGGTGCCTGTAATCCCTGCTACTTGGGAGGCTGAGACAGGAGAATCTTTTGAATCCAGGCCACCACACCTGGACCCAGTGAGAACAAATGATTGTTTTAAAGGTATAAACTCAGCTGGGCATGGTGGCTCACATCTGTAATTCCAGCACTTTGGGAGGCTGAAGCAGAAGCCTCACTCAAGGCCAGGAGTTTGAGACCAGGCTGAGCAACATAGTAAGACCCCATTTAAAAAGACAGAAACCGACTGGGCATGGTGGCTCATGCCTGTAATCCCAGCACTTTGGGAGGCAGAGGGAGGAGGATCATTTGAGGTCAGGAGTTCAAGATCAGCCTGGCCAACATAGTGAAACCCCATCTCTACTAAAAAAACACAAAAATTACCCCAGTGTGGTGGCAGGAGCCTGTAATCCCAGCTACTCAGGAGGCTGAGGGAGGAGAATGGCTTGAACCCGGGAGGTGGAGCTTTAGTGAGTTAAGATGGCACCACTGCACTCCAGCTTGGACAACAGAGCAAGATCCTGTCTCAAAAAAAAAAAAAAAAAAAAAAAAACAGAAAAGAAAAGAAAAAGAACACTAGGAGATAAAGAAAGTATGCTCCAGGTTTAGGGGGAAAATAATAGTATCATACAAGGGACAGAGAGATAATTTGAACGATATTAAATGTCTTAACAACAAACACTAGGAATATAGAGTAGCAATGCCTTAAACATTCTGTGTAAAACTTTTTTTCAACTTGGAATTCTACATCTGGAAAACTACCAATCAAGTATGAAATGAAAATTCAGACATACTGAGACTTGTAAAGTCTCCAAAAAATTACTTTGTATAACTTTGTTTTGGGAAGCTACTACAGGATGTGTGCCACCAAAATGAGAGAGTAAACCCAGGCCACGCCCAGTGGCTCACACATGTAGTCACAGCACTTTGGGAATCCAAAGCGGGAGCATCACTAGAACCCAGGAGTTCGAGACCAGCCTGAGCAACATAGGGAGACACTGTCTATACAACAACAAAAAAAAAATTAGCTGGTCATGGTGGCATGTGCCAGTAGTTCCAGTTATTCAGGAGGCTGAGGCAGGAGGATCCCATCAGTCCAAGAGTTGGAGGTGTCAGTGAGCTATGACTGCACCACTGCACTCCAGCCTGGGCAACATAGCAAAACCCTGTCTCAAAAAAAAAAGGAAAAGGAAAACAGAGAGTAAACCCAGAAAAGAGGAAGACCTGAGATTCTTAAAAGAGGAAATACATTTTTTCATGGAGATATAAACTAGAAAAAAGAAAAAATAAATAAAAAGATAAAAAGGAAATACACAACAGAGTCAATCACAATGGTGATAAAGGGTAATCCTAGAATGACAGCTGTTCAGCATGCATCAAGATTGGACTAGGAGAGTAGAGGGCTTTGGGAGCTATATGTTCAGGATAATAAATGGAATAGATAAATTATCTGATATATTTAATCATGTAGAAAATAGTGACATAGAGAATTAAGCAAATTGGCAGAGCGTGGTGGCTCACACCTGTAATCCCAGCACTTTGGGAGGCCGAGGCAGTGGATCACCTGAGATCAGGAGTTCGAGCCCAGCCTGGCTGACATGGCAAAACACCATTTCTACTAAAAAGACAAAAATTAGCCAGGCATGGTGGTGGGCGCCTGTAATCCCAGCTGTTTGGGAGGCTGAGGCTGGAGAATTGCTTGAACCCGGGAGGTGCAGGTGGCAGTGGGCCAAGATTGCACCACTGCATTCCATTCTGGGCAACAGAGTGAGACTCTGTCCAAAAAAAGGGGGGGGCAGAGAGAGGAAATTTAGCAAATAAAAAAAATTAATATCTCCAGCAAGAAAAATATACATGAGGAAATGTAATTATGGTATATCATTTAGCTTAGCAGTAAACAACATTCATAATAACTCAGTAAATTTTGATTTAGTCAAAAAAATATCTTAACTAGATTAGAGGAAAAAATAGAGATCTAGAGTGATGAAAGAGGGCTAAATCCTCATCTTTCACAGCAGAAATTCAAAAGATAATGTCTAAAATTGATAGGTCAAAAAAAGTAAGTGTACAAGCAAATTGTCTATTTAATGGGAGTAAATGCCAGAATGGCTAAAATGTTTGGGGAGGAGGGTTGAGGTTAAAGATGAGCAAGGATAGGGAATCACACTTTTTAATCATAAGCCTTATGGTATTATCTGACTTTTTAAACAATGTGCGTATATCACTTTGATTGATTTTTAAACTTTTTTTTTTTTTAAATTTTTTTTTTGAGATGGAGTCTCACTCTGTCACCCAGGCTGGAGTGAAGTGGTACAATCTCCACTCACTGCAAGCTCTGCCTCCTGGGTTCAAGCAATTCTCCTGCCTCAGCCTCCCAAGTAGCTGGGATTATAGGCGCCCACCACCATGCCCAGCTAATTTTTGTATTTTTAGTAGAGACGGGGTTTTACCAGGTTGGCCAGGCTGGTCTCGAACTCCTGACCTCAGGTGATCCACCCGCCTCAGCCTCCCAAAGTGCTGGGATAACAGGCATGAGCCATCGTCTCCGGCAATTTTTAAGCTTTAAAAATAACTTTTAAATGTTATATCATTATCATTTGAATTTGCTTAACTGAAGATTTTTACCATGTGTTTACATACTGACTGTAAATTGCTTAACAAGCATTTATGTATCTATTAGTTGTTTTGCCCAGCATGGGAGATAATTAAATGAGCAAAAGTAAATCTTTACCCTTAAATAATTCACAGTACAGGTGGGAGAGAATAAGTAATCAAATAATTATTAAACAGATGACAAGCGCTGTAATAGAGAAATATGTAGGGCACTACAGGAGCAGAAAGGAAGACCTATAAGGCTTTACCTTGGGATAGATGGATCTGAGCTACATCTGAGAGGAGGACAAGCTTCGCTTAGCTCTCTAAGCTCTTAGGGAGAGCTTCCTAGGCGAATGGACTTGACGTGGAAAGACTTGGAGGGGTCAGCAAGTTTCCTTTGCCAAGTTTGTGAAGGCCAAAAGGCAGGATTTATGTGGGATTTATCTCATCTGTTGTTCAGTTTTATTTGAGTTGAGCCAAGTTTTGTGGCCTTCTGTGCTATGTAGGAAAAATGATTTCAAACTACATTTTCCCTCTGCTCTCACACCACCACAATAATTATCAACATAGAAGACTTCTGTGACCAAAAATGTGTGAGGGGTTTCCCCACACACCAAACAGCAGACACCAGCTGGGTATCCTGAGATACTGTCTACCCAGATACAGTGTCAGGTCCCACAGATTGAGGGCTCAGTCCCACAAAACTGTCCTCTCCTTTCCCCTAGTTGTACATCCAGATCTCTGAAACTTCTGACTGACCAGTTTCAAGTTGGGGTTCCCACAACCTCCAATCTGGGTTTGATTAATTTGCTAGAGTGGCTCACAGAACTCAGGGAAACACATTTACCGGTTTATTAGGAAGGATATTTTAAAGGATACGAATAAACAGCCAGATGAAGACATACACAGAGTGAGATCTGGAACGGTCCTGAGCACAGGAGCTTTAGTCCCCATGGAGTTGGTGTCGATCACCCTCCCGGCACACGGATAAATTCTTCTGCATCTTCCTGTCAGCCTCCACATGTTCGGCTCTCTGGAAGTTCCCCGAACTTTGTCCTTTGGGCCTTTTATGGAGACTTCATTAGTTGTCCATGACTGAAGCATGTCAAAATGTGATTGGACAAAAAGGATACGATCTAAATCCAGCAAGGCCTATCTGTTTAGATTCTTCTTGGCCTCTCTGTGCAGTATTCCTTCCTCCAGAGTATGGGACATGACCCTCTCTGAAATGAGGGTCTTAAGAGCCACAATCAGAAAGGTAGGGGAATATTAGAGTGCTGTCTAGGGGCAGGTGAAAGGAGGGCAAAGAAAGAAAGATTCTGTTTCCTGAAACACCCAACATTATATTATAGAAAAGACTATAACAGGAGCTATGGGAATTATAAGCCAGGACCATGGACAAAAACCAACGTATATCATAATGCCACACGTGGACATTTTAAAATCTCAGAGATGTGTCTGTTCTTAAAAATGCAGCTGGGGTCCTGGCTTTGAAGTGGAAATAATGCAAACAACTGCTGATGGTGCAGTGTCACAAATGTGAAGGCCAGAAAAACACATTCCAGTTATTTTGATATATGTGTCCTCTAATGGCTAAGAGTAAAGATTTTCACTTTTTAAAATCTTTGAGCACTTTGGGAGACTGAGGCGGGCAGATCACCTGAGATCAGGAGTTTGAGACCAGCCTGGCCAACAAGACAAAACCCTGTCTCTACAAAACTACAAAGACATTAGCTGGGCATGGTGGTGCGCACCTGTAATCCCAACTACTCAGGAGGCTGAGGTGGGAGAATCGCTTGAACCCAGGAGGCAAAGGTTGCAGTAAGCTGAGATTGTGCCACTGCACCCCAGCCTGGGCACCAGAGTGAGACTCTGTCTCAAACACACACACACACACACACACACACACACACACAAAACCTGAATTACCACCTTGGCTAAATGAATCACTATCATTTTACAGTAACTTGTGATCCTATTTTGAGCAAATGTCTTAAACCTTTGTTATTTGACAAACTTTTTAAAATAAAAATTTCAAAATTCATACTTTTGACCTCAGGCTAATTTTGGGGGATATTAGAGCCCCAGAAGTCCATATCAGGCTTATTTGGTATGTAAAAATCATACAGGAAGCATTGTCAAATATGAAATGGTGTTTAACTTTCTTCAGGCTGGCCAGGCACAGTGGCTCACGCCTGTTATTCTAGCCCTTTGGGAGGCCAAGGTGGGTGGATTACCTGAGATCAGGAGATTGAGAGCAGCCTGGCCAACATGGTAAAACCCCACTGCTACTAAAAATACAAAAATTAGCCAAAAATTACAAAAAAAATAAATAAATAATGGTGGGAGGTGCCTGTAATCCCAGCTACTCAGGAGGCTGAGGCAGGAGAATTGCTTGAACCAGGTAGGCGGAGGTTGCAGTGAGCCAAGATCATGCCATCGCACTCCAGCCTGGGTGACAGAGCGAGATTACATCTCAAAACAAACAAACAAACAAACAAACAAACAAAACAAAACAGGGCTGGGCGCCATGGCTCATGCCTGTTATCCCAACGCTTTAAGAGGCCAAGGCGGGCAGATCACGAGGTCAGGAGTTCGAGACCAGCCTGGTCAACGTGGTGAAACCCCATCGCTGCTAAAAGTACAAAAATTAGCTAGGTGTGGTGGTGGGCACCTGTAATCCCAGCTACTCGGGAGGGTGAAGCAGGAGAATCATCTGAACCTGGGAGGCAGAGGTTGCAGTGAACCAAGATCGCACCATTGCACTCCAACCTGGTGGGGAAGGCGAGACTCCACTCGCCCCCGCAAAAAAAAAAAAAAAAAAAAAAAAACTTTCTTCAGGTTATATTTATATAAATGCATTATTAATATATGTTCCAAAATTCCATGAGATTCCTAAAATTCTGGTATGTCTTAAATCAGTAATAATTATGATTATTATGTTAAATTGTTATATGTCACAGAGATAACCAAATTTCTTTTTTTTTTTCTTTGAGACAGAGTCTCACTCTATTGCCCACGCTGGAGTGCAGTGGTACCATCTTGGTTCACTGCAACTTCTGCCTCCTGGGTTCAAGCAATTCTCCATGCCCCAGTCTCCTAAGTAGCTGGGATTATAGGTGCCTGCCACCACACCTGGCTAATTTTTGTATTTTTTTTTTTTAGCAGAGAGGGGGTTTCATCATGTTGGCCAGTCTGGTCTTGAACTCCTGACCTCCAGTGATCCACC
>NW_012120487.1:4154864-4160493 GCF_000951035.1 Colobus angolensis palliatus
TCCCGGGTTCAAGCAATTCTCCTGCCTCAGCCTCCCAAGTAGCTAGGATTACAGGGGCCCACCACCACGCCCAGCTAATTTTTGTATTTTTAGTAGAGACGAGGCTTCACCATACTGGCCAGGGTTGGCTCGAACTCCTGACCTCAGGTAATCCACCCACCCTGGCCTCCCAAAGTGCTGCGATTACAGGTGTGAGCCACTGCACCAGGCTCCAAGTAGTTGGAATTACAGGCGCCAGCCACCTCATCTGGCCAATTTTTGTATTTTTAGTAGAGATGGGGTTTCACCATGTTGGCCAGGCTGGTCTCCAACTCCCGGCCTCAAGTGATCCTCCCACTTTGGCATCACAAAGTGCTGGGATTATAGGCATGAGCCACCATGCCCAGTCAATTATTGCTTTACTTTGGTTCTTCTCCAGAAGTGGTTTAAAATCAGCTACAGTCCAAACTTTGCTTCTTCTTCAAGGATAGTCATCAAAAGAACTCCGAGAAGTACTCTTGAATACAAGCTTCTGATAACTTTGAAGATCATACCACTGAAGTAGGACAAAAAACTTCCAGAACTTTAATTAAAAAGCTGATGTGGGCCAGGCATGGTGGCTCACACCTGTAATCCCAGCACTTTGGGAGGCAGAGGCAGGTGGATGACTTGAGTCCAGGAGTTCAAGCCAGCCTGGGCAACATGGCAAAACCCCATCTCTATTTTGTAAAAATATAAAAAAAAATTAAAAAGAAATAAAAGAAAGAAAAACCGATGTGTTCATGAGGATTGTTAACACAACATCAAGCAGAACAGGAGTTAATTACATGGGACTGAATTGATAGAAAACAAAAAAAAAAAGTTTTTAATGACCTTTTTGTTTGAGACATTGCTGATTCTTTTATTTTCCAGAAGTCAAGAATTTTTTTTCTTTTGAGCTATTTATAGCTTACAATAAATTGGGTAAAGTATACTTTTGTGAACAAAAATTTGAAGCATTTATCTTTCTATTAGATTTCTACAGAAAGTGGAAACTATTTGTCAGTATTATTTTATTTATTTATTTATTTATTTATTTATTTGAAGATGGAGTCTCCTTCTTGTTGCCCAGGCTGGAGTGCAGTGGCACAATCTTGGCTAACTGCAACCTCCACTTCCCAGGTTCAAGTGATTCTTCTGCCTCAGCCTCCTGAGTAGCTGGGATTACAGACACACGCCAGCATACCTGGCTAATTTTTGTATTTTTAGTAGAGACAGGGTCTCACCGTGTTGGCCAGGCTGGTCTCAAACTCCTAACCTCAGGTGATCTACCTGCCTCGGCCTCCCAAAGTACTGGGATTATAGGCATGATCCACCACACCCGGCCATGAGTATTCTTAATTTATTGCAATATAGTTATTTGCATAAACTCAATAGAATCTGTTTTATTTTGTAATAGGACATAATTGGAGACACTGGATTTACCAAGGCTTTGACAGGAATATCGTATTTTCAGATATGCCCAGTCTGCTTTAAGGAATAGAGGTTAAGGCCAGGCATGGGCCCATGCCTGTAATCCCTTTGGGAGTCTGAGGCAGGACAATCACTTGAGATCAGGAGTTCAAGACCAGCCTGAGCAACATAGTAAGAGCACATGTCTACTCAAAAAATAATTTAGGCTGGGCATGATAGCTCATACCTATAATCCCAGCACTTTAGGAGGTCAAGCAGGATTATCACTGGAGCCCAGGAGTTTGAGACCAGCCTGGGCAACAAAATGAAATCTCATCTCTACAAAAAATTTTAAAAAATAGCCGAGCATGGTGGTGCATGCCTATGGTCCCAGCTACTCAGGAGGCAGAGGTAGGAGCATCACTTGAGCCTGGGAGTTTGAGGCTGCAGTGAACCATGATCATGCTACTGCACTCCAGCCTGGGTGACAGAGTGAGACCCTGTCTCAAAAAGAAAAATAAGTCTGGACGCAGTGGCTCATGCCTGTAATCCTAGCACTTTGGGAGGCCAAGGCAGGCAGATCACTTGAGATCAGGAGTGCGAGACCAGTATGGGCAACATGGTGAAACCCTGTCTCTATTAAAAATACAAAAATTAGCCAGGTGTGGTGGCAGACGCCTGTAATCCCAGCTACTCGGAGGCTGAGGCAGGAGAATCGCTTGAACCCTGGAGGTGGAGGTTGCAGTGAGCCAAAATCGCACCACTGCACTCCAGCCTGGGCGACAGAGCAAGACTCCATCTCAAAAAGAAAACAAAATAAAACTAATAATTTTTTAAATAATTTTTAAAATATTTTAAAGGAATAGAAGTTGACTTTATAGAGCTAATAAAACATCTGGAAAGACTGGCATGGTAACTTGTCTGTGCAACTTCTTTACAAGTTTTCTGTCCTTGCAGCAAGAAAAGAATGTCACTTTCTAGCTAAGCACAGTGGCTAGCGCCTGTAATCCCAGCACTTTGGGAGGCCAGGGTGGGTGAGCCTAGGAGTTTGAGATCAGCATGGCCAACATGGTGAAACCCTGTCTCTAAAAATACAAAACTTAGGAGCGTGGTTGTGCATGCCTATAATTCCAGGTACTTGGGAGGTTGAGGCAGAAGAGTCGCTTGAACCCGGTAGGCAGAGGTTGCAGTGAGCCAAGATCGTTCCACTGCACTCCAGCCTGGTGACAGGAAAGACTGTATCAAAAAAAAAAAAAAAAAGTTCTAGCAAAGCCAATTTAAAAGAACCTATATGGCCAATCACCATTCTTGTTGCACTTTATGCAAATAATCAGGCCAAGTATATTAAGACTAAAACTTATTTTGCAAATTAATTGGTCCTGCTATGATTTATCCTTGCTAAAAATGGGAAACTAGAAAGAGAAAAATTATGTTTTAGAAGAAAAAGTATGTTTTAGAAGAAAACTATAGTCCACCCACCATTTTATTCTAGCCCTGTTCATTGTTAGTGAGTTTTTGTCACTTGCCTATAATATGGACGAAATCATAAATTCTTTCCTGGCTACAAATCCCTATACTAACGTTTGCAAATTTTTCTTCCACTTTTCTGACTTGGACGCAATACAATCGATACTGTCTTTTTCCTGAGGCCCTCCAGGCTGAAGCTCATGTGTGGTAACATACAAACTGCAGGCAAGAAAAACCTGTCAGATTGCCAGCATCTACTTCCACTTTAACTGAAGATTCTTCAACTCTTACATCCAGACAACTCACCCGACTGCCCTCCAAACTCTAAGGAAACTGGTTTATAGAATGTACCAAACATTAACCTTTGTTTTTCTTCCCTTTGAAAGCCCATCTGCGATGCCATATTCTGATATGAGCAGCTTTTAGTGTGTGAAACTTCTAGGGAAGTTTCAGACAGGGTAATGTTGGGGCCAGAAAACCAATACCACAAAATATGGCGTTTTGACATGCTGAGCTGAAGATGCCTCAAGGTCTTTCTGACCTTCCCCAACATGCACATATACTGTCTCACCAAAAGTCCCTATCTGCCTAACATCCAGACTTCCCAAAAGGAACAATTATTTTTTCTTCCCTTCCCTATAGGACCAAGACTGCAACCACACCTGAAGCAACCCCTTCACAAGATAACATACAAGTTAATCTCTGTTCCCTGATCCATTTATTCTCCCTAGTAATGCCCTCAACGGAATTCCTCTTCCCCCTCTCACAACCTGTTTTGCCAGAATAGCACACAAGCTTCTGAATCACACTGCGGAATGGCCAATTACCCTATGACTCTCCCCATGTATGCACATTAAATAAATGTGTATGCCTTTTCTCCAATTAATCTGCCTTTTGTGAGCTGATTCTTCAGTGAACCTTTGGAGGGCAGAGGGGAGGTTTCCCTTGACCCCTAAAGCCTCAGTGTATCTGATTTACTCTGTGAGAAGGACCACTGAGTTGCAGGCAGAGTTCCTGACCCTCCAAATTAAAAAAAAAAAACAAAAACAAAAACAAACAAACAAAAAAAAAAACGAGCTTTTTAATCCAAGCCTCTCCAAGCAAAAAAAACAGCCATCATTGAGTAATCTTTCAAAATAGAATGTCCTATAGGAAATATACATTTGCTATAAAAATAAGCACTAGGCCATGCATTCCTTGGTTCCCACTGCCACCATCCTAGTTCAGGCTCCAATATTAGACTATCGCAACTGAGTCTTAACTACCTTTCCTCTGCCTCCAGTCTCTTCCATTAGTCCATTTCCCCTTGCCACCAGATTGCTGTTTCTGAAACACAGAGCTAATCATATCACTCTCTTGATTAAGAAAAACAGAAAACAACTTCAGTGGCTCCTCACAGCCTACTGGATCAAGTACAAACTCCTTTGTTTGGTATTCAAGGTCCTCCATTAACTGGCCCCAAACTACCTCACACCACACAAGCACACACACATTCTTTCTCTAAATTTCAGTTTCCCTGAATGCTATTCTTAGAACAGTGAACTTTCATGTCATCAAATATTTGCATGTGTTTTTCTCTCTAAAATGCCCTTTGGCCTGCCAGTCTTCTCTCTCTCTTTTTTTTTTTTTTTATTTTTGAGACAGGTCTCGCTCTGTCACCCAGGATGGAATGCAGTGGTGCCATCTCGGCTCCCTGGAACCTCCACCTCCCAGATTCAAGTGATTCTCCCACCTCAGCCTCCCAAGTAGCTGAGAGTACAGGTATACACCACCATGCCCGGCTAATCTTTTTTTTTTTTTTAGCAGAGTCATGGTTTCGCCATGTTGGCCAGGTCTTGAACTCTTGCCCTCAAGTGATCCGCCAGCCTCAGCCTCTCAAAGTGTTGGAATTACAGTGAGTCACTGCGCCTGGCCCAAGTCTTGTCTTTTTAAGACCCAGTTTAGGCTGGGCACTAATATAAAAATTAGCTGGGCATGGTAGCCTGCGCCTGCAGTCCCAGTTACTCCGGAGACCGAGGCGGGGAGATAGCTTGAACCTGGGAGGTAGAGGTTGCAGTGAGCAGAGATCACGCCACTGCACTTCAGTCTGGGCGACAGAGTGAGACCTGTCTCAAAAAAAAAAAAAAAGACTCAGCTTATTTTACTGCAGTTTCAGAGTGAGAAAAAAAGAAAAAGGAAAAGGAAAAGATCCAGTTTAAATGTTCCTCCTAATGGTTAAACTCATGATGTCTGATCCACCTGGGTCCAATCCAGGATTACTTAATGGGTGACCTCGAGCAAGTTACCTAAACTCTCTTTCCTTTATTTTCCTCATTTATATAATGTGGGAAATAATAGTAACTACTTCTTAGAGTTTTAGGTAATAAACCAAATAATACATGTGAAACACTGAGAACAATGCTAGGCATCTGATTAGAGCTCAATGAATGTTAGCTCTGATTTAAAATAATGATAAATTAATAATGAATAAAGAAATAATACATAGATGTCCTATTTCCTGAGAAGCTTTTCTTATTTCTCCAAAGAAATGTAATCACTTCTACCACAATACATTCATAGTTTATATTGCTTACAACATTTACTTTCACATCTCTTCATACCATTTCTGGAAGATAGAATGTGTTCAAAAATTATTTGTTTAAAATGAGGTCATTTTTACTATTCAAGGTGTTTTTTTGTTTGTTTGTTTGTTTTTGTTTTTAGAGATAAGGTCTCACTGTGTCAGCCAGGCTAGAATGGAGTGACATGATCA
>NW_012120487.1:4161214-4162089 GCF_000951035.1 Colobus angolensis palliatus
AGCTGGGACTACAGGCACCCACCACCAGGCCCGGCTAATTTTTTTGTGTATTTTTAGTAGAGACAGGGTTTCATCGTGTTAGCCAGGATGGTCTCGATCTCCTGACCTCGTGATCCACCTGTCTTGGCCTCCCAAAGTGCTGGGATTACAGACGTGAGTCACCGCACCTGACCCTACCTCTGGCCAAGTGTTTTAAGCTCACTGCAACCTCTACTTCCTGGGTTCAAGCAATTCTCCTGCCTCAGCCTCCCGAGTAGCTGGGATTACAGGTGCCTGTCACCATGTCCCGCTAATTTTTTGTATTTTTAGTAGAGACAGGGTTTTGCCATGTTGGTCAGGCTGGTCTGGAGCTCCTACTAGTTATGTGATCTTGGACAGGTGACAAAACCTGCAAAAGCCTCATTTTCCATATCTACAAAAAAAGGGATAAGATTACTTATCTGGCTGAGTCCGGTGGTGTTTACAACTAATGTCACAACCAGTTAGAGCTTTATTTGTTCTTTCTCCACTCCAGCTGCTTCATTTGGCTAGCAAAAAAAAAAAAAAAACTATGGCTGGGCATGGTGGCTCATACCTGCTATCCCAGCACTTTGGGAGGCCAAAGGGGACAGATCACTTGAGGCCAAGAGTTCAAGACCAGCCTGGTGAACATGTTAAGCCCCACCTCTACTAAAAATACAAAAAGTAGCCCAGCATGGTGGTGCACACCTGTAGTCCCAGTGTTCAGGAAGCTGAGGCATGAGAATTGCTTGAACCAGAGAAGCAGAGGTTACAGCGAGCCTAGATTGTGCCACTGCACTCCAGCCTGGGTGACAGTGGGAGGCTCTGTCTCAGAAACAAAAACTATACACATACACATTATATATATATATATA
>NW_012120487.1:4163232-4169160 GCF_000951035.1 Colobus angolensis palliatus
GCTGGGATTACAGGAATGCGCCACCACACCCGGCCTGCGTACCTAATTATATAAATTCTATGTTCCTCTGGTCATCCAACAAATGTCTACATGCCATCAGAAGTAGCCCAACCTACTTCAACTAGTATTCATTGGAACCAAAAGTCAGAGCTATAAAGGCCCTTAGAGTTCACCTGACCTAGCCTAACACTGCTGAAGTTGGGGAAATAATTCTAGAGAGGAGACACTGACCCAAAGTCATGGAGTATTTCAATCATCCACTGCTGTGTAACAAACTACTCCAAAGCTTAGGGGCTTAACCCAACAACCATTTTATTATTTCTCATAATTGTGCGGGTCAGGTATTCAGTCAGGGCTAGGCAGATCACTTCTGCTGTTCCACATGAAGTCAATTGGAGTCACTCGATGGTATTCACTCACATGCCTTGAACCTTCACTCACATTCCTTAAGCCTTAGCAGGAATGGCTGGAAAGCTGGCTTCATTTAGGCCCCTCTATATCTCTCTGTGTAGTTTTAATGTGATCTCTCCAGCCAAGCACATGGTGGGCTCCAAGAGACAGTGTTCCCAAGAGGCAGGAAATAGTAGTTACCAGTCTAAATTTCCTGGGCTTGGAAGGTAGCACGGAGTCACTTCTGCAGTATTCTATTGGTCAAAGCAATCACAGAGGCCACCCAGACTCAAGAGGAGGCACTCTTTGATACTCTCACCCACCTGTCAATGGTAAGAGTATCAAAGAATTTACAACCATCTTTAATCTGTAACAGTTGGCCCTCGGGCCACAAATTATTTACATTCCTCACACATGCAAAATATATTCACATCTTCAAAGGACCTACCCAGCAAAATTCAGCATATTACAGCATCAGACTCAGGATCAAGGTCCATGATCTCATCATCTGAATAAGTTCCAGATGTGGATGTGGGCTCCTCAGATGTAGTTCCTAGGGTGTAGCTCATTAAGTATTGTTCTTTTCAACCTGAAGACTTGTGAACTAAAGAGATAAGTTATCTGCTATCTGCTCCTTACATAACCAGCTATAATGGTGACAGAGGCATAAGAACAGCAATAGATACTTCTGTTCAAAAGAGGTGGTAGCCTGGTGTGGTGGCTCATGCCTGTAATCCCAAGACTTTTTTTTTTTTTTTTTGAAATGGAGTCTTTCTCTGTCACCCAGGTTGGAGTGCAGTGGTGAGATCTTGGCTCACTGCAACCTCCACCTCCTGGGTTCAAGCGATTCTCCTGCCTCAGCCTCCCAAGTAGCTGGGATTACAGGCGCCTGTCACCAGGCTCTGCTAATTTTTTGCATTTTTAGTAGAGATGGGTTTTCGCCATGTTGGTCAGGCTGGTCTGGAACTCCTGACCTCAGGTGATCTACCCACCTCAGCCTCCCAAAGTGCTAGGATTACAGGCGTGAGCCACCACACCCAGCCTGTAATCCCAACACTTTGGGAGGCTGAGGAGGGAGGATCCCTTGAGCCTAGGAGTTTGAGACCAGCCTAGGTAACATAGGGAGACTCCATCTCTACAAAAAAAAAAAAAAAAAGTTAGTCCGGGCTCAGTGGCTCATGCCTGTAATCCCAGCACTTTGGGAGGCCGAAGCGGGCAGATCACGAGGTCAGGAGATGGAGACCATCCTGGCTAACTCAGTGAAACCCCGTCTCTACTAAAAATACAAAAAATTAGCTGGGAGTGGTGGCACGTACCTGTAGTCCCAGCTGCTCGGGAGGCTGAGGCAGGATAATCCCTTGAACCCGGGAGGTGGAGTTTGCAGTGAGCCGAGATTGCACCACTGCACTCCAGCCTGGGCAACAGAGCAAAACTCCATCTCAAAAACAAAAAGAAAAAAATTAGCTGGGCATAGTGTCACATATCTGTGGCCCCAGCTACTTGGGGTGGAGGTGGGGTGCACAGCAGGAGGATCGCTTAAGCCCAGGAAATCAAGGCTGTAGTGGGTTGTGACTGTGCCACTGTGCCCCAGGCTAGGTGACAGAGCAAGACCCTGTCTCAAAAAACAAAAACAATAAACAAAAGAGGTGGTGGTGGGGAACAAAAGCCCATAGCAGTCACTGACGCATAGAAATTCTGAAATCCAGCTAGGCATATTTTGCCAGTTCTGCTCCCTACAGATGATTCTCTGTGAATTTTGATTCTGCCCTCTGAGTCATCCTTCCTTTTCCATAAGAAATAGCCCATTTTTGTAGCTGAGCAGTTTTCTTTGTCTGCTTTCTGCCCTACTAGGCCGGGCGGGGAAAAAGGGGGGATCTAAAGACCTCTTCATTTTGTACTATCTCAGTAGGTTTCAGGCCAAGCTAATGTAATCTTTCTAAAATTTGGGGAGTTTCCCATATGTCAAGTTATACTTCACTCCATTAGCAAAGCACCACACCCACAAATCTCTTTCAAATAGCCTTTCTTTACCTTGGGCCTCCTGTAAAGCTGCCATGGCACCACAGCAGTAAGACTGAGAAACTCAATTGTTTAGCACAGAAGGTCTACAAGGCACAAAATTAAGTTCCTTAGAATTTTTTCCTTGGAAATGATTTTGCAAGTATCTATGAGACACTGCCTTAAATATTTCTGATCTCTTAACAAAAGGTTTTACATTGCGTGCTTGACTTGTCTTTGCCCTGTGATATCATTTTACTGGCAACACCATGGTCTTAATTGTTGCCCTAAGGCCATTTCTTCCTTTTTTGTTTTTTCTTAGACATAGCATCTCAATCTGTCATCCAGGCGGGAGTGCAGTAGCGCAATCTCGGCTCACTGCAACCTCCGACACCAGGGTTCAAGCAATTCTCATACCTCAGCCTCCAGGGTCGCTGGGACTATAGGCGCACACCACCACACCTGGCTAATTTTTTTATATTTTAGTAGAGATGGGTTTCACCAGGTTGCTCAGGTTGGTCTCAAACTCCTGGCCTCAGGTGATCCACCTGCTTCAGCCTCCCAAAGTGCTAGGATTACAGGTGGCCACCGTGCCCAGCTCCTTTGAGATTCTTATTCGAACTAGAAATACTACCCTGGGTCCTTCTCATATCTCATCATAGCCAACTAGGAAGAGACAGCTGACACTGTACTTTCTGCCTGGAACCTCCCCAGCCAGATCCATAATTTCATTAGGTACCTTTCTATTTTCCATGTTACCTCAAGGGACAGCGTTGCCAAACTTTCCTCCAGCTTCCAATAACAAGTCCTCACCAACAATATCCTCTAGGCCTTTCCAGCATGCAGTAATAGACTCCTCGAGACCCTTCAAATCTCCACCCATTGCTCAGTCCCAAAGCCAATGTCATATATTTTGGGTTGTTATGAAGCCACCATTGCAAAATTGTAACTGAGACAGTGAAGGAGATCTGACCTAACCAACTCCACCTTGCTTCTAACCTTTAGCAAGATGGAGTTTGTTAGGTCAGACCTCTAAGTTATTCATTCCTGGGCATAGGCTGAACTAACTTTGGGAGCAACTTAGTTTATAGTTTTGTTTTGTTTGAGACGGAGTCTCGCTCTGTCACTCAGGCTGGAGTGCAGTGGTGCAGTCTCAACGTCACTGCAACCTCTGCCTCCAAGGTTCAAGCAATTCTCCCTGCCTTAGCCTCCCAAGTAGCTGGGATTACAGCTGCCTGCCACCATGCCTGGCTAATTTTTGTGTTTTTAGTAGAGGCGGGGTTTCACCATGTTGGCCAGGCTGGTCTCGAACTCCTGACCTCAAATGATCCACCCACCTCAGCCTCCCAAAGTGCTGGGATTACAGGTGGCCACCGTGCCCAGCTCCTTTGAGATTCTTATTCGAACTAGAAATACTACCCTGGGTCCTTCTCATATCTCATCATAGCCAACTAGGAAGAGACAGCTGACACTGTACTATCTGCCTGGAACCTCCCCAGCCAGATCCATAATTTCATTAGGTACCTTTCTATTTTCCATGTTACCTCAAGGGACAGCGTTGCCAAACTTTCCTCCAGCTTCCAATAACAAGTCCTCACCAACAATATCCTCTAGGCCTTTCCAGCATGCAGTAATAGACTCCTCGAGACCCTTCAAATCTCCACCCATTGCTCAGTCCCAAAGCCAATGTCATATATTTTGGGTTGTTATGAAGCCACCATTGCAAAATTGTAACTGAGACAGTGAAGGAGATCTGACCTAACCAACTCCACCTTGCTTCTAACCTTTAGCAAGATGGAGTTTGTTAGGTCAGACCTCTAAGTTATTCATTCCTGGGCATAGGCTGAACTAACTTTGGGAGCAACTTAGTTTATAGTTTTGTTTTGTTTGAGACGGAGTCTCGCTCTGTCACTCAGGCTGGAGTGCAGTGGTGCAGTCTCAACGTCACTGCAACCTCTGCCTCCAAGGTTCAAGCAATTCTCCCTGCCTTAGCCTCCCAAGTAGCTGGGATTACAGCTGCCTGCCACCATGCCTGGCTAATTTTTGTGTTTTTAGTAGAGGCGGGGTTTCACCATGTTGGCCAGGCTGGTCTCAAACTCCTGACCTCATGATCCGCCCGTCTCGGCCTCCCAAAGTGCTGGGATTACAGGCTTGAGCCACCGCGCCCAGCCTCAAGTTGTTCTTAAAAACTGATCCCTGAATGCCTGGGGAGACTGATTTGAGTAATAATAAAACTCCAGTCTTCTGCACAGCTGACTCTCTGTGAATTACTCTTTCTCTATTGCAGTTCCCCTGTCTTGATAAATTGGCTCTGTTTAGGCAGTAGGCAAGGTAAACCCATTGGGTGGTTATAGTTACAGAAGCACCCCATTTCCAGGTATCAAATTTCTGTTCCAGTTATCAGTTGTATAACTATTCCCAAACTTAGCTGCTTTATTTTTAAAAATGCATTATTTCTCTCGATTCTGTGGGCCAATATTAGGGGTGAGGCTTGGATTGCTGATTCTTCTGCCCCACCAGGAATTAACAGGGGTCAGTTGATGGTATTCGGCTAGCAGTTGGGACAATCCAGAGGTTCCAAAACTGCTCCACTTCCATGATTGACATATTGGCAAGGACAACTGAAAGGCTGACTCAGCAGGGCCCTTCACCCTCTCATAAAGGCTAGGCTCAGCCAGATCCTTCTAGTCTCAATGCCTATCTATGAGGTCTCTCCAAAAGAAATGTCAGATATCTTACTTGACATGTAAGGACCTCAAGAAGCAGGGTTCCAGGAAATAGGACATGGAAGCTTTTAGTCTTTTAAGATCTGGGCTTAGAAACTGAAACAGCATCATTTCTACCATATTTTATTCATCAAAGCAGTTACAGAGTCTACTCAGATTCAAGGGGAAAGGATAACTAGCTGGGATAGCCCCAGTCTAATAAGGTGAGTAGATATCTTCAAAGATAATGCTAGATGCTAATAGAGAGGTGTACCAAATGCTGGCAGAACACAGGACTAGGAAATATCTACAGTGGGGAAAAGGGGAGGATCAGGATGGGCTTCCCAGAGAAATGACTATAGTGTTGAGTTTTAAAAGATGAAGAACACTGGGTGTGGTGGCCAATGCCTATAATCCCAGCACTTTGGGAGGCCGAGGCAGCCAGATCACTTGAGCTCAGGAGTTTGAGACCAGCCTGGCTAACATGGCAAAACCCTATCTCTACAAAAAATACAGAAGTTGCCCAGTGTTCTGTTACCTATTGTTCAAACACTAAGCAAATCATTCTACTTCTCTGTACTTTACTTTCTCTGAAAGCTCCAAGGACTGTCCCTTCCCATCTTGGAATACAGGGCTCCATTTGTCAAAAATGAGCTTGACAAACATAATATTCTGTCCATAACTTTGCCCTCGTTTTTCTAATTTTTTTCATTGCACAGTTTTTTTTTTTGTTTGTTTGTTTTTGAGACAGAGTCTCGCTCTGTTGCCCAGGCTGGAGTGCAGTGGCTGGATCTCAGCTCACTGCAAGCTCCGCCTCCCGGGTTCACGCCATTCT
>NW_012120487.1:4172271-4172794 GCF_000951035.1 Colobus angolensis palliatus
TATTCTCATTTAGTCAGTCTCAGGTGGGGCCTGAGAGTTTGCATTTCTAACAAGCTCACAGGATATTCAAATCAGTGCTGGTCAACGGAGCATCCTCTGAGTAAGAAGGCCTTAGAACAGCAACTCTCAAACTTTCCATTTTTGGATTAAAAAGTATTGAGTTCCTTCTTTTCCCATATGCAAAAGAAGAAAAGAATAAGAAAATGTTTTGATAGAGAGACAAAAAAGAAAAATATTGAGAGGCCAGGCTTGGTAGCTCACACCTGTAATCCCAGCACTTTGGAAGGCTGAGGCATGAGGATCACTTGAGCCTAGAAGTTCAAGACCAGCCTGGGCAATATAGTGAGACCCTGTCTCTACAAAAAAAATAGCTGGGCATGATGGCGTGTGCCTGTAGTCTCAGCTACTCAGGAGTCTGAGGCAGGAGAATAGCTTGAGCCAGGAGGTCAAGGCTGCAGTGAACTGTGATCATGCCACTATACTCCAGCCTGGGTAAAACAGAGCCAGCTCAAGCCCCTGCCTG
>NW_012120487.1:4174064-4176174 GCF_000951035.1 Colobus angolensis palliatus
TACAGGTGCCCACCACTGCACCCCGCTAATTTATTGTATTTTAGTAGAGGCGGGATTTCATCATGTTGCCCAGGCTGGTGTCGAACTCCTGAGCTCAGGCAATCTACCTGCCTCGGCCTCCCAAAGTGCTGGGATTACAGGTGTGAGCCACCACGCCCAGCCCCAATATTCCATTTTAAATTATATTTTATAATTAGGCAACCCCCTTTGGGTCCCCTCCCATTGTATGGTACCTCTGTTTTCACTCTGTTAAATCTTGCAACTGCACACTTTTCTGGTCCATGTTTGTTACTGCTCAAGTTGAGCTTTCACTCACCGTCCACCACTGCTATTCCCCACCATCCCAGACCCACCATTGACTTCCACCCCTCCAGATCTGGCAGGGTGTCCGCTGCATTTCTGATCCAGCAAGGCGCCTGCTGCCACTCCCGATCGGGCTAAAGGCTCACCATTGTTCCTGCACGGCTAAGTCCCGGCTTCATCCTAATTGAGCTGAATACTAGTTGCTGGGTTCCATGGTTCTCTTCCATGACCCATGGCTTCCAACAGAGCTATAACACTCACTGCATGGCCCAAGGTTCCATTCCTTGGATCCGTGAGGCCAAGAACCCCAGGTCAGAGAACAAAAGGCCTGCCCCCATCTTGGGAGCGGCCTGCCACATCTCGGGAGCTCTAAGAACTAAGACCTACCCGTAACATCTGGTGGCCCGTACGGGGATTCTCCAAAGCAGTGAGTAATATCGGACCACTTTCACTTGCTATTCTGTCCTATCCTTCCTTAGAATTGGAGGAAAATACCGGGCACCTGTCAGTTAAAAACGATTAGCATGGCTGCCGGTCTTAAGACTCAGTTATGAGGCTTCCTGGGAAAAGGCTTTCTAACAACCCCCAACCCTTCTGGGTTGGGAGTGTTGGTCTGCCTGGAACCAGCCTCCACTTTCTCAATTTTCCTGGGGAAGCCAAGGGTTGACTAGAGGCAGAAAGCTGTCATCCTTAATTCCTGGCATTAGCCGGTTGAGATCATGGTGCAGCCAGAAGTCTCTATTCAATAGTCGCCCATGCATGCACCCTTACCTTTCCTTCTGACCCATACCTCCTGGGTCCCAACCATGACTTTCTTGAAAGTGTAGCCCCAAAATTCTCCTTACCTCTGAATCTACTTCCTCCAATCCCTGCCTCCTAGGTACTAATGCTTCAGACTTTCACTTCCTCTCCCAAGTATGACAGCAGGTTGTATCTCCAAAGGGATCTAAGGAAGCTCTACACTGTGTCCTTAGGCATCTAGGCCATGAACCCAGGGTGTCTTGTCCCTGATGTCTCTCCCAATTTAGTCATACAACTCTCCACATGGACAGTTATGTGGGACCCGTTCCCCACCACCATTGCCAGGGCCTTAGAACTGATAACCCAGTACTTTAACCACTGGAACTGGGTCTACAACAACATAATAGATCAGGATGAAAGCAAATTGAGTAAATTAAAGGGAGGCGCATATTCCTATAGTGGCAAATGGGGGCAATAAGCGAACATCCTTCCCCTCTCTTCCCAAAATCCATCTACAAAGAGAGAGAGGCAGAGAGAGATAGAAAGATAGAAGTAGTAAAGAAAAAAACAGTGTGCCCTATTCCTTTAAAAGCCAGGGTAAATTTAAAACCTATAATTGATCATTGAAGGTCTTCTCCATGACCCTATGACACTCCAATACTACCTTGTTGACAGTGTAAACAAGGGCGTAGCCCGAAAGCACTGAAGCCCCTGACAACCAGTAGCCTTCCTATCAAAAATCCTTAACCCAGGAACCCTCGGATGGGCCAAATGCATTCAACTGGTAGCGGCAACTGCTTTGCTGAAAGTAGAAAAATAACCTTTAGAGGAAACCTCATTGTGAGCACACCTCAACAGTTCAGAACTATATGTATATAAATATATAAATATATATACAGACTCTTAAGTGTGCTTACCTAGTCCTCCATGCCCATGCAGCAATATGGAGAGAAAAGGAATTCCTAACTTCCAAGGGAAGTTGATCTGACATGGAAAGATACAATGTTACTGCTAGATCAGACACTAACCCCAAATGAGAGAGGTGCCACCATAACTGCAGTCTGAG
>NW_012120487.1:4184059-4185599 GCF_000951035.1 Colobus angolensis palliatus
TGTCCCGGACAACTCTCCCCCAGATCTGTCACTATCTGAGGGGTCCTAGGACAGCCAGTCACTAGATACTTTTCCCAGCCACTAAGTTGTGACTGGGGAACTTTACTCTTTTCACATGCCTTTCTAATTATGCCTGAAAGCCCCACTCCTTTGTTAGGGAGAGACATCCTTGCAAAAGCAGGGGCCATTATACACTAGAGTTAGGAGAAGGAAAAAGGGTAAATATATATACAGACTCTAAGTCTGCTTACCTAGTCCTCCATGCCCACGCAGCAATATGGAGAGAAAGGAAATTCCTAACTTCCGAGGGAACACCTATCAAACATCAGGAAGCCATTAGGAGGTTATTATGGGCTGTACAGAAACCTAAAGGGGTGACAGTCTTACACTGCCGGGGTCATCAGAAAGGAAAGGAAAGGGAAATAGAAGGGAACCGCCAAATGGATATTGCAGCCAAAAGAGCCGCAAGGCAGGACCCTCCATTAGAAATGCTTATAGAAGGACCCCTAGTATGGGGTAATCCCCTCCGGGAAACAAGCCCCAGTACTCAGCAGGAGAAATAGAATGGGCAACCTCATGAGGACATAGTTTCCTCCCCTCAGGATGGCTAGCCACTGAAGAAGGAAAAATACTTTTGCCTGCAGCTAACCAATGGAAATTACTTAAAATCCTTCACCAAACCTTTCACTTTCACATTGATAGCACCCATCAGATGGCCAAATTATTATTTACTGGACCAGGCCTTTTCAAAACTATCAAGCAGATAGTCAGGGCCTGTGAATGTGCCAAAGAAATAATCCCCTGCACTTCAGGCCATACATTTCAATCCCTATATCTTTAACCTCCTTGTTAAATTTGTCTCTTCTAGAATCAAAGCTGTAAAACTACAAATGGTTCTTCAAATGGAGCCCCAAATGCAGACCATGACTAAGATCTACCACAGACACCTGGACCAGCCTGCTAGCCCATGCTCCAGTGTTGATGACATCGAAGGCACCCCTACCAAGGAAATCTCAACTGCACAACCCATACTACAGCCAGTTCAGCAGGAAGCAGTTAGAGTGGTCGTCGGCCAACCTCCCCAACAGCACTTGGGTTTTCCTGTTGAGAGGGGGGACTGAGAGACGGGACTAGCTGAATTTCCTAGGCCGACTAGGAATTCCTAAGCCTAGCTGGGAAAGGTGACTGCACCTACCTTTAAACACGGGGCTTGTAACTCAGCTCACAGGTAGTAAAGAGGGCTCACTAGAATACAAATTAGGCTAAACCAGGAGGTAAAGAAATAGTGAAATCATATATCGCCTGAGAGCACAGGGGGAGGGACAATGATTGGGATATAAACCCAGTCTTTCGAGCAGGGAGTGGTAACCCCCTTTGAGTCCCTTCCCATTGTATGGGAGCTGTTTCCACTCTGTTAAATCTTGCAACTGCAAAAATAATAATAATAAACAAATTATATTTTATAATTAAGTCGCACTCTTTGGTCTAAGGACACTTCCGAAGGGCTCCTTTCCAAAACCAGGTTAGGAAGAAGATCACT
>NW_012120487.1:4187304-4190376 GCF_000951035.1 Colobus angolensis palliatus
GTTATTTTCACATCTGATTAGATTGTGAGTATCCAAAAGAGCCATGACTGTGTTAGGCCCTAGTCACTCTGCAGATCATTTAATTAGCATTAATTGAACAGAAGTAAAGCAGTTAGGACAATGCCTTACACATAGGAAGCACCACATAAGTGATAGACACAATTTTATTCTGGTAGTTTTATTCATTATTATCAGGACCACATGGCTGGGCATGGTGGCTCATGCCTGAAATCCCTGAACTTTGGAAGGCCAAGGCAGGTGGATCATTTGAGGTCAGGAGCTCGAGACCAGCCTGACCAACATGGTGAAACACCGTCTTGACTAAAAATACAAAAAATTAGTCGAGTGTGGTGGTGCATGCCTGTAATCCCAGCTATTCGGGAGGCTGAGGCAGGAGAATCGCTTGAACCAGGGAGGTAGATGTTGCGGTGAGCCAAGATCGCACCATTGCACTCTAGCCTGGGCAACACGAGTGAAACTCTGTCTCAAAAGTTAAAAAAAAAAAAAATTAAATAAATAAATCTATGTCTGGCCAGGCATACAGTGGCTCACACCTGTAATTCCAGTACTTTGGGAGGCTGAGGTAGGAGGACCGCTTCACCCCAGGAGTTCGAGACCAGCCTGGGCAACATGGCAAGACCTCACCTCTACCAAAAACAAAAACGAAAACAAATGCAAAGCATGGTGGCGTGCACCTGTAGTTCTAGTTACTGAAGAGGCCTGAAGCAGGAGGATCACCTGAGCCCAGGAGGTTGAAGCTGCAGTGAGCCTCGATCAAGTCAGCCTGGGTGACAGAGTCAGACCCTGTCTCCAAAAACAAACAAACAATGTCTACAAATTCTAGCACTGTGTAAATATTATGTCAAATAATTTTAAAAATTATTATTAATAAAAATTTCTTTAGGTGTGATAATAATTTGTGGGATAAATTTTCTGACTTTGTAAAAATTCCAGAGTACCTCTGATTTCTGGTAAATTTAGCTAGTCATAAATTAAATGAGTTCCCGGAAGCTCAACAATTCCAAAACCAAAATCATGAGTCAGTTCATTCCTTCTTTCCTTCTTTTCCTTCTTTCCTTCCTTTCCTTCCTTCCTTCCTTCTTTTCTTTCTTTCCTCTTTCTCTCCCTTCCTTCTTTCTTTCCTTCCTCCCTCCCTCCTCCCTTCTCTCTCTCTGTGTTTCTCTTTCTCCTTCCTTTTTTTTGGTGGGGACTGAGTCTTACTCCCTCACCCAGGCTAGAGTGCAGTGGTACAATCTCCGCTCACTGCACTGCAACCTCCACCTCCCAGGTTCAAGCAGTTTTCCTGCCTCAGCCTCCCGAGTAGCTGGGACTACAGGTGTGCACCACCACACCTGGCTAGTTTTTGTATTTTTAGTAGAGATGGGGTTTCACCGTGTTGGCCAGGCTGGTCTCAAATCCCTGACCTCAAGTGATCCACCTGCCTCAACCTCCCAAAGTGCTGGGATTACAGACTTAAGCCACCACACCCAGCCCAAAACTATGTGGAATTTGAGTGCATTTAATGTGGAATTTGAGTGCATTTAAATAAGATAGTGACTTCGTAGAATAGGGACTGCAGAGTAAGAGTGTTCAGACCCATTCAAGTTTAATATAGCCCGACCTCTAAGAATCCTTTCTGTTCCTCAAATGAACTAATTGCTGTCTTCTGGTTCCTCTAAAAACCTTGGGGTCCGTGGCAGGGTGTGGGCTTAGGACTCATCTGATTACTTGTCTTCCCAGGTGGTCTCTGGGAAGCCAGGTGTGATCATCCTTTTCCCCAGTCCTTAGCGTGGGTTCTGGTATACACACGCACACACAAATTCAGTAAATGATGAATAAAACGAAAGGTAGTCAAGATCCACCTGTTGAATGAACGTCTATCAGGAGCACTGTCATCCTTCTTGCTTCCTTCTTTTGCATATATTGTTTGAGCTGTTCATTGAACCAAGGAGAGAGCATACTCTACCTTGGGCAGTGTGCCAGCCTTGCACAGAGGGACAGATGATTCAGCTTGATCGGGCTGTGTGAGAGCACAGAGGAAGCGACTAACCCAGACTGGAGGGTCAGGAGAGTCTCCCCAGGGGAAATGAAGTTGCATCCAGAGGGATTCCTGAGAATAATGATTAGCCTGATAAGAAGCAGAAAGGTTGGGAGTGGAGAGAAGCGGGTTTCTGTGAGAGATACAATATGGACGTAGGCCCCAGGCAGAGGCAACAGTATTCCAGATAACGAAAAGCATTTTAGAGAGCCTAGTTTAGAATTTGAGAAAGGGGTGACAATGCTGATAATGAGATTGAAAGGGAGTCAGATTTGTAAACCATTTAGGGATTTTTTTTTTTTTTTTTTTGAGACGGAGTCTCGCTCTGTCTCCTCAAGGGATTGTTTTAAGGACAGCCTTGAGGAGACATTGAAGGTTTTAACAGGAGAATGACATGATCCGATTTAAATTTTAAAAAGATAATTCTGTCAACTGCGCCAACAGTGAATTGGATGTGGGCAATGATGAACTCAGGAACAGCTGAGAGTCTATTGCAGAAGTCAAGGTGAGAGATGATGGTGGCTTGGACTTTGGTGCTGGGACTGGAAAGAAATGAACAATCTGATATATAACTGGAAGAAGAATCTCTCCGGCTGTGATGTGGGAGGATAAGGACATGATTGGAGAGGTAGGGAGGGTTCACTAACGAGCTAGGACTTTATTCTGATGGGATAAAGGGGAAGCCTTTTAACATTTTAATCATGGGCCTGATCCATTCCGATATGGGTTTATATAAATAGACCGCCTCGTAGAGGGTGGTGAGAAGACTGTCAGGCAGTGCACAGGTAAGAACTGAGCCTTAGACGGGGCGGGAGCAACGAATGTGGGGAGGCGCGGGAGACGGGAGATTGGTTTCGGAGTCAGGTACGGAGCCAAGCAGTCAGAGACAAGCAAAAATTGACGCAGGACGGTGAACAGCTGCTGGTGGAGAGGGGGATGGGAGCCGCCGGAGCCGCCCTCGCCTCCTGCCGCCGGGGGCGGAACCAGAGCACGCACTGCGCGATGACGCACGGCCCGAGCCGGCCTCGTTCTGG
>NW_012120487.1:4190866-4212782 GCF_000951035.1 Colobus angolensis palliatus
GACCGCGGAGCGTGCGAACGACCCCACCGCTGCTTTCTCCTCCCCCAGATCACGCACCCCAGCTCCGGAAGATGGGGAACTGCCTCAAATCCCCCACCTCGGATGACATCTCCCTGCTTCACGAGTCTCAGTCCGACCGGGCTAGCTTTGGCGAGGGGACGGAGCCGGATCAGGAGCCGCCGCCGCCATATCAGGTAGGGAGGGTGTGTGTTGGGGGGAGCAAGTAGAGGCAGCTCTGGTGGAGGTTGACGGGGCTTCGGGGCCGTCTCTGCCCCTGGCTTCGGCAAGGCCTGGCCTGGGCGGCATTGACCCCCTTAGGGCTGGATCTGAGGGCATTTGCTCTCTGATCTCAGAATAGGGTTGATAATTCGCCTCCCCTCGGGCACCGTGTGGGGATGATACTCTCTGCCCTTGAGTTCTGGGATCAGAGTATGTGATCACATCCCCTTGGCCAGTGTCTGGTGGTTCGCTTGTGGAGTTTGGGAGTGACATTTTCCTGCCTTTATGTCTGAATCGTATGATTTCCTCATCGCACCGCCAACTGGATTATGGGTTCTGGATAGGTGGTTGCCAAGCACCACCCCCTCCCCCGCCCCATTTATGTTTTCATGTGTGGTCATCCTCTTACCCCCTCCCTCGTCTTTTTGTTAATTGGATCTGGCAGGTCTTCATTTCTGCCTCTGCTTGGGAGACGGATCTCCAAGTGGTGATTTTAACCCTAGCGACATCGAGTTACTTGTTTATATATATATATTAATTTTAATCCCTCCTCCTTTTGCTCCACCCATATGGCACACCTTTTAAACGTGCTGACTTAAGGAAACTTGATTAGCTTCAACTTTGGAAACCTTTAAACCTAGCTTGGGAAATTCCTTCGGTTACTCGTGTTCTCCCTTTGTATCAAAGACTCTCCTGAATATGTTTTACTGCTTTTTGTACAACAATCAGTAGTCCCAGATGTGTTGCAGAATTCGAGTGAAGACCTCTTAAACTCTAAATAGGTATGTGGATGTTATAATCCATAATATATGTTTGAAAACCTTTCCTGTACTTTTTCTATTTTAGATGATATTGAAAACAACCTTTTCCAGAGGGCTTCAGTAGTAGCAGTACTTAATTTTTTCCTGAAGAGTTTAGTTTTCTAACTTGGCAGGCTCCTTTGTTGTTCCATGTGATGACATCATTATCTAGTGTTTTCTTTTCTCATTCCTGTGTAAACCAATGTCTCATCACACCAGAAAAACCTGATCATATATGCTGGTTTTCTGAATAAAATTCTTCTGGGACATTTCGTATATACCAGTAAAGTCCAGTCTTGATTGTGGTATACAGAAGCCTCCGTGACTTCTCTCTCTTACATTCTGTATTCCAGGCCTACCAAATACACCATGCTGTTCACACCTTTGTTTTGCTCCAGTTCCTGTCTGCTTGGAGCCCTTCCCCCAGGTCAGCCAGGTGGACATCTAATCCTCTTTGAGAACTCAGCTTTCATATTTGAAGTCCCAGCATTCCCTTTCCTCCCAGCCCGAATCCCTTGCGTCCCCACTGAAACCTCTACACTTCCATAAGCAATATCTATAACACTTTAGTGTTGTATCTTTGTTAGATGTGTGTCTCATCCTTGCATTCCCCTCCTTCAGTACAAGCTGCATGAAGGTAGAGAATCTGTGTTTCTGGTTTGCTGTTGTATCCCTGGCATCTGCCTCAGTAGGTACTCAGAGTAACCGGGAGATAGATGACAAGTAAAAGCCCTTGAGAACAAGGACTCTCCCCTCGCTCAGTTTCTGGCACAAAAGCACCTAAATGTTGAATTAATTAATGAAGTTGAATTTAGTATTTTCTGTATTTACACAACTATTTTTTCCAAAGTAAGTTGTCACAAGGGTAGTCTCTTAAAAATCAAAGCTGAATCTGGGTGTCTTTACAGGTACTTTTGAGTGAAGCAAGCAAGCTGTGTTTATCCTTCATTCTCTTTCCCCTCTATATTTACTATACAACAAGAGTGCTTATTTCACTTTTTTTTTTTTTTAATGAGACGGAGTCTCGCTCTGTCGCCCTTGCTGGAGTGCAGTGGCATGATCTCACTGCTCACTGCAACCTCTGCCTCCCGGGTTCTAGTGATTCTGCTGCTTCAGCCTCCTGAGTAGCTGGGATTACAGGCACGTGCCACCACGCCTAGCTAATTTTTGTATTTTTAGTAGAGACAGGGTTTCACCATGTTGGTCAGGCTGGTCTTGAACTCCTGACCTCAAGCAGTTCACCCACCTCGGTCTCCCAAAGTGCTGGGATTACAGACTTGAGCCACCGCATCTGGCTTGAAGTTTTTATTTTAAAATCTCTTATGCTCCCTACCCTCACCCCCTTCTTTTTTAAAAAAATAGAGACAGGGGCTCCTATGTTGTCTAGGCTGGTCTTGAACTCCTGGCCTCAAGCAATTCTCCTGCCTCCTATCCCCTTTCTTTCCAGGGAAATTGAATATCTTTGACTTGTTCTCTTTCTCCTATCCTTATGATAACTGTACTATTAAAGGTACTAGAATTTATGGAAACTGTGTTTGCCTTTTCCAGAAGAACTAGATGATGATGAGGGATGAGGGGTTTTTGGTGTCATGAAAGAACTTTTTTTGGAAATGTTATATTTTTGACAGTGGGAGTTTTTTATGGTTGCGCTTTCCTGAAGTGAATGACGCAGACTAATATACAAATTCAGTATCAATTGTAAGAAAATTACTTTAAAAGATGGAAGCATAAAAAGAAACTTTTGGAGAAAAAGTATTGTCCCCCACCCCCAAAGAAGTAAGATCTGTTTTAGGAATGGTTATTTTAGATGATCTGAGAAACAGCAATCCACAGTTATTTATTCATTTGTTTGAGTTGGGAATCTCCCTCTGTCATCCAGGTTAGAGTGGATTGCTCACTTGGCAGCCTCAAACTCCTGGCTTCAGGTGATCCTCCTTCCTCAGCCTCCCAAAGACTGGAATTACAGGCATGAGCTACCTCACACAGCAGATTTATAGTACTTTCAGTTGATAAAAGTAACCTTTTCAACAAATTGTATGTAATTAACAGTGAATAGCTGATTGTAAAGGAACATGTTCTCTTGAGGTGAGAAGTTAAAAGATGTCATTGTTTGCTGCTTTATATGTACATGTACATATAATGACAAGAGCCAGTTCCATTTATTTCCTATTAACATCTGACAAATTTGTTTTTATTTGTTTTTGCCTAAAAGTAAACCCCCTGCACCATTATGATCCAAGTTTCGTGCATATTTCTTTCCATGGTTTCTTTTGTAGCCTCCTAACTGGTCTCCCTGCTTTCACTCTTGTCCTTGCTAAGGCCTGTCCTCAACACAACAGCCATATTTTTTTTTTTGAGATGGAGTCTCGCTCTGTCGCCCAAGCTGGAGTGCAGTGGCCGGATCTCAGCTCACTGCAAGCTCCGCCTCCCGGGTTCACGCCATTCTCCTGCCTCAGCCTCCCGAGTACCTGGGACTACAGGCCCCGCCACCTCGCCCGGCTAGTTTTTTTTTTTTTTTTTTGTACTTTTTAGTAGAGACGGGGTTTCACGGTGTTAGCCAGGATGGTCTCGATCTCCTGACCTTGCTCAAGCATTCCACCCACCTCGGCCTCCCAAAGTGCTGGGATTACAGGCTTGAGCCACCGCGCCCGGCAGAACAGCCATATTTTTTTAAAACTGAACTCTACAGTCTGCCCAGCCCTCTGTGGATCCTTGTCTCATTCAAAGTAAAAATCAGATTCCTTATAGTGTCCCATAAACCGTACATAATCTGTACCCCTTGTTTCCACACATGTCCCTTGACACCTACAGCTAACCCCTTTGTTGGCTTCCCTCCAGCTTCCCTGGCCTCATTGCTATTCTAGGACCTTTGCCCTCCTTATTATGTCTGGAGTACTCTTCCCCAGATTTCATGGCTGACTGACTCCCTCACCTTCTTTTCTTTTCTCAAATGCCACCTTAAACCTTCTCTGACTACCCTATTTGAAAGTGCAACCTGCCCTAATACCCTGGAAGTCCCTCTCACCCTGTTGTGTTTTTCCCTCCCAATACTATTTGTTACTTTCTAACACAAGTTAGAAAGTTACATTGTCTATCATCTGTCTTCTCCCACTAGATAGAAAAGAGGAAAGGGGATTTATTTATTTATTTTTGAGGAGTCTGGCTGTGTTGCCCAGGCTGGAGTGCAGTGGTGTGATCTCAGCTCACTGCAAGCTCCGCCTCCTGGGTTCACGCCATTCTCCTGCGTCAGCTTCCCGAGTAACTGGGACTACAGGCGCCCGCCACCACGCCCGGCTAATTTTTTGTATTTTTAATAGAGACGGGGGTATCACCATGTTAGCCAGGATGGTCTCAATCTCCGGACCTCGTGATCCATCTGCCTTTGCCTCCCAAAGTGCTGGGATTTCAGGCGTGAGCCACCATGCCCAGCCGATTTTTTTTTTTAATTGGTGTTTCCTAAGTACTTATAACAGCGCCTGGCACATATTAGGCATTCAGTAATTTGGTTGAGTGAATGAATAGATTTCTTTTAAATGAACTAATGTGTTTGAGGCAGGTATACTTGAACTGCTTGTAAGAACTCTGCGTTTTCCTAGTGCCATTTTTGCTTCTATATTGTTGATCAGTTTTTTGTTGTTTTTTGTTTTGTTTTTTTGTTTTGTGACTGGGCCTCCCTGTGTTACCCCGGCTGATCTCTCTCTGTATATATATGTTTGGGTTTTTCTTGTTTTCTCTTTTTTGAGACCAAGTCTCACCCTGTTGCCCAGCTAGAGTGCAGTGGTGCGATCTTGGCTCTGCCTCCTGGGTTCAAGTGATTCTCTTGCCTCAGTCTCTCAAGTAGTTGGGACTACAGGCATGTGCCACCAAGGCCAGCTAATTTTTGTACTTTTGGTAGAAATGGAGGTTCACCATGTTGACCAGGCTGGTCTCAAACTCCTGACTTCAGGTGATCTGCCTGCCTTGGCCTCCCAAAGTACTGGGATTACAGGTGTGAGCCCCTGCACCTGCCATTTATATTTTTTAAATTTAAAAAATAGAGACAGGGTCTCATTATGTTGCTAGTCTCAAACTCCTGGGCTCAAGGGATACTCCTGCCTCAGCCTCTTGAGTAACTAGGGTTACAGGTGCGCTTCTACTCTGCCTGGCTTAGGTTTTTAAAAAAAATTATTTCCTTTAGAGATGAAGTCTTGCTGTGTTGCCCAGGCTGGAGTGCAGGTGCAATTATAGTGCATTGCAGCCTCCACCTCCAGGTCTCCAAAGGATCCTGTGGTTTCAGTCTCCTGAGTAGCTGGGACTATAGGGGTATACCACTGTGTCTGGCTGTTGTAGATCAGTTTTAAGGAATCCAAAAAGTCAAATTCCAGTAATATTAAATACAGTAATTGGTTTAAACTAATGTATTTAGTGATTTAGGGGGTTTTGCCCTGTATATATATCACCACAAGATATTTATGTAGTGGTACAGTACTTGGGGGAGAAAAAGGAAGTACTTGAATCTCTATCCTTGAAGTATTGGATGGGAAGAGATTTAGGGTGTTTATCGAATTAGAAAGTAGAAACAAATTTGTCGCACCCTCCACCCAACTCCCATATTCGTAAATGTTTAAAAAGAATACAGAGGAAATATGCCCAGCCAAGGCAGTCTTGGAAGGACAGTGAGTGGGAGGATAAGCCAGGAAAGGCTGAAGGAGGGAGGTCCATGAGAGGGGGAGGCCAGGTAGGCAGCCCAGTCCTGAAAGACATATGTAAAACAGCTTGAGGTTCCCCTCTGTCACTGTGAGCTTTGTTATGTGCTCATTTGAGGGAGGCACTCTGTTAAAAGAGCATAATATTGAACAACAAACCATGTTACACTTTCTAATCTGAATATGTAAAAAGAAGGGTAGATACCTCTCAATTTTGCGGTAATTATATATTTTGAAATTCGCCATTCTTCTTCCCCGACCTATACTTTTTGATTAATACATTTGAAATTTTAAAATTCTAAGTTTGTATAGCATTGAATGCAAGTATAGCTCTGCTTTTAGAGTCAGATGGTCCTGTGTTCAAATTCTGACTCTGCCGCTTATATGTAAAATATGAAGAAGGAAAGGATTTATCAGATTGTTTTGGGGAGCTTTTTTGACAAATAAGAAAATGTAACATTTTGGATATTTCAAATTGCACCTGCATAAAGCTTTCTTTTTTTTTTTTTGGCCGGGCACAGTGGCTCATGCCTGTCATCCCAACACTTAGGTGGCCAAAGCAGGAGGATCATTTGACCCCAGGAATTCGAGAACAGTCTGGGCAACAAAGTGAGACCCCATCTCTATTAAAATACCAAACAAAAACAAAAACCTTCTTTTTTTGTTAAAAGGATTGGTTTATCCTGTAGAATGCACTAAAAATAACCCCCTTCCTTATAAAAAATCTAGAATGTAATGGTTATTTTTAAGCATGCAAAGCTATAATGTTTTGTGGGGAATGGGCTTGTTTTTAGAGATGGAGCCTCACTTTGCCCAGGCTAGTTTCGAACCCCTGGGCTCAACTGATCCTCCCACCATGCCTCCCAGTGTTGGGATTACGTATGTGAGTCACTGTGCCCTGCCTGTAATGGTATATATTAATGCCTCATTTTCCTGATAACTTACAAAATTAAATTTAGATAAAGGGTTGTTTTTTTCTTATTAGCATTTTGTTTAACATTTTGGTGGAAAATATCCCCAAATTTATTTCACATATCTTGGCCTTATTATACAAATTATTCCGCTTTTAACAATTTACCTTTGTGAAGTTTTATTCCTTCCCTTCATGTTCAAGAAGTTCAGCCTTCTTATTGAGGGGCAGATCAGCTCACTCCACCTTTGTTAATAAAGCCTTCACTGACCATTTTTTTCCTCTCACTGCTGATTTGTCATGTACGGTTTGTTTTGTGTTTGTAACATTTATCTGGAAATATTGCCTTATTAGCTTTTGTTGCTTTAATAGTTATTTTTCCACATCACAATTTCCTCAAGAATGAGAATGATACATTAAACTTGTAAGATATCTTAGTGGAGTAGAATGTTACCTTCCATATTGTAGACACCCAATGAATATTTGATGATAGACTAACTTAGAGCTGTGCCTTCTTCACCTTGTAAGGTCACCATCATAATTGAAGTCCTCATCAGTTCTTACAGTAACATAATTGATGTCTGATGTCCCCTCCTCATTCATTTAATTCCACGTTGCCAGATAAATTTCATCCCTGATCAGATCGCTTGCCTCATAATCCTTAATGATTCTTTTTTTTTTTTTTTTTTTGAAACACAGTCTCACTCTGTTGCCCAGGCTGGAGTGCAGTGGTGTCACCTCAGCTCACTGCAACCTTCGCCTCCCAGGTCCAAGCAATTCTCCTGTCTCAGCCTCCCGAGTAGCTGGGATTACAGGCATGCGCCACCACACCCAGCTAATTTTTGTGTTTTTAATAGAGGTGGGGTTTCACCGTATTGGTCAGGCTTCTGTGCAACTCCTAACCTCAGGTAATCCACCCTCCTTGGCCTCCCAAAGTGCTGGGATTACAGGCATGAGCCACCATGCCCGGCCCTTAATGATTCTTTATTATAACTAACCACTGAAGATATCTGACTTAGCATTCAAAGTCAGGATTTGGCTCTGTGTATACTTTTTCAGCTCTTCATAGCCTTGTGCTTTCTTTTATACAACTTGTATACTCCAGTCATGCAGAACAGTTTGCTGTATTCCATATATGTCTTCTGCTTTCCTGTCTTTGCCCATTCTATACCCATTGCCCAGAATGTTCTTCCTTAATCCTTCCCAGTCTCATTTCTAATATTCAGGGCCCAGTTCAAATGCCAAGAATCCACGAATTCTGATTTCTCCTACATATACTTTTCTTAATCTGAACTCCTTTATTACTTTGTGCACCATTCTTAGGACATTTTACCCTTTTAATTTTAATTATTTGTGATAGTGTCACATCTACTCTTTTAGAATTCAAGTCTGGTTCTTTTTCGCATTGCTAGAACTACAGTTTTCACATAGCAGGCACTTACACTTTAGTGAATGTCATGATCAGCATTTTGCTGTAAGAGTGTGTGATTGTATGGTTGTTAGTGTCTATTAAACATTCCCAGAATCCTCTGCTTTAGTGTTTGGCCTATCACTTCTAATTTATAAAGTATGTTGAGCTTTGGGAAAGTTAATTTCATTATATATTTTTTGAATTTGGTTTTGTGTTCTATGAAGTTCAGCTTGCCTAGGTGACTTATAAATAAGTAACCAGTTATTTGTGTGACTGCATTGTTGCGGGTTTTTTCTTTGTTTCTGCCTGATCTCTCAATCTGAATGCACTTTAATAAAGGCTGATTTTTTGGCTTTAAGATTGTATGCATCATTAGGAGTAAGTCTGTGTTCAGAGTTTAATTCTAGAGCTAATTATAGGGTAACTTGAGAAGATGGGATGGTGAGTTACTTGGTACGTAAGATCTGAGCACTTGATTTTCTTAAAATATTTTTTAGGTAATACTTAGTAGAGAAACCTTTGTTGCAGAGTTTTGATCTTCAAAAGTTTTAATATAAATACTTAGGTAGATTGGGATTCTTTTTCTTTCTTTGAGACAAAATCTTACTCTGTTGCCTAGGCTGAGTGTAGTGGCTTGATCATGGCATACTGCAGTCTCAACCTCACGGGCTCAAGCCACCCTCCCACGTCAGCCTCTTGAGTAGCTGGGACTACAGGCGTGCACCACCTTGCCTGGCTAATTTTTATTTTTTGTAGAGACAGGGATCAAGCAATCCTCCCACCTCAGTCTCCTGATTAGCTGGGGCTACAGGTGCATACCACCACACCCAGCTATTTTTTGTAGTTTTAGTAGAGACAGGGTCTCACTGTATTGCCCAGGCTGGTCTCAAACTCCTGAGCTCAAGCATTCCACCCACCTCGGCCTCCCAAAGTACTGGGATTATAAGTGTGAGCCACCATGCCCAGCCAACAACCTTTTTTTTTTTTTTTTCGGAGTTGGAGTCTTACTCTGTTGCCCAGGCTGGAGTACAGTGGTGCAGTCTCAGCCCACTGCAACTTCTGCCACCTGGGTTCAAGTGACTCTGCTGTCTCGGCCTCCTGAGTAGCTGGGATTACAGGCGCCTGCCATCATGCCTGACTAATTTTTTTTATTTTTAGTAGAGATGGGGTTTCACCACATTGGCCAGGCTGGTCTTGAACTCCTGACCTCGTGATCCACCCACCTAGGCCTCCTAGAGTGCTCAGATTACAGGCGTGAGCCACTGGGCCAGCCACCAACAGCCTATTTTCAATAACCTATATGAATACAGACAGAAATATATCCCTAACTCTGTACCTGAAGTAAGGTAATACATAAAAGACATATTCGCAAATGCAAGAAAAGAAATAAAACACATCTCTAATTCTGATTGTATCTACAGTCAACCTCTTATCACTTCCCTCTTCATTTGCAGAATTTGCCTTGGCTGAGACACAGTCAAGAAAGAAGACAGGCGGCCAGGCACAGTGGCTCACGCCTGTAATCTCAGTACTTTGGGAGGCCAAGGTGGGTGGGTCACCTGAGGTTTGGAGTTTGAGACCAGCCTGACCAACATAGAGAAACCCCGTCTCTACTAAAAATACAAAATTAGCTGGGCGTGGTAGCACATGCCTGTAATCCCAGTTACTTGGGAGGCTGAGGCAAGAGAATCTCTTGAACCCAGAGGTGGAGGTTGCGTTGAGGCTAGGTTGCGCTATTGCACTCCAGCCTGGGCAACAAGAGTGAAACTCCATCTCAAAAAGAAAAAAAGAAGACAGGCTGCGTGCAATGCCTCATACCTGTGCTACCAGCACTTTCGAAGGCCAAGTGGGGAGGATTGCTTGAGCCCAGGAGTTCAAAACCAGCCTGGGCAACATAGTGAGATCTTGTCTCTACAAAAAAAAAAAAAATTAGTCAGGTGTGTTGGCACATGCCTGTAGTCCCAGCAACTCAGGAGGCTGAGGCAGAAGGAATGCTTGAGCTCAGGAGTTGGAAGGTACGTTGAGCTGTGATGGCACCATTGTACTCTAGCCTGGGCAACTGAGTGAATGGGGGCATGGGGAAGGCCAGGTGTGGTGGCTCACACCTGTAATCTCAGCGCTTTGGGAGGCTGAGGCAGGAGGATTGCTTGTGTCTAGGAATTTGAGACCAGCCTAGGCAACACAGTGAGACTCCCATTTCTACAAGAAAAAATTTAGTCTGTAAGTGGAGAGTTATTGTTTAGTGGGTAGGGTTTTCTGTTATATAAGATGAAAAGTTCTGGAGATGGATGGTGGTAATGGCTACATAACTTTATGAATATATGTAATACCACTGAACTATACACTAAAAAATTGGAGCTGGGCATAGTGGCTTGTGCCTTTGGTCCCAACTAACCAGGAAGCTGAGGCAGGAGGGTTACCTGAGTCCAGGAGTTCGAGGCTGCAGTGAGTTATGATTGAGCCACTGCATTCCAGCCTGGGCAGCAGAGTGAGACCTTATCTCTTAAAAATAAATAAATAAATAATAGGCTGTAAAAAGTTGATTCCTTACCAGTAACTTTCAATATTGAATTAACAAATATTGTGTGGTATTTTTAACATGCTCAGAGTTCAGGCTTTTTTGACCTGTGATCTAAATGAAAGTGAGAGTGAGGTGGTGAGAGAAGTCTGGGTGGAAATGTGAGTGAAAGGCTGAGGAAAAGCTGGCTTAGATAGCCGCAGTGTTTAGTTATTTTTTTCAGAGACGGAGTTTCACCTTATTGCCCAGGCTGGAGTGCAGTGGCTCCTCACAGGTGTGATCATAGCACACTACAGCCTCAAACTCTTGAACTCAAGCCATCCTCCTGGTTCAGCCTCCCAAGTAGCTGGGACCACAGACTCATGCTACCACATCCAGTCAAAGTGTGTGGGTTTTTTTGTTTTCAGTTAGGTTCCTCAGGTTAAATGGAAGTATGTGTTTGTTTTGTTTTGTAGAGACAGTGGCTCATTGTGTTGGCCAGCCTGGGCTTGAACTCCTGGCCCCAAGCGGTCCTCCCACCTCACCCTCCCAGAGTGCTGGAATAACAGGCATGAGCCACTAGGCCTGGCCAAAGTTGAAAAGTAAAGTGATAAGGGAGAAGTAAATATATTTTATCCTTTTGGAGAATTTGTTTGACCTATTGATTTTTATATTCAAATTGACCTATTGCTTTTTATTTTCAAATTAGCCTTTTGAACTCTTAGTTGAGTTCCTTGTTTTGACAGTGGGTACTTAAAATTTCATATGAATGCGTGTGTCCCTATCTTTTAATTAAATTGCCAGCCTAGAGTGTACTCCCAGGGGCCAAACGAGTAATTATCTTGTTACTTAATCTAGAAAACATACTGCAAGGTAACTAAAGGATATGAAAGTGTAAGTATAAAGAAAGCAACCCTCCAAATATATTTGCTTCTAAAATTCTTAAAATTTTCTGAACACTCATAAAGTTGAATGGCTTTAAGAAGAGTGAGACTTTATAACTGACCCAGTTAGTTAAAGTTACATGTAATTTTGTGTAACAGTTTAAACCTTTCTTTTGTGGAAGAAAAAGAAGCAGTTTACCATAACTGAGTAGTGAGGCCTTAAGGGTAAGAAATAGTATGCTTGATACCTAGTTTCCTTTTTTGAGACGGAGCTTCGCTCTTGTTGCCCAGGTTGGAGTGCAGTGTCTCCAGAAAATACATTTACAGTGCTATACTGTATTTTTTTTTCTGTTGCTTTTCTCTTTTTTTTTTTGCTTTGAGGTGGAATCTTGCTCTGTCACCCTGGCTGGAGTGCAGTGGCACCATCTTGGCTCACTGCAACCTCCGCCTCCTGGGTTCAAGCGATTCTCCTGCCTCAGCCTCCCGGGTAGCTGGGATTGGAGGCATGTGCCACCATGCCTGGCTAATTTTGTATTTTTAGTAGAGACAGGGTTTCTCCATGTCAGGCTGGTCTCGAACTCCCGACCTCAGGTGATCCGCTCACCTCGGCCTCCCAAAGTGTTGGGATTACTGGCGTGAGCTACCGCGCCCGGCCTCTAGTTTCTTCTATCAGTTAGCAAGTATGTTATAAGCTCCACAGGGAAAGGAGAAATGATGAGTCTCTTACCCCTAGGAGCCTACAGTTAAGGGACAAGACATGAAGCAGTTATGAGGTCAGCATGAAATAGTAGGTAATCAAGTATTAGATTGTTTGGTATATAGTTTTGAAGTCGTGTGATCAGTTTGTGATAGGGCAGTGAATCACAAATGTACTTTTTAGCTTCTGAATCCTTGGGATAATCTTACTTGGAACTTGAGTATAAAAAATGAATAAAAACAACAGAACTGCCCTGATTAAATTGAGTGGTAGAGCTTGGAGCCAAAAAGATAGCCTTGTGTATTCACAGGTTCCACATCCTTGATCCATCCAATCACAGAAAATATTTGGGAAAGAAAACAATTTAAAAAATGCAAGAGATGATACAAATTAAAAAATATAGTGTCACTATTACGTAGCATTGTATTAGGTATTATAAGTAATCTAGTGATGATTTAAAGTATATGGGAGGGTATACAGGTTATATGCAAATATGCCATTTTATAAGGGACTTGGGCACCTGAGGATTTTCGTGTTCAAGGATTTTGGAGTCAGTCGGGTGGGACTAATCATTAGATGGTAGGCATGAATTTGGAGATCATTGAATTGTGTAATTTTGTACAGTAAAAGTATGTGTGTGTAAATTTTAATTAAAATGTGATATACAGAAACTAGTGTGTCTTTAACAGAATATCTTAAGTTTCTTTTGATTGACTGATTGATTGGTCGATTGGTTGAGATAGGGCTCTCGCTGTGTTGCCCAGGATGACAGTGGGCTCAAGTGATCTTCCTGTCTCAGCCTCCCAAAGCTCTGGGTTTACAGGTATGAGCCACTGCACCCAGCAGGTTTCTTAATTACATAGCCTGGTGCACTTGCAAAATACAGCCACAACTATAATATAGTCTATTTCCAAGCCCCCAAAAGGCTCCCTCCTGCCCCCTCCAACAGTTAGTAGCTTTTTTCCAAAGGTAATTGTTGGTTGGTATGACCTCCTATCACCCATATTTGTTTTGTGTGGTCCTGAATTTCAAACTGAATAACATTCTAGCATTGTTTGTGAAATTTGTGTTCTTACATAATGGCAGTAGTTCACATTCTTTTTCATTGCTATGCAGTATTCAAAATTGTGTAAATATACCACATTTTATTTATTCATTCTATTGTGTGTATTCGGGTAGTATCAATTTTTGGCCATATAAAGAAAGATGCTGTGAATGTTATACCTGAGCACCTATTTTGAGTATATATCCAGGGATAGAGTTACTGGATAATGGAGCCTTGTGTATAGTTTTTCCTGCAGCATTTTATTACAGAAATTTTCAAAAATAAGAGTTTACAGAATTGTTTGAATACCCATATTCATTCCTACCACCTAGATTTTGCAGTAAACATTTTGCTGTATTTGCTTTCACATGTACCTATTTATCATTTTCCTGTCAATCTATCAGGTTGATGTGTTTCAAAAAAAGTTGCCAAATAGTTTTCCAAGTGGTTGCCCTAATTTTCTGCTTGTACTGACAATATAAGAGTTTCATTTGTGCCACATCTTCACCAGAACCTGGTATTGTCAATCTTTATTTTTGAAACTTTTTTCAGCTTTGAAGTATAATTGATAAAATTATATATACTTATGATGTACAACATGGTGTTTCAATATATGTATACATCGTGAAATGATTACCACAAGCAAGCTAATTTACAGATCCTTCACCTCACGGTTATGATTTGTTATTGTGAGGATATTTAAGATGTATTTTCTTAACAGTTTTCAAGTATACACAATACATTGTGCTAAGCTGTAGTCACTGTGTTATACAACAGAGCTCCAGAATTGTAGGTGTTTTATTTTAGACATTTTAATAGGTGTGTAGAAGTATAGAAATGCAGTTGACCCTTGAACAACATAGAGTTGAACAGCAGGGGTCCACTTACAGTGCTAATTTGTTTAGACAAGTATGTTGGAATTTTTGAGATTTGTGACAATTTGAATCAACTTAGGTGATTCTCATTTTTTGAAATATCAAAAAATTAAGGTGTGTCATGATGGATGCATAAAATATGTAGATACTAGTCCGTTTTATCATTTACTACCATAAAACATTCACATCTAGTATAAAAAATTAAAATTTGGGCTGGGCATAGTGGCTAATACCTGTCATTCCATACCTTTGGGAGGCCGAGGCAGGAGGATCACTTGAACTCAGGAGTTTAAGGCAGCCTGGGCAGCATAGCAAGACCTCATCTTTACAAAAAATCAAAAGAATTAGCTGGAGCCAGGTGAGGTGGCTCACACCTGTAATCTCAGCACTTTGGGAGGTCTAGGTGGGGGGATCAGTTGAGGTCAGGAGTTCGAGATGAGCCTGGCCAATATGGTGAAACCCTGACTGTACTAAAAATACAAAAATTAGCTGGGTGTGGTAGCACGTGCCTGTAATCTCAGCTACTCAGGAGGCTGAGGCAAGAGAATTGCTTGAATCCAGGAGACAGAGGTTGCAGTGAGCCAAGATTGTTCCACTGCACTCCAGCCAGGGTGACAGAGCAAGACTCCATCTCAAAGCAAAAAAAAAAAAAAAGAAAGAAACAGAAAAATAAAATACAGTATAGCCCTGTAAATGTATTTCCTCTTATGATTTTCCTAATATTCTTTTCTCTGGCTTATTTCATAAGAATGCAATATGTTATACATGTAACATACGAAATATGGGTTAATCAAATTTGTGTTATCTGTAAGTCTTCTTTGGTCAAAAGTAGCTTATTAGTAGTTAAGTTTTTGGGAAATCAAAATTTAGGCCAGGCATGGGGCATATACCTGTAATCCCAGGTATATGTCTTGGGAAGCCAAGACAGCAGATCATTTGAGCTCAGGAATTCGAGACCAGCCTGGGCAACACAGCAAAACCCCATTTCTACAAAAAATACAAAAGTTAGCCGTATGTGGTGGCAGTCGCCTGTAGTCCCAGCTACTTGAGAGGCTGAAGCAGGAAAATTGCTTGAGCCTAGGAGGTGGAGGTTGCAGTAAGCCAAGATTGTGTCATTGCACTCCAGTCTGTCTGGGTAACGGGAGTGAAACCCTGTCTCAAAAAAAAAAAAAAATTATATGAAGGTTTGCAATTGCACTGGGCTTCGGGACCCCTAACCCCCATCTTTAAGGGTCAGCTGTATTTCATTGTGGTTTTAATTTGCATTTTCCCAGTGAGTACTAGAGTTAAGAATGTTTTCAAATGCTTGTTGGCCTTTTGGGTATTGTCTTTTGTGAAGTCTTTTGTCCAGTTTGTGTGTGTGTGTGTGTGTGTGTGTGTGTGTGTGAGAGAGAGAGAGAGAGACAGGATTTCAAAAAAACTAATTTTTTTGTATTTTTAGTAGAGATAGGGTTTCAGCATGTTGGCCAGGCTGGTCTCAAACTCCTGACTTTGTGATCTGCCCGCCTCTGCCTCCCAATGTTCTGGGTTTACAGATGCAAACCACCGTGCCTGACCTTGTCCAGTTTTTAATTGGGTTACCTGTCTGTTAAAAACTTGATTTGTAGGAGTTTAAAGTATATTATATTTTACTAATAAAAAAGAATGGTAGCTGTTCTCTGCATAATATTTAGAAAATAAGGCTGGGCACAGTGGTTCAAGCCTGTAATCTCAGTGCTTTGGGATGCCAAGGTGAGAGGATCCCTTAAGGCAAGGAGGTTGAGACCAGCCTGGGCAGCATACCGAGACCCCATCTCTACAAATAATATTAAAAAGTCAAGTGTAGCAGCATGCACCTGTAGTCCCAGCTACTTGGAATGTTGAGGCAGGAGGATCACTTGAGCCCAGGAGCTCAAGGTTACAGTGAGATATGATCACACCATTACACTGCAGCCTGGGCAACAGCAAGATCCTGTCTCTTTTTTTAAAAAAAAAAAAAGGAAATAAAGAATAGAGGGAAAGTAGAGATTGTGTTAGATCCTAGAATGCAAAGGTAAATACAATGATCTCCATGTTCTCTGTACCTGCATTCTAGAGAGGGATGTAGATAAATGGATACACTGCCATAAATTTTATGAAGAAGAATGTTTAGGGTGCTATAATTTGCTCAACATTTCATTTTTTGCTTTCTTGATATTTTAAATAATACTACGAATGTTTAATCAATAAAACACTTCTTGTTTTAGAATATTTTATTAGTATAAATTTTTTTAGGAATTGCTAGATCTGGCCAGGCACCATGACTCATGCCTGTATTCCTAGCACTTTGGGATGTGGAGGTGGGAGGATTGCTTGAGCCCAGGAATTGGAGACTAGCTTGGACAACATAGTGAGGTCCCATTTCTGAAAAAAAAAGGGAAGGAATTGCTAAATCAAAGAATGTGAGGATTTTAAAGCTCTACACAATAAAACAATCAGATCATCCTAAATAATGTATTGAAACCATGGAAAAGTATGTTCCACAACAAAGCATACCTCTTTGGTGACCAAAATGTGGCATTGATGAATATTGGGGGTTCCACCTAAAACTTTAACCCCCTTTGTGTTGGCACATTCATGAGATAATTCTGTTGACTAAGTTATGGTTGTTGTTGTTTTTAATCAAAGAATAAAACATGGTCTCCTTGATTAGAGTCAGATATCCCTTGCTAGCTCCTTGGATGAATTCCTTTTTCTTTTTCTGTTTTTGAGATGGAGTCTTGCTCTGTTGCCCAGGCCTGTAGTATGTTGGCACAATCTCTGCTTACTGCAATCTCTGCCTCCTGGGTTCAAGCAATTCTCCTGCCTCAGCCTCCTGAGTAGCTGGGACTACAGGTGCATGCCACCACACTCAGCTAATGTTTTTGTATTTTTAATTGCAATTTTTATTTTTATTTTTTTTTTTGAGATGGAGTCTTGCTCTGTCACCCAGGTTGGAGTGCAGTGGCAGGATCTCGGCTCACTGCAAGCTCCATCCCCTGGGTTCAAGTGATTCTCCTGTCTTAGCCACCTCCCGAGTAGCTAAGATTACAGGTGCATGCTACCACTCCTGGCTAATTTTTGTATTTTTAGTAGAGAGGGAATTTCATTATGTTGGCCAGGCAGGTCTCAAACTCCCAAACTCAAGTGATCCGCCCACTTTGTCCTCCCAAAGTGCCGGGATTACAGATATGAGCCACTGCACCCGGCCATTTTTTTGTATTTTTGTAAAGGCAGGGTTTCCCCGCGTTGGCCAGGCTGGTCTGAAACTCCTGACTTCAGGTTGCCATGGCCCCTCAAAGTGCTGATTACAGGCATGAGCCACCGCACCCAGCCTAGTTCCTTTTTCAAATGAATAGTACATAAGTATATGTTGGCTCTTACTAACTTTACTCTGGGAGAAAAAAACATAGCTCCAATTTTCTTTTCATTGTGTAGGCTCTTTCTTGAATAGAATACTTGCATAGAATAACAACAGCTTATACATTGGTGAGGGGAGTGTTTACATTGCCTCCAACATACTGTTTAATGCATAACATACATTTTTAAATTATCACATAGTGGGGGGAGGGGGGAGGGATTGCATTGGGAGTTATACCTGATATAAATGATGAATTGATGGGTGCTGACGAGTTGATGGGTGCAGCACACCAACATGGCACAAGTATTCATATGTAACAAACCTGCACGTTATGCACATGTACCCTAGAACTTAAAGTATAATAAAAAAATAAAAATAAAAAAAATTATCACATAGTATCTGTAAAGAGGAACTATATTATTTTTAATACTGTTTGTATGCTATGTAATATGTACATATGATATATGTTTCCACTATTTATATATCATGTATAATATGTACATTATAGCTGACATAGAGACTAAGCAGTTTGTACTCTGGATAAATTTGTTACATTTAATTTTTTATTTTTCTTTTTAATGACAGGGTCTCACACTGTTACCCATGCTTGAGTGCAGTGGCACAGTCATAGCTCATTGCAGCCTCAAACCCTGGGCTCAAGCAATCCACCTGCCTTGGCCTCCTGAGTAGCTGGGACTAGAGGTGCACACCACCACACCTGGCTAATTTTTGTCTTTTTGGTAGAGACAAGATCTCGCTCTGTTTCCCAGGCTTCCTTTGAATTCCTGGGCTTAAGCAATTCTACCTTGGCTTCCCAAAGTGTTGGGATTACAGGTGTGGGCGACTGCACCCAGCTGTGTTTCACTTTCTTGCTGGTGTTCTTTGAAGCACAAAAGTGATTAATCCTGATTAAAGCCAGTTCGTCTATTTTTTTTCTTTGGGGAGCTTTTGGTATTTTCAAGGAGGAGGTCAAACTTCATTCTTTTGCATGTGACCAGCCTGATGTTCCAGCACGATTTGTTAAACATAGTTTTCTTTTCTCATTGAATTATCTTGGTATTCTTGCCAAAGATCCATTGTCTATAAATGTGAGAGTACATTTCTGGACTCTTCTGTTCCATTGGTCTATATGTCTGTCCTTAGGCTAGTACTGTACTGTAGCTTTGTAAGTAAGGTTTGAAATCAGAAAGTGTGAGTCTTTTGTTTTCCCTTTTCAAGATGGTTATGGCTATTCTTAGTCCCTTGTATTTCCATGTGAATTTTAGAATCAACTGTCAATTTCTGCAAATGAGCCAGCTAGAATTTTGATAGAGCTACATTTTTTTTTTAATGAACCTACATTGATATATTCAACGATTGCCCAAACATTATCACCGGAAACCCATTGTTTACCTTAGAGTTCATTCTTGGTGTTGTACATGGATTTGCCATGTATAGTGACATGCGTCCACCATTATAGTATCATACGTATAGTTTTACTGCTCTGAAAATTCTCTGTGTTCCATCTGTTCATCCCTCCCCTCAACTCCTGACAACCACTGATGGTTTTATTGTCTCCATAGTTTTGCCATTTGCAGAATGTTGCATATTTGGAATCATACAGTATGTAGCCTTTTCAGATTGGCTTCTTTCATGTAGTAATACGTCTTTAAAGTTCCTCCATGTTTTTCATGGCTTGGTAGCTCATTTATTTTTTAATGCTGAATAATATTCCATTTGCATTGATATACTGTAGTTTTTACCTACCAACGGACACCATAGTTGCTTCCGTATTTTGATAGTCATGAATAAAGCTCCTGTAAACATTTGTTTCTGGGTTTTGGTTGGATGTAATTTTTCAACTCTTTTGGGTAAATACCAAAGGGTGCAATTGCTGGATCAAATGGTAATAGTATGTTTAGTTGTGTGAGAATTATCAAACTGTCACCCAAAGCCTACCATTTTTTTTTGTTGTGGTGTTGTTGTTGTTACTGTTTTTTGAGACGGAGTCTTGCTGTCACCCAGGTTGGAGTGCAGTGTGGCATGCTCTCAGCTCACCACAACCTCCACCTCCCTTGTTCAAGTGATTCTCGTGCCTTAGCCTCCGGAGTAGCTTGGATTACAGGCATGTGCCACCGTGTCCAGCTAATTTTTGCATTTTTGGTAGAGACGGGGTTTTACCATTTTGGCCAGGCTGGTTTCAAACTCCTGACCTCAGGTGATCCTCCCACCTTGGCTTTCCAAACTGGGGTTACTGACATGAGCCACCGCACATGGTTGCAAAGCATACCATTTTGCATTCCCACCAGCAGTAAATGAGAGTTTCTGTTACCACACATCCTTGCCAGGACTTAATGTCAGTGTTTTGGATTTTCACCATTCTGATAGGTATATAGTGGTATTTTTTTGTTTTAATTTGCAGTTCTCAGTGCTTCTCAGTACCTCCCACACACCTTAACTGGGACAGGATGGCTGGAGGGGCTGGAGTTGGGTAGTTCCCTTTCCCCAGGTAGGTTAAGCTCTGGTAAAAGTTTCTCGCGGAACTGTATATTAAAAGTTTCGCATGAGGATATGGCTTATTAGGAGCAGAATGCTCTGGCATATTTAAAATGGCTTATTTTCCCCTCTGCCTCCTGGAAGCACTCATGTGAGGACCTGGTAGAGGTTTTGGAGGTAAAATTCACAAAAGTGTGGGGGCCCCATATGATTGGGTCCACTTGGAGTTTTTATTTTAATTTTCTTTATTTTTTATTTACCTTTTTTGTTTTGGAGATAGTCTCGCTCTGTGGCCCAGGATGGAATACAGTGGCACGATCTTAGCTCACTGCAACCTCTGCCCCCTCTGATTCAAGCCATTCTTGGGTGTCATCCTCTCTCGAGCAGTTGGGATTACAGGTGTACACCACCATGCCCGACTAATTTTTATATTTTTTGTAGGATGGGGTTTTGCCATATTGCCCAGGCTGGTCTCAAGATCCTAGACTCAAGTGATCCGCCTGCCTTAGCTTCCCAAAGTGCTGGGATTACAGGTGTGAGCTACTGTGCCCAGCCTTGACTTTTTAATAGTAGTCATTCTGACTGGTGAGATGGTATCTCATTGTGGTTTTGATTTGCGTTTCTTTTCTTTTCTTTCTTTCTTTTTTTTTTGAAACAAAGTCTCTGTCTCTCAGGCTGGAGTATAGTGGTGCAATCTTGGCTCACTGCAACCTCCTCCTCCCGGAGTCAAGCAATTCTCCTGCCTCGGCCTCCCAGAATGCTGGGATTACGGGTGTGAGCCACTGCACCCAGCCGATTTGCATTTCTCTAGTGATCAGTGATAGTCGGAATGGCACGCAATTTACAACATCAGTTGTTTATTTCTGGAATTTTCCATAATTTTCAGACCATGGTTGACAGTTAACTGAAACCTTGCAATAAGTGGGGACTACTGGAGATCTTCTTCATTTTAAAGATGAAGAAATAGGTTGGGCAGTACAGCAGGGCAACTAGGAGACATGCATTTAGACAATACGGGTAACTGCACAGTGAGACAGAAAATATTGTATAATACATTAGATTTTTTCAAAGGCAGTCACAGGAGCCTCTAGGAGTTCATTTCCAGTAGAGTCCAGGAGAGGAATGGGATATTGGAATTAAGTAGGTTGTACAGTGATACTTGAAGTAATGAGACTTCTTTAAAATGAAATGGGTCTTCTAAAAATGTTTCATAAATCCTAAAGGTAGGCACAACATATGGCACATAAATTATCAGAAATACCCATATGTATAACATCTCTTTTTTCATTTGGAAGTAAACAGCCCTGCCTCAGCAAAGTGTCCCCATGTCTTCTTTTCTATTCTCAGTTGGTGATTTCCTTTCTTTTGCCATTCTCCCTGATAGACAATCTGTGCTCTCTGTCTAACCTTTCTCTCTTGAATTTATAGTGTAGTTATTACTAAGGCACCAATTCCTATCAATTAAGGCTCATTTCAGTGTAATGTGGATGTGTTTTTTTAGTTTTATGTCCACTAGGCCTTTCTATATTTACCGTTTGCACCACTCCCCACCCCATTTTCGTGTGACAACTGGAGGCCTTGTTTAAAAAACTACTAGAAAAAGGACGTGTATCCCATCCCTTATGGCTTTCTTATAACACCAGAAACTATCCAGCCTTGTTTTGTCCTGTTTACTCTAAGATCCTAAGCCAGTGGTTCTCAACCAGGATGAATTTGCTCTCCAGGAAACATTTGGCAAAGTCTAGAGACATTTTTGGTTGTCACAACGTGGCAGGGAAGAGGGTGCTACTGGCATCTAGTGGATGGAGAGAACTGCCAAACACCCTGTGATGTACAGTACAGCCCCCTACAACCAAGAATTGTCTTACTAAAATGTCAGTATTGCCCAGGTTGAGAAACCCTTCACTAAGCAAACCCCTTTTCCTCTCTAACCTCAGTTAGGTCCTTAATTGAGTTTATTTCTTCAACTGAAAGGTGGAGGTTATTTTACTTTTTCTTTTTTTTTTTTTTTTTTTTTGAGACGGAGTCTCGCTCTGTCGCCCAGGCTGGAGTGCAGTGGC
>NW_012120487.1:4212988-4233356 GCF_000951035.1 Colobus angolensis palliatus
GTGATCCGCCCTTCTCGGCCTCCCAAAGTGCTGGGATTACAGGCTTGAGCCACCGCGCCCGGCCTATTTTACTTTTTCAAATGGTTGCAAAGATATCAAAAAGATATCTCTAAGTAAGAGATACCTTTTCCTGTTCCTTTCTGAAGCACTTCAGTGAATTAAAGATTGGCGAGGAGTGTAGGTCAAAGTTTAAGTCAATCAGTAATTGAATATTTTCTGTTGTCAAAGACTTAATAAGTTCATGATCAAATAGCATATGTAAGAGAAGACGTTAGAAGGATTTCAGAAACACTAAGCTTGTCGCATTCTCTTTGTGCTTTTAATTTTATGTAGCAATTCAAGGCCATCAATAGTTGTAGTCTTAAAAGCCCCTAAAAGCAGAAATGATATTACTGTCAAGAACTAGTAAACTATACTTGAAAGATTTGTGGTTTGTTTAGATTTTATGATGTACCCCTGTTTGCAAGGTGGTGTTAGGTGCTATGAATTAGGAGTTATTGTAAGTTTAGTTAATTGGCTGAGGCCTATTGTTGATGTGTTAATTTTTTTGTGAATTAGTTTTTAGCATACAGATCCTGCACAAGATAAATTTATACCTTTAAACATTTTAATTTTTTGGTATTGTAAATGGTGTTTTAACTTTTTATTTTGGCTTCCAGTTCATTGTTGGTATTTACAAATACAATTGATTTATGTGTGTTATTTTAATCTGCAACCTTGCTGAATTCATTTTAGGAGTTTTGGTTAGAGTTCTTGGTATTTTCTAAATAGGCTTATATCTGGTTGTCTCTCTTTAAAAATTTTTAGAGCATTAATATTTCGTAAAGCGTTAATATTCAATTTTGGGTGTTTTCATTCTGAGGCTGATTCTCAACCTGGCCCTCTTGTAAACTTTCACAGCTTCTCCCTTTTCATCTTCACTCCCTTCCCCAGAAATCACTGAAATGACTTCTGAGCACATTGTCATTTTATCTTACTGGTTCGAAATTATTATTAGGTAAGTTTATTATACCCTGGAGGTAACAGAATAGTGCATCCAGAATCTTGAATTATGTAGGACAATTTGTGTTAGTGGGTGAAATCTGTTATGCTTTTGCATTCCTGCACCTACTTTTTATTGATTTTTTTTTTTTCTCATTGTCAGTTCTTCATCTGCTGTTAGTGTGTCTGCCCTTGAAGTACCTCTTCCTACTTCTAATAATTTGGCATGTTGGAAAACCAGATACCCAAGCTCATCACAGTATTTTCTAGCAACTCCCAGTGGAGAGATCCCAGAGGCAGTGGCAGTTGAGTAAAGTCGAATTTTCACTTGTGAATAAACTATTCTGGGGTTTAGATACATAGGTACCTTATTTTTTTTTTTTATGTTAAAAATTTTTTTAAAGTTTGGAACAAATTTGCTTAATGAAGTCAGTTTTAGCGGGAAATTCACATGCACATGAGAATTGAAAGAAAGAACCTTTAATGTTGATGTAAGCTTATCAGTGTTTCCTTTTTCACATATACCTCACCACCTCCTCTGTGTTTAATTATCTGGACTTTTTTCTCATCCCTAGATTTTGTTTCTCAAAAATGCTTCTCCCTTAAAACATGATTTAATGAACTCTTTGTAAGATCTAAGTTCTTAATCTCAAAGTAATCTTGAGATTGAGGAGTACTAAAATCACAGACCCTTGAAGGTCAGGGATAGAACTGCTTTCAGTGTGATTGATTTCCTTAGTAATCTTATGTGTTTTATCCAAAAACGTTATCTCAAATAGCTCTCATTGGACTGCATAAGGTTTCCATGGCAAAAAAAAAAAAAAAGTTTTAAGAATCCATGAGAGGCAATCCCAGAGTGAGCTCCTATCATTGCTGCCAGAAACCACAAAGCGTTTTGAGAGTTCTGAACTCTGAGTCACAGCGTTCTGATAGGTATATGGTATTGTAATTCAGCTGAATTTTGCTGTTACAACATTTAGGTAAATTGTCAGACATCATTAAGATTTGCAGCACGAAATGGGCCCATATATATATGGAGTGTTGCTCTGTTGCCCGAGATGGAGTGCAGTGGCACGATCTCAGCTCATGGCAAACTCCGCCTCCCAGGTTCAAGCGATTCTCCTCCCTCAGCCTCCCACCATACCCTGTCTGTGATAAGATTTTTTTTTTTTTTTTTGAGATAGAATCTTGCTCTGTTGCCCAGGCTGGAGTGCAGTGGCGCGATTTTGGCTTACTGCAAGCTCTGCCTCCTGGGTTCACGCCATTCTCCTGCCTCAGCCTCCCGAGTAGCTGGAACTACAGGTGCCCACCACCACGCCCAGCTAATTTTTTGTATTTTTAGTAGAGACGGGATTTCACCGTGTTTGCCAGGATGGTCTTGAGCCCCTGAGCTCATGATCAGCCTGCCTCAGCCTCCCAAAGTGCTGGGATTACAGGCGTGAGCCACCATGCCCGGCCTGTGATAAGATTTTTAAATAAAAATTTCACAGCTTGTCGCTGTGGCTCACGCCTGTAATCCCTGCAGTCTTGGCTCACTGCAGCCTCGGTCTCTCCGGTTCAAGCAATTCTCCTGCCTCAGACTCCTGAGTAGCTGGGATTTCAGGCACGTATCACCACCCCCAGCTAAGTTTTTCTATTTTTAGTAGATAGGGAGTTTCACTATGTTGGCCAGGCTGGTCTCGAACTTCTGGCCTCAAGTGATCCACCTGCCTTGGCCTCCCGAGTAGCTGAGGCTACAGGCATGTATCACCACTCCTGGCTAATTTCTGTAGGTCCGGGGTTTCACCATGTTGCCCAGGCTGGGATTACGGTTGTGAGCCAATGCACTTGGCCCCAGAACAGTTTTTAACAGATGATGCTGGGACACCTACATATAACCACATAGTTAAGTGAAGTTGGACCCCTTTCTTACTATATGCAAAAATTAACTCAGAATGGTTCATACACCTACATGTAAGAGCTAAAACTTTATAAACCTCTCAGAAAATATAGGAGCAAGTGCTCATGGCCTTGGGTTTGACAGACTTCTTAGGATACTGAAAGTAAAAGTAACCAGAGTCGAATTTCATTAAAATTTAAAATTTGTTCTTCAAAGCGAACATCAAGAAAGTGAAAAGATAACCCATAGGATGCAAGAAAATATTTGGGGTTTTTTTGTTTTGTTTTTGTTTCTGTTTTGAGACAGAGTCTCTCTCTGTCTTCCAGACTGGAGTGCAGCAGCACAATCTTGGCTCAGTGCAACCCCACCTCCCAGGTTCAAGCAATTCTTGTGCCTCAGCCTCCTAAGTAGTTGGGATTACAGGTGTGCGCTACCACCCCCTGCTAATTTTTTTTAGTAGAGACAGGATTTCACCATGTTGGCCAGGCTGGTCTTGAACTCCTGACCTCAGGTGATCTGCCTGCCTCAGCCTCTCAAAGAAAATATTTGTAAATCATTGGTCTGATAAGGGACTCATGTCCAGGAGATAACAAAAAGGTAATTTGCTGTCAGAGAGGGCACATCAAAGTCACAATGAGATACATCTTATCCACTTGAATGGTTATAATAAAAAAAGATAAGTTTAAGCAATGATGTAGAGAAACTGGAATATTCTGTTTCCCTTTTTTTTTTTTTTTTTTTTTTTTTTTTGAGACGGAGTCTTGCTCTGTCGCCCGAGCTGGAGTGCAGTGGCCGGATCTCAGTTCACTGCAAGCTCCGCCTCCTGGGTTTACGCCATTCTCCTGCCTCAGCCTCCCGAGTAGCTGGGACTACAGGCGCCTGCCACCTCGCCCGGCTAGTTTTTGTATTTTTAGTAGAGACGGGGTTTCACCGTGTTAGCCAGGATGGTCTCGATCTCCTGACCTCGTGATCCACCCGTCTCGGCCTCCCAAAGTGCTGGGATTACAGGCTTGAGCCACCACGCCTGGCCTGTTTCCCTTTTTAAAATATGCACTTCATTGGTTTCCAGTGTGTTCAGAGTTATGCAACCATCATTTACCAATACAGCTTTTGATGGGATTGTAAGATGGTGCAGGTGCTTTGGAAAAGTTTGGCAGTTCTACAAAAGGTTTTGCAGAGTTCTACTCATTGGTATATATAGCCCATAAAATGAAAACATGTACAAAACCTTATACATTAATTTTCATAACACTATTATTCACAGCGGCCAACAAGTAGAAACAACCCATGTCCATCACTGACTAAAGAAAATGGTGATGGAATATTCAGCGATAAAAAGGATTGCAGTTCTGATAAATGCTGCGTCATGAGTGAACTTTGAAAACATGCTAAGTGAAAGGCTAGCCACAGAAGACCACATATTAGTATGATGCCATACACAGGCATACCTTGTTTTATTGCACTTGACAGGGGTGTGTGTGTGTGTGTGTTTACACAACCTGAAGGTTTGTGGCAGCTCTGCAATAAACAATTCTTTTGGCACCATTTTTCCAGCAGCTCACTTCATTTCTCTGCCACATTTGGTAATTCTTGTGCTTTCAAACCCTTCCATTATTATATCTTTTATGGTGATATGTGATCAGTTTTATTAGGGTGGTCTGGAATGAAACCCACACGTCTGAGTAATGCTTATCTATGAAATGCCCAGAATAGGGCACATCTATAGAGACAAAAAACAAATTAGTTAGTAGTAGCCTAGGGCCAGGGAGTTTGGGGGAGTGACTGTTAATGAGTACACTTTCTTTTGGGGGTAATGAAAATGTTCTAAAATTGATAAATGATGGTTGCATAGCTCTGAACACACTGGAAACCATTGAATTGTGTATTTTAAATAGGGAAATAGAATGTGAATTGTATCTCTAAGGTGTTAAAGTTAATAGAGGCTTTTCACCTTATCGTAATACTGTATTTCCTCAATGCCGAGATGTACTTTTTAAGGCTGGACTTGGCTGCTCACTCCTGGGATCCCAGCACTTTGAGAGTCCAAGGCAGGGGGATTGCTTGAGCCCAGGAAGTGGAGACCAGCCTGGGCAACAGGTTTTCACTGTCTCTACAAAATTTTTTTAATTAGCGGGACATAGTGGCATGGGACTCTAGTCCCAGCTACTCAGGAGGCTGAAGTGGGAAGATCACCTGAGCCCAGGCGGTAGTCGAGGCTGCAGTGAGCCAAGATTGTGCCACTGCACTCCAGCTCAGGTAACAGAATGAGATCCTGTCTCAAAAAAAAAAAAAAATTATATTTATCAGGAAGATAGATGTGATGCTTTTAAATCTGTGTGTAATTGTTCAGGAACTGCATCAATGCTAATCTGGGGTTTTTGTTTTGGTCAAGATTTCATTGAACATCAGAACTAGAATGTATGTTGAGACCAACTATTCTAAATCCTCCATTTTATGCTCTTAAGTGTCAGTCTGGCAAAATTCAGAGAAAACATTTCCCAGTAGGAGACTGCAGCTGGGAAGAAGGTGGTGCCAGCAGCAGCTTGTAAGGATATAAAGAGAAAGATCAGAAGAGCTGGCTCTTATTTCCTACTGGAGGAAAAGATACAGCTTTTGGTGACAAGCTGCATTCTTTAGCAGTGACTTTATTTTTCCTTCACCACAAACCAGACTTGTACTATTTCCAGACTCAGCACATTATTTAGGCACTTCCCCACTGCATTGTTTTAGTTTCTGAAATTGTATCACATTCCCTCCATTGAATCCAACTTTTAATGCAGTGCCCTTCAGAAAAACATGTCATTTTACATTCACCTGTTTTGTGTCTTTCTTGGCTTAAACCACCTAAGATTAGGGCCCAGTACATTCTTGACAACATCCATCATTTTATAGGTGCTTCATTTATATATTAACAGACAACCAGAATGCTTCAGAGATTTTTCTCACCAGATCAGACCTTGCTGTTTTTGGTGTTTGACCCTATTTTCTGGCCAGGTGCGGTGGCTCACACCTGTGTCGCGCCTGTAATCCCAACACTTTGGGAGGCCGAGGCGGGTGGATCACTTGAGGCCAGGAATTCGAGACCAGCCTGGCCAACGTGGTGAAACCCTGTCTCTACTAAAAATAAAAAAATTAGCCGGGCATGATGGCGTGTGCCTGTACTCCCAGCTACTCGAGGTTGAGGTAGGAGAATTGCTTGAACCTGGGAGGTGGAGGTTGTAGTGAGCCAAGATCAAGACCCTATCTTCTGTCCTGCTTCAGCATATTTTATAACCCTGTCTTCCATTTGTATTCTATCCCCTTCCATGCTGCTGCATTTTTCCACAGTGCATATTTTAATTTTAAATTATTCCTTTTCTCCTTTTCTTAAAGGCAGATGATTTCTTTTGGATTCTTGCTCTTTCTCTCTTTTGCGTGCAGACATATGGAGAACTAAAAGTATTAAGGAAAAGATTGTTTAAACTTATTTGAAATTTGCTTCTCTGTGAATTCCATCTTAAAATTCAAACTCATAGGGCAAGCCCATGTGTGTCTCCTAATCAACAATGTGGAGATGGTCGTTAGATAAGACTGTATAAGACACTTAAGTAGATGATAGTGGAAAACAGAAGAGAGGAAGTCAGAGGAGTCAGGAAGGATGAGATGTCTATCTCCAGTGACTGGTGTCCTTAGAGAACAGTCCATATATTAAGCCCTTATCTTGGTAAGTGCCTTACTTATCTGCTTATTCCTTACAACACTTTTTTTTTTTTTTTCAATGGAGTCTAGCTCTGTGGTCCAGGCTGGAGTGCAGGGGCGTGATCTCGGCTCGCTGCAACCTCCGCCTCCCAGGTTCAAGCAGTTCTCGTGTTGCAGCCTCCTGAGTAGCTGGGATTACAGGGGTGAATGACTGTACCTGACCTCCAACGCTTTATTAAGATAGGCATTTTGTCTGTTACGCTGATGAGGAACCTTAATACTCAGAGATATTAAGAAGCTTGTGTAAGGCCACATACATAATTAATAATTAAATGCCAGAGCAGAAATTCCAGGAAATGCCTATACAAGTATATCTGGTTTAGTTTTGGACCTGTTGAAGTTCCTGTGGGACGGGTAGGTGGAACTTTGAAAGAGGCAACAACCCAGGTATTTTCACTTGGGAAAATGTTGGGTGTAATTTATATCAAGTTTTCCTTTTTTGTTTTATTGTTATTTAATCCAAATCATTAGCCTTTTTTCTTTTTGAGACAACAATTTTTTTTCTTTTTGTTATTGTTATTTAATCCAAATCATTAGCAGTTTTTCTCTTTTCTTTTTCTTTCACTTTGTCACCCAGCCTGGAGTGTAGTGGCACGATCTCATCCCACTGTAGCTCAACCTCCTGGGCTCAAGTGATCCTGCTGCCTCAGTCCCCCAAGTAACTGGGACTACAGGTGTACGTCACCACTTCTGGCTAATTTTTGTATCTTTTATAGAGACTGGGTTTCACCATGTTGCCCAGGCTGGTCTCAAACTCCTGAGCTCAAGCTATCCGCCTGTCTTGGCCTTCCAAACTGCAAGGATTACAGGCGTGAGCCACTGTGCCAGCCCCATTAGCAATTTTTCATAGCATATCCACAAAGTTCTAATATGTATATAATGTATATTGCAAGAACATACGTGCTTTATGTTTTTCAGTTATGTAATTATGTTGAGTCCCAACTGTGTGCCAGATACCGTGCTGAGTAGGTAGTAAACATTGGTAAGCAAAACAGACATAGCCCCTGCCCTTATCAAACTACCCAGATAGCCCGGGCACAGTGGCTCTCACTTGTAATCTCAGCACTTTGGGAGGCCAAGGCTGGAAGATCGCTTGAGGCCAGGAGTTTGAGACCAGCCTGGTCAGCGAGACACTGTTTCTACCAAAACAAAAAAATTGCTGGGCATGGTGATGCGTACCTGTAATCCCACCTACTGGGGAGGCTGCAGTGGGAGGATTACTTGAGCCTAGAAGTTGGAGGTTGCAGTGAGTTGTGTTTGTATGCCTTTTATCATTAGATCCATATTTAGACCCTGTAACAGGCTAATCAAAATATTTAGGGTTTTTTTTTTTTTTTCATTTGTTTTCAGCTGGGAACAAAACACAGTAGCTTTGCAAATATAAAGTGGAAGCACAACCTAGCACTGGCATTGGAGGTCCTCAAAACGGTCCCCAGGTTTGGTGATTCAACAGGAGGACTCATAGGACTTAGTATATAATCTTTCTCACAGCTATGATTTGTTAAAGCAAAACCAGCTAAGGGGAGAGGTGCTTTGGTCCAAAGGGAACCAAGCGCAAGCTTCCAAGAGTTATCTCCTAGTGGAATCACACAGGATGTGCTTAATTCCTTCAACATATATGAAAGGTTTTCTGCCAGAGAAGCTCATCTGGGGACTCAGTGCCCCAGGTACTGATTAGGCACCCACTGCCTAACATATGACAAAAATCCAGATTCTCAGAGGGAAAGCGGGTGTTGAACATAAACCATATAGTATTTGTTTATATAGAGAGTCAGCAGGGAATGGTGGGAGCCACCCCCAAATCCACATCTTTTTGTTGTTGTTGTTGAGATGGGGTCTCACTCTGTCACCCAGGCTGGAGTGCAGTGGCAAGATCTCGGCTCACTGCAACCTCTGCCTCCTGGGTTCAAGCAGTTTTCTTGCCTCAGCCTCCTGAGTAGCTGGGATTACAGGCGTGCACCACCACACCCGGCTAATTTTAGTATTTTTAGTAGAGATGGGGTTTCACCTTGTTGGCCAGGCTGGTCTCGAACTCCTGACCTCAGGTGATCTGCCTGCCTCGGCCTTCCAAAGTTCTGGGATTACAAGCGTGAGCCACTGCACCTGGCCATCACATCTTTTAAAATTGTTGTTTTTATACCCCTGTGTAATCTACTCACTCAGTGTCTGTTAGCCAACAATTGAATCAAGATTCCATTTTGCTGCCTAGAAAATGAGTGGCTCTCTAGTTACGAAAACAATTGATAACTCAGATATCAAGCCATTTTTAAACAAGTATCATGGGAATTAAAATTTAAAATTAGGCATGTGTGGTAAGAAGGGTGAGGCCACATTCATCTTTAAAATATCAGGAGGTCTTAGTCATTTCCTTTCCTCTATGGTTTTCTGAAAATTTGCATGTAAACTGAAATTAGATTGAATCATTTTAAGTATCTGAAAGATACATAGAGGGTTCCTTTGTTTTAACAAAAAAAAACCAAAGGAGAAAATACACTCATAACATGAATTAAAATATAGTTTTTATTTTCTTCGTTAATGTTTATTAATATTTCCCCATAAAGTAGAACTTTCCTTTTCTGTTCTGCTTTCTGTATTCTCTACACATATGTGAACCACAAGACTGAAGAAATCTAGCCTCTGAAAAACCCATAGTTGGAGTTTATTTGCTCTAAAACAATTTAGTTATTTTTGTTTGTTAGATTCAAGGATTTAAGAGACCCTTTATATCATCCAAAGTTTGTTCCCAATTTGCATGTGGATGACAGTTCATCAAAACTGGTCAACTAGGACTGAGACTAAGATTCAGGAAGGTAGTCTAGACTGGAAATAGTAATTCAAGGGTCGAAGAACTCAGAGCTGGCAGAGATCACAACAGAGGCTAAGAGTTTGTAGTATTCAAAGAGAAGCCAGAAAGTCAGGACCAAAGCCAAGGACGGTAGCACTTAGCTTACAGTCTGCAAAGCAGAGAATCATGATGGGGAGAATCATGATGATGGGGAGATGTTAGATAGAATAATTTACAAATATTGGCATTTACAAAGCTCTTAGTTATCTCATGATTGTATCAACTCTCTGAAGTGGGTGCTGTTATCTGCTTTATTCAGATACATTATTCAAATACATTAAGGGACTTGGTCCAAGCAATCACAGTAAGTAGCTGAGCGGAGACTAAAATCTCATAATTTAATTCTTCAGACTGAAAATCTCATCTTCTGAGATAGTAGTGTTTTTCAGACTGTTCTGTTGATTCTGAGGATTCTGCAAAGGTAACCAAGGTGAGGGCTTGCGGATGGGGAGCCTCATCCCTCCTAGGCCACACTCTATCCCAGCTTCATTCCATCAGAGTTGCTCAGTGTTAAATATTATTATTATAGGCCAGGCACCGTGGCTTACCCCTGTGGTCCCACTGCTCAGGAGGCTGCGGTTGGAGGATTGCTTGAGCCCGAGAGATTGAGTTTATAGTAAGTTGTGTTTGCGCCACTGCATTTAAGCCTGGGCAACAGAGGGAGACCCTGTCTCAAATAAAAGGTGGGGGGGTTATACATACGACTCCTTTGAATGAATTGTGTAAAAAATCCATTGGATTAGGAGCAGTAGAATTCTAATTTCAGTATTGTCAATTATGTGACTGTAGGCAAGCTTGGTCCTATAAAATGGGAAAGTTAGTCTTAGATGACTTTCAGATTTATTTTTGCCATAGTCCAATCCATTAAAAAAATTTTTTTTAATTATTTTTAGAGATGGGGTCTTGCTATGTTGTCCAGGCTGGTCTCTTATCCTGTGGAAATAGTTCATTTAACATTCCATGCCAGCTCTTCAGTGATGTTTGTGTTTATATCCTTTAGGCAGAATGAGAATGTTCTGTTATATGTTTTGTTCTAATAGCTGAAGTTAAGGCAGGGTGAAACACAGTCAGTACAGCCACACACTAGCCCAGCTTCCTGCCCTCCCAGGGCTCCCTTTCCCTTCTATCTCTGACTAAAAATAAGCCCTCAAAAGGTTTTGAAAAAATAATCTTTTTCCTCCATATTTTAATATTTTAGGAACAAGTTCCAGTTCCAGTCTACCACCCAACACCTAGCCAGACTCGGCTAGCAACTCAGCTGACTGAAGAGGAACAAATTAGGATAGCTCAAAGAATAGGCCTTATACAACATCTGCCTAAAGGAGTTTATGACCCTGGAAGAGATGGATCAGAAAAAAAGATCCGGGAGTAAGTTTTAATTAATTTGTACATTTCAAAGTTTTATTTTCAGGTTGCTTTTGAAAATTTTGCCTTTTCTCCTGCACTTTAGAAAGTCAGACATTTAATATATTGAAATACTTTGCTTAATGCAAGAGAATGTTTAATTTTTTTTCATAGCTCTATTACTGGCTACTAGCAAGAGAATGTTATATAGTAATTAAAAATTTTCACAGGCTGGGCACAGTGCCTCACACCTGTAATCCCAGCACGTTGGGAGGCTGAGGTGGGCAGATCACTTGAGACCAGGAATTCAAGACCAACCTGGCCAACGTGATGAAACCTCATCTCTACTAAAAATACGAAAATTCGCCAGGCATGGTGGCACGTGCCTGTAATCCCAGCTACTCGGGAGGCTGAGGTGGGAGAATCACTTGAAACTGTCTCAAAAAATAAAATAAAATTAAATTAATAAATGAAGAGAAAGTTAATGAAGAGAGCTTTAACTTACAGCAACCCAGTAAGTAGGCTGAAGTTAGTGTTTCTGTTTTACAGTTATTAAAATGAAAATTATCTTAGTCCAGGATTACACTAAATAGTGCAAAAAAACAAAGTTGATCTCACTGATGCTTTTCTATCTAAAATAATCCCATTCTCCTTAAGGTATCTGCTATAGTATGTAGCTGTTTACAAGCACAGCAGTAAACTTGATCCATATGTCATCCATTTCTCTTTGCTCTGTTGATTGCTCCTAAGTCCTGCAAATGCTCGGGGGATTTAAATAAGAGATTGTGTATAGATCAACATTAGGAAAAAATTTAATTTGCATGCTTTGGTGATAAGATGACAGACAAAGCATTCTGATGTGTTACTCAGATTAACACTGTCTTTAATGGGATTTAAACAGTTTTCTGAATAGGACACTTCTGAAAATGCCTTCTGATTTCTCTCCATTGCTCCCAACAGGTGTGTGATCTGTATGATGGACTTTGTTTATGGGGACCCAATTCGATTTCTGCCGTGCATGCACATCTATCACCTGGACTGTATAGATGACTGGTTGATGAGATCCTTCACGTGCCCCTCCTGCATGGAGCCAGTTGATGCAGCACTGCTTTCATCCTATGAGACTAATTGAGCCAGGGTCTCTCATCTGACTTCAAGTGAACCACCATTTTGGTGGTTTTGATCTTTTGTCACTGAGCCCAAAGAGCCAGGGATTAGGAATTAAGATCATGCACAAAAGTTTCCTTAAAATTCCTGGATGGCTGCAGATGTTGGGGGAAAAGTACGTGATATTTTAGAAACTTAGTGGGAAAAGTAGGATGGTATTTTTATGTAAAGCCTTGACCCAATGTTTAAAAATATAATTGTATTTAGATCTTGTTATTGCTCCAGTACATAGGAATTGTGTAAAGTGTTACAGCAGCTGTATTTGTTTAAATTGTGTGTATTGAAGATTAGGAAAAAGATAGTAGTTATTTTTCCTAAATGAAATAACTTTCTTCTCTTCCCCTTCCCCACCCAAATTCTTTTCTGAAGTTGCTGGCATTTGGGTCAAGGTTTTATTAAAAGCTACATTTTATAACACTGGCACACACAAAAGTAGTTTTAAGCTTGTTTGCACAGTTCTTTTTTTCCATTGGAAATGGAATTCATTGCCTTAGGTCTTTTTAAATAGTGTATTATTATTGTTGGGGCTGGCTCTATGCTTGAAAACCAGTTTATTTATAACCTGTTATAAGTGCTATATTCTGTTTGCAGTTAGGAAATGCAGAATTCAAAGTGATCTCCTAGCTTGTAAGCAAACTGAGATGCACTATCCCTTTTCTATAAAAAATAAGTTAATGTGTCAAGAAACCAACTCTATTAAAGTGGGGTTTAATATTGCCCTTTCCTATGTGTTTTATCTAATTATTTTGGTTGTTAATATGGTGATAATGGAAAGTCAAGTTAAATTTTAAATATTAAGAATTCTGATTTATTGAGATTGAATTATGCCACCACGTTTATGTAAAAATGAAGGTGGCACCTTGGTGAGACCTAATGAGAAATAATTACTCAGTTGTAACAATTTTGATTTATTCTCTTTCTTCTGACCTCCTTCCCTCTTGTCTTGAACCATAGCAAAAGGATACTGCATCTCTGATTACTGTAGTGCTGAGGTTATTGAAGTTATATAAAACACATCTCAGTCTCTGTTTCTTGGAAAGGTATCTATTACATCCTGCTAGCTGACTGACAAAACTAAGCAGGGAGAATAAAGATAACTGTATTTTATGTTTTGCACACAAACACAGAATTTGTATAACCATATGACTTCATAGTTGTGATCTCAAAAAAGAAGGAATTTCTCCTTTGTTTCTTGCAGTTAATGTAAGAATACTTTAAATCTCTAAGCTTCTGAAGTGTTAGAGGTAGAGATGGTCTAGTAAAGATGTAGTAGTAATGTTTTATCCATTTAGCATGTGTTTATTTTTTCGTATGTACTCAAAGGTGACTTACTGGTTCACCTCAGTGATATTACATACAGCTAAAAAAAATCATTCATTAGCAAAAGGAAAAGTGGTCTCAACCTAACATCAGAAGTGTTTCTTATTATTATTTTATCTTGGGTTGAATATTGAACTCTAACACTTTTCTACATGCAAAACACAGTGTCATGAAGGTTATTCATAATTGCATTATAGAGGAATGTAGTATGTCATAAGTACTTTGTAAAGATTTGACATTCAACTGTAGTATCCATATGTTGCTTAAATTTCTTTATGAGCCCCATGATGGAAAGACTTAAAGATGAATTTGAGAAAAATTGAAGAAATTAGATTATCAGGTTCTGTTAAATTGTTACATGTATCTTGCTTAAATTTCTGTTTATTAATTTATATCCACCCAATTACATAAAGCAGATTTGGAGGAAACAACTGAGGTTGTGCAATATTTTCTGTGATAATTGCTTTTTTATTCTTGTGTTTTCTACTTAAACATGTCTGTCATCAAGTATTATAGTCAGACTTTCTTTTTTTCTAGATTGTTAAAATTGGTAAATGAACTTTTTTTAAAATCATCTTCCATGTTGCAGTTAGTCTTTCTTTTCAATACAAGTCTTTCACAGAAGTTTGGTGGTAATACTGAAGGAACTAGCATTGGGCAGAATGTGTCATTTTTAGGCACTTTGTATTCTCAACATACAATGTTAAGAACCATCAATTTTGACGTTTACTAAGTTGTTAAATAAAGTTATAATACAGCTGTGAAGGGCTAAAGTTAGAGTTGATTATGTAAGTATTCCCCATATCTTTTAAAATAGTTGTGTTTAATTATTTTAAAATACCTCTCTCTCTATATATATATACGCCTGTGGGAAGTATTTTTTATTGTTTGACATTTAATATCATTTAATCATGTACTTAGGCTTGATAGCACCAAAGCTTTTAAAACCAAACAATAGCTGTAATCTCTTGATTTAGATATGGGCTAGATATGTTCAAGCTTGGCTGTGGGATTTGAAATTTCTGAAAAGCTTAACCAGGAAGAAACAAAAGAATCTTATCCTTTTGAATGCAAAACCCAACAAGTTGAAATACTTTCAGATATTTGAAGTTTAGCTAACACAAACTTTCTGTGAGTGTTCTTTATAGGGAATCTCTTCAGTACTAGAAGACTCGCTCCCTACTATTGGTGTTTATCATGTGATGTAAAACTGTATGATTTCACAGAGTAGTAAGCATTGAGGTCACAGATCCCCTGCATACAAATCTTCATAAAGAAGCATTGATTTTTAAAAAGGAGCAACACTTAACTAAAGTATAGTAATCCCCCTTATCCACCGTTTCTGCCATGTCACATACCCACACACTATGGTGCAAGAAGGTATTTTGAGAGAGAGATACCACATTCACATAATTTTTTTCTTTTTTCTTTTTTTTTTTTTTTTTTTGAGATGGAGTTTCACTCTTGTTACCCAGGCTAGAGTGCAATGATGCATTCTCAGCTCACTGCAACCTCTTCCTCCTGGGTTCAAGCAATTATCCCGCCTTAGCCTCCCGAGTAGCTGGGATTACAGGCATGTGCCACCATGCCTGGCTAATTTTGTATTTTTAGTAGAGATGGGGTTTCTCCATGTTGATCAGGCTGGTCTTGAACTCCCGACCTCAGGTGATCCACCCGTCTCGGCCTCCCAAAGTGCTGGGATTACAGGCGTGAGTCACTGCGCCCAGCCTCGCATAACTTTTATTACAATCTATTGTTATAACTTTTGTAAATACAATTTACAAAATTGTATTTACCGGGAATGGTGGCTCACACCTGTAATCCCAGCACTTCAGGAGGCCAAGGCAGGTGGATCACTGGAGGTCAGGAGTTTGAGACCGGTGTGGCCAACATGGTGAACCCCGTCTCTACTAAAAAGACAAAGATTAGCCAGGCATGGTGATGCACACTTGTAATCCCAACTACTTGGGAGCGTGAGGCTGGAGAATCGCTTGAACCCAGAAGGCAGAGGTTGCAGTGAGCTGAGATCACACCACCGCACTCCAGCCTGGGCAACAGAGTAAGATTCTGTCTCAAAAAAAAAAAAAAGACAAACTTACTGTTTTACCAATATTGTTCCTAATTTCTTACTGTGCCTGATCCATAAATTAAACTTTATCATAGGTATGTATGTGTAGGTATATGTGGTACTATCCACAGTTTGAGATACACAGTGGGCTTCTTGGAGAGTATCCCACGGATAAAGTGGGTGATACTGTAGTCAAAAGGAGAGCTGCCTAAGGTCTTGAGACTGGAAGTGGTAAACGAGAGAGAGTACGTCTCTTCAGCATAAGTCACAAAAATAGTTGGTGGCTATCTCTGCTTACAAAAGCAGTGGGTAGCAGTCATGGAGTCAACTGATGAAATGCGTGTAAATGCGTCTTGGTGTAATCTCAACTAATTTTTTAAGCCTTAATTTTAAAATTTGTGGACACAAGAAAAGTTGGATTTTAGGTTAATATCCTTCAAGTAATGTTAAATTTACCTATGCGAATTTAACCACTCTTTGGTTTTTAAATTTTTATTATATTTTTATTTTTAAAATTTTTTCTTTTAAATATCAACTGCTCTTTTACTGGGCGGGAAGAGACAGAGGACGATTTGACCTGTCCTTCTGTACTCTTTTTTTCTTCTTCTTTTTTTTGAGACGGTCTTTCTCTGTCTCCCAGGTTGTAGTGCAGTGGTGTGATCATGGCTCACTCTGCTCACTCGTCTCTTCTAATCCCCATTTTCCCCACCATGGGAGTGTTGGTAGATCAGTAGTTCTCAGAGGCCAGGACAACCAGAGCACAATTACCTAGGGCTCTGGATGTTTATTAGTAATGGAGACCCTTATCATATCAGAGTGGGAGAGGAGAAACAGAAATTTTTGAGACAGGGTCTCACTCCATCTCCCAGACTGGAGGACGGTGGTGCAATGACGGCTCACTGCAACCTCCACCTCTCAGGCTCAAGCAGTCCTCCCAAGGAGCTGAGACTACAGGCACACGCCACCACACCTGGCTAATTTTTGTATTTTTTTTTTTTTTTTTTTTTTGTAGAGATGGGTTTTTGGCATGTTGCCCAGGCTGGTCTCAAACTGGGCTCTAATGATCCTCCCACCTCGGCCCCCCAAAGTGCTGGGGTTACAGGTGTGGGTCACCATACCTGGCTATGTATAATTTGTAACAGGTTCTCCAAGTGACTCTGATGCACTAGCAGGTTTTGGAACCATTGGTAGATGATCCCTTCCCAAACTTGTAAAATACAGGTTTGGTACATTTTTGTTTCCTGAGAAATTAGAAGTCGTATTGGGCACTTGCTGGTTATTCAGAGATGGATTGTCCAGGCACGATTTTCTAGACTTAATGCTCTTCATTTGTCCTTTTGCTGTTTCCTTGCTCTTTAGCATAGATACAGAGCATCCAGATAAGTCCCTTTACAACCTATTTCCTGCTTTTACAACCTTCTTCCATCAGAGGCACCAGTGAATTACAAAAAGGGTTTGAGATTTATTTGCACATTTTAATTATCCACATTGTTTTTGTTTGCTTTATCACACTGAGCAGTTAGGCACAAGCTTTTGTTTTGGAGACCGGGTCTGGCTGTGTCACCCGGGCTGGATCACCGTAAGCTCAGACTCCTGCGCTCAAGTGATTTTTCCCACCTCAGTCTCCGGAGTAGCTGGGATTGACTGCAGGTGCGCTCAACCATGTCCAGCTAATGTTTTGGTTTTTTGTAGAGATGGAGTCTCACTATATTGCCCAGGCTGGCCTGAAACTCCTGGCCTCGAGATTCTCCTGCCTCAGCCTTCCAAAGTACTGGGATTATAGGCCTGAGTCACTGCTCCCAGTCTGGCACTGCCTTAGGACAATAGCTGGATGCATCTGATTAATGTTATTAACTGACTGAAGCCATTTATCATTTCTTCACATACAGTTTTTTCATAAAAGTATGGTCGAGATTACCTTTACGTTACACTTCTGTTTCTTGAGAAGAATTACTGTTCACTGGCACATTTAGTCATCTTCCGGTGCTTCCCGTAGAAAGTTTGTTTTCTCTTTGAGTGAAGGAGTGTTAGCAATAGGCACATGTTTTAAGCATCTAAAACTGATGGCGATGAAGGAGCAGCACCTATTTGCTTTGAACCCCTTCTCTAATATTTGTGCTTGTGGGCTCCACATCTGTTAGCACTGAGAAAAAGAAGTTGAGGAACATAACTAAGGGGCCTCCCTAAGAGTCTTGTCATGGCACTGTGTACTCTGAATGCCTGTGAGAAGATTTGGTTGGCTATGCAAAAAAAGTTCACCTTCTCACTGGCAGCCACCACAGTAGCTGATCTGGTCAGCTAGGACCCAAAAGCAAGTTTGAAGTGTTGTGTGTGAATTGAGAAACCTGGACTGTGCTATCAGAAAGACATTGAGATTGGCTTCCAGCATTACCCAGATGAGGTGCAGGAATAGGCTGCATTCTGCCAACCCCAGAATTAGAGCCAGGCCTTCAGCTTTGAAACAATGCAGAATGGTGATCCCCTCTGCAAAGCTTAATTGAGGCCGGGCGCGGTGGCTCAAGCCTGTAATCCCAGCACTTTGGGAGGCCGAGACGGGCGGATCACGAGGTCAGGAGATCGAGACCATCCTGGCTAACACGGTGAAACCCCGTCTCAACTAAAAAATACAAAAAACTAGCCGGGCGAGGTGGCGGGCGCCTGTAGTCTCAGCTACTCCGGAGGCTGAGGCAGGAGAATGGCATGAACCTGGGAGGCGGAGCTTGCAGTGAGCTGAAATCCGGCCACTGCACTCCAGCCTGGGCGGCAGAGCCAGACTCCGTCTCAAAATAAAAAAAAGAAAAAAAAAAAAGCTTAATTGAACTTGGTAAACACATTATAAATTAACAGCTACAACTTTACAGTGTGCAAGGTGTAGGGAAGGGAAGAGGTTTGGTCTTGCTTACACTCATCACTATCTGTAGTGTTATCTTGACACAAGGAAGAATAATTCATAGGCATCCTTTTTTTTTTTTTTTTTTTTGAGATGTAGTTTCACTCTTGTTGCCCAGGCTGGAGTGCAATGGCACGATCTCAGCTCACCACAACCTCCAACTCCCAGGTTCAAGCAATTCTCCTGCCTCAGCCTCCCAAGTAGCTGGGATTGCAGGCATGCACCACCATGCCCGGCTAATTTTGTATTTTTAGTAGAGATGAGATTTCGCCATGTTGAAGCTGGTCTCGAACTCCTGACCTCCAGGTGATCCGCCCGCCTCAGCCTCCCGAAGTGCTGGGATTACAGGCGTGAGCCACCACGCCTGGCCGGCATTCTTATTTCTGGTTGTGAGACAGGTGCTATTCTAGTAAGGCATTTTCAGATGAGCTGTTTTTGCAAGTCCTGCTCTCAGGACTCTTTCTTAAACTTTGAGTTAATGGCTTTGAAGATATACTTGAAGTAAGAAATCCTGGTCCTGGGCATGGATTTTAATGAACTGGATTTCTGATTTTTTGTGAAGAACAAAGAACATGAAATACCCATTCATTGAGTCTTAGTACCTAATTATAACTTAGCATATTGACAGCTTTTTTTGTTGTTTGTTTTTTGTTTTTTGTTTTTTGACACAGTCTTACTCTGTTGCCCAGGCTGGAGTGCAATGGTGCAATCTTGGCTCACTGTAACCTCCGCCTCCTGGGTTCTAGTGATTCTCCTGCCTCAGCCTCCTGAGTAGCTGGGACTACAGGGGCACATCCGCATGCTCATTTAAATTTTGTATTTTTAGTAGAGACGGAGTTTCACCATCCTGCCCAGGCTGGTTTCGAATTCCTGAACTCAGGCTACCCACCCGCCTCAGCCTCCCAAAGTGCTAGGATTACAGGCGTGAGCCACCGCGCCCAGCCAAGATGCAGCATTTTTATGCGTTAGACAAACCAGAAGCAATTGGTGCTGGAGACTAACTTCCATGTTTAACCCTATATAATCCATTCGTCACACAGCAGTTAAATTAAGGTGAATAAGTAAATTGATGTCATTCCCCTACTTAAAACTTTAATAGCTTCCTGTAATGCAGAGCATAAAACCCAGACTCCTTAACAGGGATGAGTTGGCTTTCTGCCTTTTCATTTGAATCAACCGTTTAGCCTCATGGGCTGTCTTTGTGCCTTCTAAAATGCCAAGTTCTTTCCTGTCTCAAGTCTTTTTGTGCTATTATTTCTGCCCTGCAGCTCTCTTCTCCACTTTGTTCAGATAGCTGACTTCTTATCCTCTAGACCAGATACATCCCACTTACAAGCATGAATTGCGAATTTCGTCCTCATGGAATATCACAGAATGTAATTGCACAAACCTAGATGGTATTGTTGCTTCTAGGCTACAGACCTGGACAGCGTGTTACTGTGTTGAATATCCTGGGCAGTTGTAACACAGTGCTTGTATTTGTGCATCTAAACACAGAAAACAGTGTAAAAGATAAAAACAGTATACCTGTAGTTACCATGAAGGGAGCTTGCAGGACTGGAGGTTGCTCGGGGTGAATCAGTGAGTAAGTAAGTGGTGCATGAATGTACACTACTGCAGACTTTATAAACACCACACTTGGGCTACATTGTTTATTATTTAAAATAGTCTTTTTTCAATAATTAACAGCTTACTGTACTTTTATAAACTTTCTCGTTTTTTTAACTTTTAAACTTTTATAATATGTACCATATATAATTGTATGTGCTATAATTTTATATGACTGGGCCGGGCGTGGTGGCTCATGCTTGTAATCCCAGCCCTTTGGGAGGCCAAGGCAGGCAGATCACCTGAGGTTGGGAGTTCCAGACCAGCATGGCCAACACATGGTGAAACCCCGTCACTACTAAAAATTAGCTGGGCATGGTGGCGCACGCCTGTAATATTAGCTACTTGGGAAGCAGAGGCAGGAGAATCACTTGAACACAAGAGGCGGAGGTTGCAATGATCTGGAGTGCCAAGATCATGCCACTGTGCTCCAGCCTGGACGACGAGTGGAAGTCCGTCTCAAAAAAAAAAAAAATTTTGACGATTGGCAGTGCAGTAGGTATGTTTACACCAACATCACCACAAACA
>NW_012120487.1:4233676-4234094 GCF_000951035.1 Colobus angolensis palliatus
CAACTCCATCATAATCTTAATGAACCCACTGTCATATATATGGTCTGTGACTGATGGAAACACCGTTATGTGGCAGATGACTGTATTTACTCCATGGTTCAAATTCTTTGTTAACTCTTATGACTTCACTTTCAGAACAAGCTCCATGAGAGCAGGACAGTAGGTGTTCAAAAGATATGTAATAAATGAAGGGAAGGAGAAAATGGGGAAAAAGAGGTCCTTAGAAATCTGAGCTAACATCTCAAGGAGTTTCCCATTGCAAATAGGGATCTTATAAAGAAGAGTTTGGAGGGTGGCCAGGAGAAGGGCGACAAAGGCAAAGCTCTCCTTGAAGGTGCAGCTTGCTTTTTCTTTCTCTCTTTCTCTCTTTCTTTCTTTCTTCCTTCCTTCTTTTCCTTCCCTTCCTTCCCTTCCTTCC
>NW_012120487.1:4234174-4239341 GCF_000951035.1 Colobus angolensis palliatus
TTCTTCCTTTTTCTTTCTCTTCTTTATTTTCTTCTTTCTTGTCTTTCTTCTTTCTCTTCTTCCTTTTTCTTTCTCTTCTTTATTTTCTTCTTTCTCTTTCTTTAATTCTCTCTCTCTCATTTTTGAGACAGACTCACTGTGTCACCCACGTTGGAGTGCAGTGGTGCAATCTTGGCTCACGGCAACCTCCACCTCCCAGGCTCGTGCAATCCTACCTCAGCCTGCCAAGTAGCTGGGACCACAGGCGCATGTACTGGTTGATTTTGTATGTGTTTGTTTTTTGGTAGAGATGGAGTTTTGCTGTATTGCCCAGGCTGGTCTCAAACTGGGCTCAAGCTATCCACCAATCTCAGCCTCCCAAAGTGCTGGGATTACAGGTGTGAGCCACTGCAGCTGGCCTGAACATGCAGCTTTCTGATAAGCCTTGTCTCTAACCAGTACACCCACTGTCCTCATCCTCACCTGTTCTTGGGAATAGGGTAAATCATACTTCCTGTGTATCAACTTTTGAAAGAAAGGACATAATAGTGGATTTATGGTGTTTTTGTTTGTCCAATACACCATCTTCCCTTTTAGTAATACCCCCACTGAGCATATGTCTGAAGGTAGGCCAATTGTGGTACCTCACTGCCATGCTAGGGCAATGGGTCTCAAACTTTAGTATGCATCAAATTCATCAGCAGGTCTTTTTTTTTTTTTCTGAGATACAGTCTCCGTCTGTTGTCCAGGCTGGAGTGCAGTGGTGCGATCTTGGCTCACTGCAACCTCCACCCTCTCAGGCTCAAGCAATTCTCCTGCCTCAGCCTCCCGAGTAGCTGGGATTACAGGCATGCACCACCACATTCAGCTAATTTTTGTATTTTTATTAGAAATGGGTTTCACCATGTTGGCTAGGCTACTGACCTCAAGTGATCTGGCCGCCTCGGCCTCCCAAAGTGCTGGGATTACAGGCATGAGCCACTGCACCCCGCCATCTACAGGTCTTTTAAAACTCAGACTGTGGCCAGGCACGGTGACTCATGTGACCTCAGGATCACCTGAGGTCAGGAGATCGAGACCACCCTGACCAACATGGTGAAACCCCATCTCTACTAATTAGCCAGGTGTGGTGGCACGTGCCTGTAATCCCAGCTACTCAAGAGGCTGTGCCAGGAGAATTGCTTGAACTTGGGAGGCGGAGGTTGCAGTGAGCCGAGATCACACCACTGCACTCCAGCCTGGACAACAAAGGGAGACTGTATCTCAAAAAAACAAAATACAAAAAAACAGAAAACAAAAAACACCTCAGATTGCAGGGCCTCAAACCTACAGCTTTTAGGTCAAGGTGGGATCTGAGAATTTATATGTCTAACAAGTTCTCAGGGGATGTTAATGCTGATCAGGGACCATACTTTGACTAAGGGATGAACATTTGAGCCACGCCAGACTAATTGTCCTTATCTGGTATTGTTCATACTGGAATTAGGGAAAGCAGCCCTTTGCTTCACTGGCCATATGCTCTAAGGACATGAGACCTACAGTGCCATGTACTCCTGCCATGCAGAGAAGTCAGATCAAAAGAATCTCACACAGGAGCAAAAGCCAAGAGGTAAAGAAAGCTTAATTGTGGCACTAGTGCCCCCGATTCAGTCATCCGTCAGGCCAAATCCACCATTGCCTTCGCACGGTAGAAGTAAGCCAATAAATTTACCTTAATATTGTATACTCGGGGCCATGCTAGCCTATTCATTTACATGCTTGCTCTTCATCCTCAACAACCCTTGTGAAGCAGTTGGCATTAAACCCCACTTTGCCTAAGAGTAAACTGATTCTCTAAATGGAGTGAAGTAGTTTGACTAAGTTGTGCTTTTATCCACTACCCCATGCAATTAATTGAACTTAAAAGTTGGGTAGGCCGGGCACAGTGGCTCACGCCTATAATCCCAGCACTTTGAGAGGCCGAGATGGGAAGATCACCTGAGGTCGGGAGTTTGAGATCAGCCTGACCAACATGGAGAAACCCCATCTCTGCTAAAAATACAAAGGTAGCCAGGGGTGGTGGCACATGCCTATAATCCCATCTACTCGGGAGGCTGAGGCAGGAAAATCACCTGAACCCTGGAGGCAGAGGTTGTGGTGAGCCGAGATCACTCCATTGCACTCCAGCCTGGGCAACAAGAGCAAAACTCCGTCTCAAAAAAAAAAAAAAAGCTGGATATTTTTAGTAAACCAGGCTTTCTCATACTGTGAATTTGCTCACAACCTCTTTTCCAGACAACTGTAGGAAGTCATCTCGGTACCAGGAGGACAAAGCTGTGGCCCATGGGTCACTTTGACTCACAAATGTGATGTGCTTAGCCAAGCACTCGTAAGTGCTTAAACTATAAAACAGTTTTTGGTGCCTTTGGCATCATATGCTTCCCAGTTTGCCAGTGGTCCTCTTTCTTATTGTCTTATACCGAACTCCTTCTAGCACGTGACTTGCTATGCATCAAACCTCAGTGCGGGCTTCACTTCCCATCTGTGGAGTAGTTGACTGGAACTCTACCTATCCAAGTGGGGACTGGATCATGCCTTTTCCTCCTTCGTCCCTCGATGATTTTCTGAGCAAATACTGTTGTTTAAGGATTGCTTTTCTTTTGGCTTTTTCCAAGTTAGGCCCTCTCCCTACTTCATGATGCCAAGTGCCAAAGGGAACCATGCCACACAGACATGCTCCATGTGTTCGCAGCCGAGCATCTCCAACGGCTGAGCTATTAGCCAGTACTTCTTCCATTTTCACAGTGGCCCACGAGTCAGTATAAGCTGGGTCTAACTTTATACAGGATTTTACAGCTTGACCAACAGTGTAGCAAAGTACGGGCTTTAGAGTTCAGCAGCCTGTCTTCAAATCTTCTGCTGCATAATCGTGTGATCTGAGGCAACTTATTTACCCGTGCCTCAGTTTTGCCATCTGCAAAATGACAATGGCCCCACTCCATAGGATTACATAAATATTATGAGGATTACATAAGTGTAAAGTACTTAGAATAGCAACTGGCACATAATGAGTATTTAATAAATATTAGCTTTTATTCTTTTCCCCAGAGCATATGGTGTCTGATGTTCTGAAGTGTTTGTTAATGTGGAGGAAGAAAAACAAACCTGATCTAGTCATTTGTGAGACATTAGCTGTGATGTCTCTGATTAAACTTAAACATCCACTTTTTTTTTTTTTGAGACAGAGTCTTGCTCTGTCACCAGGCTGGAGTGCAGAGGCATGATCTCGACTCACTGCAATCTCCACCTCCTGGGTTCAAGCAATTCTCCTGCCTCAGCCTCCTGAGTAGCAGGGACTACAGGTGCCCACCATCATGCCCAGCTAATTTTTGTATTTTTAGTAGAGATGCAGTTTCACCATGTTGGCCAGAATGGTCTCAATCTCCTGACCTTTTGATCCACCCACCTCAGCCTCTCAAAGTGCTGGGATTACAGACGTGAGCCACCGTGCCCAGCCAAACATCAACTTTTAGCAGTCCATAGAGACCTTCAATAGTTAATTCTATGTCTTCCCAAAGAGCTCTATTCTTATTTTGTCACTTAACAGTTGACTTTGTACAGTGGAAGTAGTCATAGATTACTCATTTAGAAATGGATTTTTCGAGCCCCCAAATGAGGTTGTTTGTGGACCTGGCCTATTGATCAGTAATGAACTTTGCACTGGAATTCAAACGAGCCGTGCTAACCCGAGCAGAAGGCACTTTCCGACCTTGGAAGGGTGCATCTGAGGGTGGGCGTGAGAACTTCCCATTTGCTGCTTGGATTTCAGAATCCAGACACCTCTCATGTATTACTGAATTAATGTGATGATGCTAAGGATGTTGAGAAGGCACTGTTAAGCTTTAAATTTGAAGTAAACAAGGAAAAGACTATTGACTCCCATCATCTTAGAAGAAATGAACTTGGGATTAACTCCAGAGGAAAGGGTCTGGATTTGATTCCCTTGAATGGTTCTAGTACTCAGCGCACTGGGGCTTTCTTAAAACCTCTTGATGCCGTTCTTCACTTGGGACTCTCCCACCTGGACCTCAGCCAAATCTTGAGTTGGTGTTGGCCTTTTAGGATCCTGGCTTTGATGTCAGGTTGTGGCTCTCTGCTGTGAATGATGATAACTGTCTTGGAAACACTCCCATTCTGGCTCAAGAGATAATAGGGCAACCTGCCCACCCATGGGAGAGCTGAGGGCCCAGCACACTGCTAGAAGCCACTCTGCCTGTGACCAGAGAGAGGCTGAGGTAGACTTTCTGTTGCCAAGGACCTGTTCAGATCATGTTACATGGTTGCTACTTCCCTAACAACTGAATTCATCTGTGGGGCACAGGATTTAGACTTTCTCTAAATGAGGATTACTTGCCTTCTGGGTGTTCTGGCTACTGTACAGCCTCTAAGGAAGTCTATTATTTCTGGTTGAATTGCTTAGGGACGCCAGGCTTTAGCAGAAAGGTAGGGAAGTGTATCTGTTCCCTCATTTTGCAGATGAAAACCCATAAACTGTAGAAGGCAGGAAAGAGCCTTAATCTTGTCCAAATTGTTCATTTTTAGAGTATCCGTGACTTTCCCAAAGTTACGCTGAAAATCAATAGCAAAGTCAGGACTGGAATTTAGATCTCCTTATTTCCAGGCTCAAACCTTCCACCTATCTGTGGCCTTTCCACGGCAGATGTGCTGAGAAGGTCTGCACTGTTAGAGAAGCAGTGACCACAGATGACTCACCGAAAGCCTATGACAGAATTTTCACTTTCTAAGGCCCTTGTATAAGAAGGATATGGTGATGTTAGAAACCCAGTGTTTTCATTGTCCTTCACATATATATATTTTGATAGATTATCTCAGAATTTGCAGAATTTGCAGGTGGCAGAATAGGAGGCAAAACCCACTGATTTATCTTGTCAGGGCAGCAGGGTAAAAGTGAAATAGGGTTCATTAATGAAGCCCAGCAGGAAATCAACAGCGAATGTTGACAAGGAAATCATCTTGACAAAATTTTGAAATGAAAGTACCCATGGCGGGGCGTGGCGGCTCAAGCCTGTATAATCCCAGCACTTTGGGAGGCCGAGGCAGGCGGATCACGAGGTTAGGAGATCGAGACCATCCTGGCCAACATGGTGAAACCCCATCTCTACTAAAAATACAAAAATTAGCTGGGCAT
>NW_012120487.1:4239931-4274238 GCF_000951035.1 Colobus angolensis palliatus
AGTAGCTGGGACTACAGGCATGCGCCACCATGCCCAGCTGATTTTTTTTGTAATTTTTAGTAGAGACGGGGTTTCACCATATTGGCCAGGATGGTTTCGATCTCCTCACATTGTGATCTACCCGCCTCGGCCTCCCAAAGTGCTGGGATTACAGGAGTGAGCCATCGTGACCAACCAACTGAATCTTTATATATTAACCCAGCCCCTTGGAAGATACTGTGTTTGTTAAATACAGCAATGCTGGAAGATTGGAAAGTTTAACTGGTTTTTCTCTTATAGAAATTGCATTCATGCATTTGGGGAATAACGTTTTCACAGATGAATATTTTTACTGGGTGCATGATTTTCCCTACAGGGAAATGGTTAGGTTGAAGTGTGCTGACATTAGAAAGTGAAGGGTAAAACCTGGTGTTGGTCATTGAATCTGAGTTCTCACTTTAACAATCCCAGAGGTTGCAAATTCAGATGCTTTTAGGGGCCAGAAAGGTAACAGACGTGTTTAAAGTAGCCTCGACTTAGCTCTAGCTGATTGTTGCCTCATGGGAATGAGACTCAATGTTGCCAGATCTTTTTTTTTTTTTTTTTTAAATTACAGGCCAGGAACCAGATTCGTTTGTGAAATCTCCCCATTTGTGAATGCTGGTAACTTATTCAAAAAGTTTAAAACATTGTGTGGTCTAAATAAAACATACATAGGCCGTGTGGTTTCCGATTAAGACTTTCTGCCCAGCCTAAGGATTCATGCAACACATATTTTATTGAAATATATGATGCACGATCCCTTAAGGGCATAAATTTTATCACTTAAATGTCTCTTGTCTCTTAACTGAAGAATCTAACACATACACAACAGGTCAAGAATAACAGTTCTAAGAAAAATGCTGTCAGTAAGTAAATGTACCTTGCAGTGAAGTACAGAAGATTTTTATCTTTCATAAATTATTCCCAGTGGTTTCAGTTTGGCATACAGCAAAGATACAGACTGGATTCTGAGAACCTCCTCCTGCCCCCCAAAATTCCTGGCTTTGGCAAAGAAAGGGCCACACAGCTCTTCCATCAAGCCATGGCATTTCTTACTGGTGGAGATGGATTTTTCTACACAAGAGCTCAGATTTTATCTCACTAAAAAGACATGCTTGATTTTTAAATTGGAAATTTACAAAAGGAGTGAAATGACGTGTGAGTAGTAAAGTAGTGGATGTCTGTGTGCATCCTCGTGCCCAACCCCAGAAGCATTGAAACCTGAGGCTCAGCCTCTCCCAGGCACTCCTCAGGTCCTCTGAAGGCCCTTCAGTCACACAAGTTGAGAACTTGCTGAATTTGAAAAGCAATTTGCCCTTTGGCATCATCATATAAAGAGATTTACCTCCAGATGATAATAGGTGAAGACAAAGACTTACAGGTGGTTGGTGGTTGTTGGTTTTTAAAGCCAACTGTGATCCCATCAATGTATTTCTAAGGAAAATGTAAACTGTTCATACATTCTCTTAAACATCACAGTGAAAAGCAAGTACCCGTATGTGTGATAGGCAGGCAGAGGGCTCCACCTGCTCTGCCCTTGGCAAAGGCCCTTGGCCACACTGGTGAAAATGCCAGCTTGGCTTCTGCACGGATACCCATGTCGTGCCATCCAACTGGAGCGCTGGTGGAGCCCAAAGGCAGGGCAGGGCAGGGGGAGGAGATCTTTTGAAACGTTTCCAGGAGCTCTGTCCAGCTGTCTGTTTGTCTTCCAGCCCAGAACTGCTGCACAAAGCTACAAGGACACTGAAGAGACCATGGATCTGCTGCTGTTCTCTAGGGAAGACTTGGCTTGGAGTGTGGCTGCCTGGATTCGAAAGTGTGTCCTTGACTCCATGGAGTAATTCTTGTAGTTTTGCCTGGAATTGAGCAGAGAATCAGACACATGAGGCTGCTTGCTCCCAGAGATGCTTTTCCTCCTGTTGGAGCTGTGTGAGCCCTGCCAACAAAGGAAGGACTGTAGAGAAATTCCTGGGTCCCGAGAGAGTTGAGCCTGCCCAATGGAGAGTTAACCAGAAGCGTTTGTGGCCCCTCACCCCTGGTATCATGCCCACTGGAACCACTCCTGGTCCTCCTGGGTTCCTAAGCTTGAAGGGGTGGTTTTAGGGAATAGACCTCTACCCTGGAAGGCAGGAGTCATGGGTCCTCACACAGCCATGCAGCTGGCTTCTGATGTGACCTCGGGAACTTACTTCCTGCCTCTGGGAGTCTAACTGCCCATTCATACATTAAGAAAGAAGTCTTCCTATGACAGGTGAGAGCTGGATTAAGAGGGACACAGGTCCGCCCTCTAGACTGCCAGACTGGCCTTGCTAGCAACTCCACTCACTGCTGTCTGGGCAACTCTGTCCCCAGCCAGCTCCTGAGCTGAGTTCAGAGGGAGCAAAGGACAGACTGAGGTTACCCAAGGCTTACTTGGCAGATTCTAAGAGTTTGATGGCCTCTTCGTTTCTGCCTTGCTCCATAAACAGCAGGGCCAGCTCCAGCAGGGCGTTTGGGATCAAGTAGTGGTCATATTTAATCTTCTTTTCACTGCAGAACAGAAGACATGGCTCAGGTTCCTCCTCCTGAGCCTTTCCCAAACTGCATGTGAGGATTTCCTAACCTGAACTCCAATTCTGGGAGGTTCCCACTACCAAGCCATAGAAAGGCTGGGATCCACAGCAAAGGCTTCCCATCCTGTGTGCGTAACCCTGGGCTCCAGCTCCCTGACAACTTATGGCTCCCTCCATGTCCTTAATCCACCGCCACCTAAGTCCCGACCTCCCTTTCTCCAGGTTGAATGGTTTATTGAACTGAAAAGTCTCCTGTCTCTGACCTATCCCCTCTGACCCGACCTCCATGCTGCCCTGGAGATATCCTTTTAAACCCCAAGTCTTCCTTGCCCGGTACCCTTTCTGGCTCTCTTCTTTGGAATACAATTTAGCCTTGTGAACAAAACATCCAGGCCCTTCTCATTCTATCCCTCCTTATTTCATCTTCAATCTTTTCTCTCTATGACTTCACCCAGGCAGGTAAAGACCCCATCGCCATCACCCCGCCTCAGGTGTCTTTCCTGTGTCCATGCACTGGTGCATGCTGTCCCTACTCCACCTCAAACCTGTCCTCCCTTGCCTTCTCCGCCTGATGAACTTCCCAGTTTCAACGTCAGCCTTGGAAAGCGTTTCCTAGTACCTCCCATGAAGTTTAGGTCCCTCCTCGGGCACCTGCTGTCCTCTCTGCTTTCCTCTAGCATGGCCCTGACAAGCCTTGGTTGGCCTGCCTACAGCTTGCCATCTGTCACACTGCCCTCCCCGAGGGCAAGGACAGAGTCGCTGAATTACAAACTCCAGGGCACACTATTCGCTCAAAACAACGTGGATGTGCTCCTGTAGTCACGCAATTTGGTGGCACTGGGAGGCTAGGTCTGAATTATCTGTACAGGTCCCGGCACAAATCCTGGCAAGAGTGGACACTAGTTTAGTACCTGTGTGGTGAGCGGGGGTTGGCTAGGGTCAGCCACTGCAGTGGGCATGAGGATGGAGAAGCCCTGAATATTCTACCCGGGAGACTCAGACCCAGCAGGAGCAGCTGCAGAGGCACTTACTTGGCAGAGATACTCCTAAAATTCTCCTCGGCCTCCCGGACACGGCCCAGGTATTTCAGACACAGGCCTTTCAACAATTTCACCAAGCACTCGTCATCCACTGAGTACTCGTTCTCTGAAAATAGGGATGTGAGGGAAAAAGACAGACTTGTTCATTTCTGCAGCAGTTACTTATAGAGCCCCCTACTCTGTGCTAGGTCAAAGGGACACAGGTAAATCAGACATGCTCCCTGTCCTCAGGGGAGGTCACATCTGAGAAGGAAAGGCAAATACTGAGACAATGACAATACAGTGAGGTCAGGACTGAAGGAAGCCCCATGGCTGTGGGAGCCCAGAGGCTTTGACCCTACCAGGGGGACAAGGAACAGCTGCTTGGAGGAGCGCAGTCTAGAGAAAGAAAGGAGAATTGCCGAGGTAGGGAACGGGGGAAGGACATTTTTGGCAAAGGGAACCTTCAGCTGTAAAGACCTGACCTAGCCTGGCAGGCTCAAGGGCCTGAGGGAAGTCACCTGGGCCTTTCTCCAGCATCTCTTCCGCCTTGGTGATGATCTCAAGCATCCCATCCGTGAGTGTCGGCTGCTTCCCAATCACAGCGTAGCCGTTCCAGATGTACATCATTTCCTGAAGGCAGGAGGGCAAGTCAGTCCCAGGCTTCTTTCCTAATGGGGCCTCAGTTTTCCCATCTACAAAATGGGCAGTTCAGATCAGAGGTTCCCTAAAGGCCCTTCTAGCTCTAATCATCCATAACAGGTCTCAGTCAGCCTGTGAAGCTGTGGGCCTGAGGGGGTTATGGGAGCCTTAGCATTGATTTCATACTGAGCTCTCACCTTACCCCAGTGAAGATGTAAGATGGACCAATATCCGTACTGTGCTGCTCATAGCTGCCAAAGTTTTCCAGCTATTTTTCTGCTCATGCCCTCCCTGAGTGCTATTATGTCCTTTCTCCCAACCTCTCTGGGGCCACTTTCTGTCCTTTGAGGACCAGGCCATGCTCCATACACACATTTCAGGACAACAGAATTTAAGGCTATGTCACCTTCTCTCCTACTCCTATTCTCCCAAAGCAACGGGCTAAATAATGACACTCATATTCCATTTCCTTTAGGATGAAGTTACCATCACTGAGACTCTTAAAACACATCTGATTCCTTTTCTTCTTTTTCTTAGATTCTTTTTTTAATTAAAAAAATTTTGGGGGGCTAGGCACAGTGGCTCACGCCTGTAATCCCAGCACTTTGGGAGGCCAAGGTGAGTGGATCACCTGAGGTCAGGAGTTCGAGACCAGCCTGGCCAACATGGTGAAACTCCATCTCTACTAAAAATACAAAAACTAGCCGGGTGTGGTGGCACACACCTGTAATCCCAGCTACTCGGGAGGCTGAGACAGGAGAATTGCTTGAATCCAGGAGGCGGTGGTTGCAGTGAGCCGAGATGGCACCATTGCACTCCAGCCTGGGTGACAGACACCGTCTAAAAAAAAAAAAAAAAATCTTGGGGCCAGATATGGTGGCTCACACCTGTAATCCCAGCAGCACTTTGGGAGGCTTAGGCAGGTGGATCACGATCACTTGAGCTCAGGAGTTCAAGACCAGCCTGGGCAACATGGCAAAACCCCATCTCCACTAAAAAAAAAAAAAAAATTAGCCAGGCATGGTGGTGCAAGCCTGGGGTCCCAGCTACTTGGGAGGCTTAGGTGGGAGGATCGCTGGAGCCCAAGAAATCTAAGCTGCAGTGAGCTATGATCACCCCACTGCATTCTAGCCTGGGTGACAGAGTGAGACGCTGTCTCAAAAAAAAAAAAAAAAATTATTTTCACCTTGTCTTTGTCAGGCTACTGGTTCCTTTTCTTTGTTTGTTTTTGCCTTGACTGCCAGGAAGCTCAGAATACTAAATTAGGCTGAACATGGTGGCTCATGCCTGTAATCCCAGCACTTTGGGAGGCTGAGGTGAGAGGATCTCTTGAGCCCTGGACTTCACCACCACCTTGGGCAACACAGTAAGATACTGTCTCTACAAAAAAATAAAAATAGTAGCTGAGCATGGGTGCATGCCTGTAGTTAGGAGGCTGACATGAGAAGATCCTTTGAGCCCAGGAGTTTGAGGCTGCAGTGAGCTATGATATCACCACTACACTCCAGCCTATATGACACAGTGAGACCCCACCTCTAAAATATTTAAAAATAAATAAAATAAAATAATAATACTAATTTAAACTTTCATTCATAGTACCTGTGTTTGCTTAAATGCACATTTCCTAACCTATCAAACCAGGTAATGGATGTGAAAACACTTTGTAGCCATAAAGTTCTAGAAAGACATTATTGTTGTGGTTCTTGTTATTATGTTCTAGGAAGGGAATTTCAGTTTAGACCAGTATTTCTCAAATTGTTCTCTGGTTCCAAGTTAGCAAATGTTTAATTTTATTTTATTTTAGAGACAAGGTCTCACTCTGTCACCCAGGCTGGAGTGCAGTGGCACTATCAGAGCTCACAGCAGCCTTGACCTCCTGGGCTCAAGCTATCCTCCCACCTCAGCCTCCTGAGGAACAGGGACTACAGATGCATGACACCACGCCCCACTAATTTTTGAATTTTTTGTAAAGATGGGGTTTCACCATGTTGGCCAGGCTGGTCTTGAACTCCTGCTCTCAAATGATCCACCTACCTTGGCCTCCCAAAGTTCTGGGATTACAGGCATGAACCACCACACCCGGCCAGCAAATGTTTCATTTTTTAAAAAAGGATTCTTCCCTTCCCCCCAAATAAATAAAAATTAAAATTAAAAATGATTCTGTGGCCTAGTAAGTTAGAGAGAAAACATACCTTTAAGCTTCTTCTTAGATTAATATATAAGACTCCAAGAAAGTCTATAGTATATAAACTGTATTTAGGCCAGTCTTTCCCAAATGAAATCATTTAATGCATAAACAGTATTTTGCAGATTACAGTTTGGGAAATTCTCCCCTAAGTTTTTGGTATAGTTGCTTCCCTTGCCCTTCCTACAATATCCTTCTGCTCCACTTGATAACAATAGCTTTACTGGATTTTTTTTTTTTTTTTTTTTTTTTGAGACGGAGTTTCACTCTTGTTGCCCAGGCTGGAGTGCAATGGCACAATCTCGGCAACCTCCACCTCTTGGATTCAAGAGATTCTCCTGCCTCAGCCTCCCGAGTAACTGGGATTATAGGCATGCACCACCACGACCGGCTAATTTTGTATTTGCAGTAGAGACGGGGTTTCTCCATGTTGGTCAGGCTGGTCTCAAACTCCCGATCTCAGGTGATCCGCCTGCCTCTGCCTCCCAAAGTGCTGGGATTACAGGCGTGAGCCACCACGCCTGGCCTATTGTATATTTTAAACCATAAAATATTTTAAAACTTTAGAAATACTCAGGTTGTAAGTGCTGAATCAAACTATAGAAATATTGACCTTTTTTTTGAGACAGAGTCTTACTCTGTCGCCCAGGCTGGAGTGCAGTGGCATGGCTCACTGCAAGCTCCGCCTCCTGGGTTCACACCATTCTCCTGCCTCAGCCTCCCAAGAAGCTGGGACTACAGACGCCCGCCACCACACCTGGCTAATTTTTTGTGTTTTTAGTAGAGACAGGGTTTCACCGAGTTAGCCAGGATGGTCTCGATCTCCTGACCTCATGATCCGCCCGCCTCGGCCTCCCAAAGTGCTGGGATTACAGGCGTGAGCCATCGCGTCCTGCCAAATATTGACCTTTTCAACTGATAAAGTATTTAACACATTTTTCTCATTCATGCTCATAACTGCTCTGTGAAATGGGAAAGGAATCTATTGTTACACCCATTTTACATAAGGGGAAGAGGGAACCGACCTAAGGCTATTCAGTTAATGAACAGTACAGCCAGGACCAAAAAAAGGTCTCTCAAGCGGGCTTCCTTCTACTTTTCCGGCTCCCTTACTACCTGAATAACAAGGACTCTTAGCAAGCTGGAACTTTATCGGATGCCTACTCAAATCGTGCATAGAATTAGCATCACAACCATGGCTCAGAATATGGGCTGTGGGCCTAGACTGCTGAGTTCAAATTCTGACTCCAACTCACCAGCTGTGTGACCTGGGCAAGTTATTTGATCTTTCTACTGATCTGTTAGGTCTTGTTACCCCCATCTGTAAAATGGAGATACCAGCAGCGCCTACTCAGAGGGTTGATGTGAGGCTCAAATGAAGCAACAGGCAATGGGTGTGGGCAGCCTTGAACAGAGCAAGTGCTCAATAACAATGTTGGCTATTATGTGAGTTCAGAGTTGAATATAACGTGAAGACGCTGGCCCAGTGAAGGGGACCGTGAAAACAATGAAAATCATTGTGACAAGACTGGAGCAGTCAGGCTGGGATCACAGGCAGCCGGGTAATGCCTCTGCCTGGGCACAGTGACATGGGGCTATCTGTCCAGGAGGGCGACCCTCTCTGCCTCTTATCTGCAGCCTGCCTGTCTCTCCACTCCCAGCCCCAGTGGACCATCTCTTTCTAAGGGGTAGAGGCTGGGTCAGACTCGCAGGTGAATTGGGAAACCCTCCCCAGGCCCCTGAGGCATGAAGGTCTTTCTCCTCATCCACTTCCCCCTAGCTATGGCTCTCAGCGAATCCCCACAATCCTATACCCGGAGGGCAGTGCCAGTCCAGACCCCCTACCCACCAGAGCAGGCACTGGCAGCGAGACAGGGTTGGAGGAGAGGTAGCGCCGGGACTTCCGGATGGCAAACTTCTCTGTGGGTAGAGATTTCCCAGCAATCTTGAGCTTCAGGCCTGGCACAGCTCTGCGAAAGAGATGGGGAGGGTGGGAGACGATGAAAAAGAGTAGGAGAGGGCGGAGGGTCCCCAGCCTACCCAGCTATGCTTGGCCCCTCTCTGGGCCTCAGTTTCCCCATCCGTACAATGACAGTGTTGGACTCTAAAGAGCCTTCTAGATCTGAAATAGCCTGCGGCTATGGTCTTATTTTAGAGACCCTGCCCCAAGACCTGGTCACTTTCTATGGCTGGGCAAGGGGTTCCTCCCCGCCAGCTGGCAGAGGTGCCAGTGTGCCAAACACCCCTGGGCCAGCCCTGCCTCCTAGTTATCGCCTCCACTCCCAGGCCCCATTTCTGGGGAGGACTCAAGAGAAGTTTAATCCCAATTTCACAGGAGAGACCAACACTCAGAGAAAGAGTGGGACCTATCCAACACCAAACAGCTCAAATCCTTAATTAACTCTTGCCTCGCGAGTTCTGGCCTTCTCAGCTGTTTCCAAGGGCAGAGCAAAATGCGGTATGCCACCAGGCACGCCTCCACATCTGGGGCCTCACCCACCCAGCTCCATCCCACCCTCCTCCTATTTCTGCCACAGTCACTGGGTGTGGCTGTGACCTCAGGCCTGAGCCATTTAGGCACAGGAAACAGCTGGATGTGGGTGTGAGGTCCTCCCCAAACTCTTCCTTTGCTTATTCACTGTAGAACCTGTCTTGGCCTTCATTTCCTCATCTCTAAAATGGAGGTAATGACACCTGCCCTCCTAGGCTTTCTGGAAGAGTCATCTGAGAGGCGGACATAGAATCTGCTGTAGTAGCAGACAATCTGGAAGTGATAAATGCCCTATTATTGTGACAGCAGTAGCCTAGGAGGCCCATATTATACCCACTTCCAGGTCTGCAAATTGGGGTCAACCTCACCAAGACTGGAGGAAGGCTCTAAGCTCCATCCTCCACCTGCCAAGGCTGAGCTCTGCTCCAAAGATGCTTCACAGAAAGCAAATTCGGTGGTACAGGAAGAATGAAAACAGCCACCACTTAGTGGGCGGCTTCTAGGCTCCTAGTTCTCTGCCAAGCTCTTTACATTTATTATCTAGTTGATTTGCAAAACAGTGCTGCGAGGTGGAGGTTGTTGTTCCCATTTTACAGATGCCGAAGTTGTCCCAGGTGACACAGCTAAGAACAAGCAGAGGCTGGGTTTACTCCTGTTTGTTCGATTTCGACTCTCAGCTCTCCACTGTGCTTCTCTGAGTGTCTCAGGTTAACTCAGCAGAGTGAAAGACCTTCCCTCCCTGGACCTTGGTGGCCATATCTGTCCTCCTGCCCACATGAAAGAGACTTGGAGGGAGATGATATTGACAAAACCATTTCTGTGAAAGAAAGCCTCTGAAGAAATTCAAAGGGCTCCAACCACCAGTAGCAGCCGCATGGGGTGGCAATGGGAGGGGAGGACACGCAGGTGTGTCAGTCCTGGGGTGGGGGCAGGGAGTCACCCCACTCCTCCCTCCGCAGTGCCCACAGCTCAGGATAGCCTGGCTGATCTGTCCATAGCGGCCCACACAGCGGGAGCACGATGGTGAGACCCACCTAAACAATTCCACTTCGTCGTCCCCGAATGGCTTGTACTCCTCCTTACCAAACATGCTGAGGTAGGCGGCCTTCATGTAAATGTAGGTGGCCTGTGTGAGACAGAGCAACAGCCAGGTGTGAGCAGCCCTCCTCCAGCCCCAGCCCGGCTGGAATCTGCAGACCGACCTCACGTGGCCCAGCATAGGAGCTCGTGTTGTCTCCAAGCCCCAGGGGAAAAACGAAGGTAAGACGTTGAAGCAACTTGAAGACCGGAATCCAGGACAACCCATGTCAAAGCAGCCACCTTCTTCTCCACTTGAAGCAGTGGCAAGAAGAATCCATGCAACTAGTAATGGGTAGGACAGGCTGAGGCTGCGGCAGAGACACAAGGACAGGGGCTCAATCGGGGTTTCTGGGAAGCAACACCTTCAGAGTGGGCCCCTGAAGGGCAATGGGGAAATTCCCTGAGGCCCCAGACAGGGCCTTCAGCCAAGGGGAAGGGGCTGAGCAAAGCCTGGAGGCGACAGGATGTGTGTGGATTATCAATAGGAGGATGAAGCACGGGCTGTAAAAAAAAAAAAGAGGCTTGAGCCAGAAACGTGAGCAGGGCCTGGGTCTGCTCAGTTCGGGCCACTCTGGTAGAACTAACTGCCTTGCTGTGTGTGCCAGGAACATCAAATCCAGCACCTCGCTTGATCCCAAAGCCAATGCCAGAAAGGAGTCCGTAGCCTACCTCTGCTTCCTGGGACCCCAGAGACACTGAGGCAGAGCCGGGAATCGACCCCACAGCCTTGCCCACTAGATGCACAGCCAGCCCTGACAGTGAAACCGTGGCGCTGCGGGAGAACCCCCTACCCTACCCAGTTCTCCCTGCACGCCACGCCCCTTCCTCAGAAGTCCCGAGACAGGAGCCTGGCTCTGTGCTGCCCTCAGGTGGCCAAGTCCCGAACCACAGCTCTTGCCTCTTGGCTAAGAAAGGGTGGAGAGGAAAGGGCGCCGGACATCCGGGAGTCCTGCCTAGAGCAGGCGGAAAGCGGTCTCCACCTGGCAGCCCCACCCATGCCGGGGCCTCAGCCCGCCCTTTACCACATGAGGAAAAGCTGGTCTTTGTGGGAAGAGTCTCCCTCCCTGAAACCTGTTCCCGGTCCCATCTTTTTTTTTTTTTTTTTTAGATGGTCTTGCTCTGTCGCCCTGGCTGAGGCTGGAATGCAATGGCGCGATCTCGGCTCACTGCAACCTCCGCCTCCCGGCTTGTAGCTGGGACTACAAGCATGCACCACCATGCCTGGCAATTTTTGTATTTTTTAGTAGAGACAGGGTTTCACCATGCTGGCCAGGCTGGTTTCAAACTCCTGACACCAAGCTATCCGCCCGCCTCAGCCTCCCAAAGTGCTGGGATTACAGGCATGAGCCACTGCGCCTGGCCCCGGTCCCATCTTTAACCTCCCGGGTCGTCCTTGTCCTCTCCCTTTCCCCTGCCCCTGATGTGGAGGCACCAAGTCCCAGTGACTTTACCTCCCGTCTCATTCTAGGATCCTGCTGGCCTTGCCCTACGGCTCTCATTATCGCGCTGCCACCATCTCCACACCGTCTCCCTGTTCCAGGCTACCCGGGATGTCTTTCTGCTGTCCTGGTACACATTGTCTCCTGTCTCCCTGCTCCCACTCCTGTCACCTACAAGCCATTTCGCGCGCTGACCTTTTTAAGTCAGCTCACGTCCGTCCCTTCTGGAAATCTGGTTGTATCCCATCACACTCAGGAGACATCTCCTCCTGTTTCCCCGACACCTGCTGCACTCTAGCCATAGGATGGCCTCCGGGCTGTTCCCAGGACACATCAAACACACTCCTGCCCTGCCCTACACAGCTCCCTCTGCCCAAACGGCCTGCTTTGCGACTGCCATGCGCTGCTCCTGCGCTCCATTCTGCTGTCCTCTGAGACAGGCCTCCCCTGACCTCCCCTTACAAAGGAGCCCCTCCCGTCACTCCCTGCGCCCGGCCTCGCTTGTTCTTCACTGCACTTACTGGAACCAGACATCATGTTATATTGCACATCTGTGTTTCTTGTCTCTCTCCACACTAGGATGTGAGCCTTGAGAGGGCGTCTTTTCCTGCTCACTCTTGTATTTCCCGGCCTAGAACAGGACCTGTCAAGTGGGGATGGCCCAGCAACTGCTGGTGGGCTTCCTAAAGCACCTATCTAAGCCACAAGCCTGCCAAGGGCTCCCCTACTGCTAGATAAAGCCCAAACAGCCACTCACATCCTCCAGCCCTAACCTTTCCTTTTCTGGCTCATCTTCTGCCATTTCCTCCCCTACACTCCTTAAACTCTCCTGGGGCCTCTGCCCGTGCTGTTCCTCGGCCTGGGATGCCATTATCCCTTCTCCACCAGGCTCACCTCCAAGAGCCTTCCCTCCTGCCGACAGACACCAGCAGGGTTAGGATGGAGGCTGTGACTGAGAGTTGTGGACGCCCCAGCTCTCCCCCAGAGATGTACAGCGGCCACACTGGGGGAAAAGAGCAGCTGTCTCCCCTGATACAGGCCCCCTGCTCTTCTGCTGTGCAAACTCTTCACCCCATGGCACAGAGCCCCTCCGCAGTGCCCTGGCTTCTAAGCCTTTGGTCCTGCCGCCCTCTCGGCTTGGGGTGTCCTCTCACTTCCTCCACTCTGCCTCCCTAAATCCTTCCTCTCCGAGACCCACCTCAGAGGTCTCTCCTTAGAAGCCTTCCTGTCCTCTTGGGTTGCCCGAGGATGCCTTTAGCTCCTTGGGTTTCCCAAGCCCTGAGCATGCCACTGTCACCGCCTTGTTTCTGGCCATCTAAGCCTCCAGGCTGCCAGCACTGGGGGAAACACAAAGGCCTCCACAGGCCTGACTGTAGGAGATAGGTCAGGGTTGGAAAAATTATATAAAGCAGCAAACCTTCTTGGAAGGCTGGGAGGTTTTGCAAAAGCTTCGGAAAGGCTATGGCTGAAGACAGCTGAGTTCTCTCAGAGTAGATAACAAGAAGGGAATTGATCTAGATAAGTTAGTTTACTTAGGCCTCGGAATCTGGCCTTTAATCATCCGAGCAGAGGACTGCTCTCTCCAGGGGTGGGGCGGGGGACACAATGTTAATTACCCAAAAATGAAGTTTGCTTTAGGCCTTTGTCATTACATCTGTACTAAATAAATGCAAGCATGGCCGGCTTATGGGGGCTGCTGCTGACTCTGGCAAGGGTCCCCTATCTGCTGACAGGCAAGCCTGTGTCTGCGTACTCTGTTCATCCATCACTCAGTCAGGGTCTGCGGGTCAGACCCAGCAGCTGACCTCGGAGGATCCTGGCAGAAAGGGGCGCTGCCTGCGCAGAGCGGGTGGTGCCTATGGCAATGGCCAGAGGCCCAGGCCCCAGGACTATAAGTTGGTGAGTCTGCGGTGGCCAAGTTCTGGAGATTAGAAATGGGTGGGGCCCCAGAACTCAAGAGTGTTACAACCCCCGTTTTTCACAGGAAGTCCTCATGAGGAGAGTGTTGCAGAGAGAGCGGGACTGGCCACCCCAGCGGGCTGGGAACTGAGCCAGACTTCCTGACAGCTGGGAGGCCTGGCCCACCTTCCGTTCCTCTATATAGCAGCTGTGTGCCCCGACCAGGTCTCCCTTTCCCCATGTGGTTAGCCCCAGCCACCCACCTCACTCTACAGAAAGGCTTCAAGAGTCACTTTCAGTTCAAAAACGTTCCCTAAGGCCCAGAGTCCCAGCACTTCAGGAGGCAGGGATGGGAAGATTGCTTGGGCCCAGGAGTTCAAGACCAGCCTGATCAACATAGCAAGACCCTATCTCTCAAAAAAGAAAAAAGGTTCCCTGAGGCTTTGTCCTTGTTGGGAGTAGGAGGGGGTGTGGGGGCCATGGGAGCTGGGCCTGAGGAAGCACCTTCAACAGCAGGGTGGGTTCAGGGCAAGCCTTGACTCCTCGGGAGGACTCTAGGACCAAGAGAGAAGCAAAGGCCTCTAAGTCACACAGGACTGTCCTCAAATCCAGTGTCTGTCACCAACAGCCATGTGGGTGGGAAAGTCACAGTCCTTGCTTAGCGTCAGTGGCCCTCATGTGCCCAATGGAGATAATAACTTCTCCTCACCGGGTGTGGTGTGGAGGACATGACAGGTGCCAGACACACACTGAGAGCTCAGTAGAAGCCTGTTCCCTTCCCTAGCCCCACCTGCCCCAGACCCAGAGAATTCTCCTTCAGCTTGGTCCCCAGGCAGGGCTACTGAAAAGAGACCTCCATGTGGAGGAGGGGGAGGGACCAGATGCAGATGACAGGTCTCCTAACAGGTGCCAATGCGGGTCAGTTCTAACAGCTGCCTGGAGCTTTGCAGGGAAGGTATCTAAGGTCACAGCCAGGCTCATGGCAGAGGATTGATTAGCAATGTCTGCTATGGGCAGGGGATGAAGCCATGAAGACACATGTCCTGTGTATTTAGAAATAACAGATTAGACTTTGCTGAGCTAGGTGGTTCTAAGACTCTTGGTTCCAATTTCTGCACTATCATTACTATGATGGTACAAGCTAACACTTATTTCAATACTTACCGTGATAAATGTCTTCTTTGGTAGGCAAGCATCTATATGGCATCTTGTTAATCCCTCCACTATTTCTGGGTGCATCATTTTCTTCTTTGGAACCGCCCCTCTCCTACTCTCAGCCCATGAAGAATCTTCCCACCCCTCTGTTCCAGGCATTGGCATGTGACAAGTCAGACCAGTGAGGCTGAATTGTGGGACTCTGGTTGAAATCAAGGGGAGGATGTGAGTAGAAGCAGCCCATGGCCACCTTGCCTGTCACATGGAGAAAAGCTTCCTGCAAAGATGTCACAGAAACAAAGATGTCACAGGATAGAGCACAGTCACAGATGGAAAGACCAAGCCAGACATTTCATTTGAATTCCTGGATCCAGCCCTACCTGAAGTCGGATGTGCCAAGAATGTTCAGTTATATGAGCCTTTTGTGTTTTGGAACTGCATAGTCCAATATAGTGGCCACTAGCCCTACATGGCTATTTAAATTTAACATTTAGTTAATTAAATTAAATAAAACTGAAAACAATCAGTTTCCCAGCTGCACTAGGCATATTTCATGTGCTCACTGTGTACATGTGACTGGTGACTACCATATGTGGGCAGTGCATAAGTAGAACATTTCTACCATAGAGACAGTTCTGTTGGACAGAGGGAGCCATGTTTCTGTCCTTTGTGACTAGACGTCTCTTTGTGACACACTGTGGTTCAGAAGTTTCTCTTGTGGTCTTTAGTTCCTTCCAAGCCTGAGTCCTATTAGAATTTAAGGTTATGTTTAGATTTCAGCTGAGACATCTGTGTTTAGTTAGGGATTTGGCCCTGGTCTGGAGGCACACAGTCAGCCCTGTTCACCCAATGCTCCTAACACGTGGCATTAGCCCACCTTGGACCAGCAGTTCTCCTTGCTGAGCAGGTCGGCGTAGAAGTAGGACATCTTCCACTGGCCCTTGTAGGTGAAGCACCACATCAGCTCCCAGTAGCACATGTGGTGGAACTGCTTCCAGTGCTGCTGGGCCTCACAGCACTCCTCGAAACGCCGGATGGCCTGCAGGCACCTTCTGGTCAGCCTGACGGGTGCCCACCCAGCCCCAACCCCTCTGCATCCTCCACACCTCCCAACACCACAGCAGACTGGGCCTCTCCAGGTCATGGTGGTCCAACCCTGTGCTAGGCTCAGGTGGGGCCCCAGGAGCCAGGAGATCTGGCCTCCAGTCCTGGTTTTACCTCCTAAGTCTTACATGACCTTGGGCCCAAATACAGCCCCTGTCTGGGACTCTGGTTTTTTGTAACAAATTGAAAGAACAGGACAGAGCTATAATGGAGGGGAAGTACCAGACTCCAGCCTAATCGCCATGCCCTAAACAGATGGGCTTTCCTAACCTCTGCCTCCCTCAAGCACCTCCCCGCACCTCCCTCCACTGCAATGCTGCAGTTCTGTATCTCCCAGTCAAAATCCCAGGCACCACAAATGCCTCGTCCTCGCTGTCTTCCCAGGCTGCTCTGTCAGAAGGGCCTCTCCCTCTCCTGCTCTCTGGTTGGTTCTCTCTTGGGGACCCCCTCCCAGTCTGTCCTGTCACTGAGTATGTCACATGTGCCTGACTTACTGCTGGCCTGGGAGAGCCTGAGGGATCCCCAGCCCCGGCCTGGACCCCCATCACTCACTGCATCAATGTTGCCTTTAATGACTTCAATCCGCCCTGCGAAGAACAGGAAGATGGCGCCCTGCAATGACACACATGCAAGTCCGTGTGGGTCCGTGGGGGTCTGTGGGTGTTTGTGGGCTGGGGGTACCGGGCAGCACATGGGGCTCACCTTAGGGTACCGGTTAAGGTAGGGCTTCAAGAGCTTCTCAGCCTCCTCGATGTTGACGTTCCCAGTACCTGGAGGAGGTGGTGGGGGAGACACAGAACATGTCACCACCTCTGGCTCCTGTGATCCTGCCAGCAACCCAGTAGGGGCTTCCCGGGGTCTCCCCTTCCCCCTCTGTGAAATGGGGATGATAATTCTCCCTGTCCCTAGGGTGACAGGAGGATTATATAAGGCAGTGCAGATATCACCCCAAGCACTTCACAGGGCTCGATAACCAGGAGCCTGTGTCCACCAAGGCTGTGCCCAGAACCATAAGGTGCTGTACACAGTGTCTTCACACACTCCACAGGGTGGGCACCCCCCCCCATTTCACAGATGAGAAAACTGAGGCTGGAACCTAGTCACACTGTGAGGCAGTGGGCGTCAGCAGGCCAGTCCCCGGGACAGTGGATGTGGCTCTGTTTCTGGTTTCAGTACCCCATCCCTAGCCGCAGGGGCATGAGCAGGGTCTGTAGCCCCTCATTCTCCTGCCCCGGTGGAAACGACCAAACCCCAGGGGCACCTACCAAGCACAAAGGTGAGGAAGGTGTGGTAGCACAGCAGGAGCATGACACACAGCACAGCGCGGAAGCTGTGTCCTGACGCGCCCTCCTCCAGCTGCAGCAGCCCATAGTCCTGAGGGGACGGGAGGGTGGGTGAGGCTCCCAGAGAGGGCAGGGGCCTGAGGGCGGCTGGACAGCTGTGTGGGCAGTGCTGCCGGCAAAGGGGAGGAAGAGCGCTGGAACCCTGGAGGCCGGGTCAGCTGTGTGGCCCTGAGCAAGGGGCTGCCCCTCAGTGCCCCAGCGCATTCCTGGGGGAAGGGAACATGGCTGCCAAGGCCAGGACAAAGGCTTGGCGGGTCTCAGGTGTCCCCCACCTTCTCCACAGCCCCTTCCTTACCCTCTCTGTAGTCACCGGCTCGGCTGCCCTGCGATGGGTATTGAGGGCCCTAGCAACCCAGGTCTGGCTGGGAGCATGAGAGACACGGAGGTGGATGATCCCAGCCATGGGCTCAGGGAACAGGTGGGGCCTGGGAAGGCTTCCTGGGGGAGAAGACTCCAGAGCCTGGCTGGGGAGGGGCTGGGGGCAGACCCCCCACCTTGTTTCCCTGCCTGCAGTCTCTGCCCCGTTCTGTCCTCCAGAGCATTCTCGTTCTTTCTAAAACACAAATCTGACCTGCCTCACTCCTGCCTCAAACCCTCCATGGCTCCCCTGCCTTCGAGATAAAGAGGAAGCCCAGGCTGGCACAGTAGGTCCCGCAACCCGCCTGGCCAGGCCACACTGCCTCACCTCTGGGCCCTGCCTTCATCATCCTGAAGTCCTACTCATGACCCATGTGCTTTCTTAAGGAAACAAAACTGAAAGAGACCTTCACGGCCTCTAGCCAATGTTTTCCAAAGCTCAGACAGCAGAGGGCAGCTAAGATTTCAGGGGTCCGTGGGCAGGCGCCAGGAAACACTGAGTCACGGTGAGCATTTTCCCTTCTCAGTTATCTTTCTATCCTTTGGTGGTGCCAAAGGATAGATCTGGAGAAATCCCCAGTCCTTTGCTCGCGGGGTTTGAACTCTCTCACCCTAAGCCCCCTTTCTCAGAAAGAGGCAGCCCTGGCTGAACCCGGACCCACCACACAGTCTAGCTGGGCTTTCCAAAAGATGGCTGGGCCCTTGTGGTATTTATTTTTATGATTAGGTTCTTATCATGCCAAATAATATGGAGGTTTGTGTAGAGATGTTTCCTTTGAATCAATTTCAGAAAAAGTCATGAGTCACTTTTGAGAAAAGTAATATATACATTATAATAGAGAGGTCCGTGCTTGTGGCAAATATCAGTAAGGGTCAGTGCACATTTGAGAAACACTTATCTGGTCCATAACAAGGTCCTTATTTTACTAAAAAGAGGCTCAGAGAAGGTAGGGACTTGCTCAGAGTCACAGAGAAAAGAGGATGAGGCTGGACTGACCCAGAGATCCTAACTTCCAGGCCAATGCTCCTTCTACCACACCATGCCTCCTCCACCAGGAAGCCCTCCCTGATCTGCTGCCTTCAACCTGGGGTTGGTACTCAGGTTCTTGCCCTCAGTAAAGTCTCTGGGTGCTTGAGTTCTCTGGTTCCTCCTCAAGGTCTGATGCCCAGTAGGGCCTCCCTCAGGCATCTGCTGGATGAAGTGGTAGCACCAGAAAATGGTCCTTGAGGGAAGGACTTGCTCAAAGTCTTGAAGTGAGGCAGTATCTACAGAAAGAGGGACCAGCCCTGACACCTGTCAGGCTCAGAGAACGTGTGATCCTGGGCCACTGATGGAGCTGCCCTTCACACCCACCCTCACCCACCCAGAGCCTCTGCACCCTAGGAGGGCCAGGCAGAGATCACTAGCCCCACGCGCCTGGAGAGAAGACTGAGGCCCAGGGAGGTCTGGGCATTGTCCAGGGTCATACAATGAGAGGGGCTGAGCCAGGACGGGCACCTAGGCCCTGCGGCGGCCTGTCAGCCCCACCCTGTCCAGCCCAGCCCCAGTTTTGGGGCTGAGCAGGTTAGGCAGGTGGTTACCTTGTTTCCTGAAAACCCCACGAACTCCAGCAGCCTCAGGATCCTAGTAGGAAGCATGGACAATGTCTGCGAGAAAGGAGGCAATCAAGCATGTGAAGGTACCCAGAGGGCGCAGGGGCCACCCCCACTGTCCCAAGGCTTGCTCTTTAACAGGCTTTACCTGGAGAGGAGAGGGCCACCCCTCTAACTTTGGAAAGGCCTCTGGCCACCTAGGTTCCCGAGGCTAAAATCTTCCCTGGGAAGCTCCTCCTCCCCTGATCAGGCACAGTTTTCCCAGACTTCCTGATCCCTCTGCCTGAAAGCCCCTCCTCAGCTGGGAAACTCCTAGGAATCCTTCAGGAGCCAGCACTGATGCTCACTCCCTCCCGTAGGAAACCTTCCCCCACTCCATGCAGGAGGAAGACTTAGTTCTCTGTCCCCTCTAAGTCATCAGCTGGTTTCAGGACTTTCTCCTTCCCTGCCACTGGTAAATGTTTAACCAGCAGCTCTCTAGGGCAGAGAAAGCCCTGATTTATTATGTGTGCCATGGTCGGGCACTGTGAAGGCTCCACCATAGTGGATTTCAAGCTACTGGCCTGACTTGGGAAGAAATGCACTGATGGACTCTGGAGCTGGCTCCAGCGCCCACTCCACCCCCACCCCAGCTGTGAGTCCCTGAAGGCTGGCCACACATCTGGTCATCTCTGGATCCCGGTGCCCAGCACACAGTCAGGTGCAGGCGCACTTGGCAGTGACCACACGAGTCAGGGACAGAAGGGGAGACAGCTCGAGCCAGGCACTGTGGAAATGGGGGAGGAGCACTCACCAGGTTGAAGGCCCCCACACCGAGCTTCACTCCTCCTTCAAAGTGCGGGTGGTTCTCACCCTTGCAGTATTGTGAGGACTGGACAAGGCTGTCCAGCTCCCTGCAGAGAGATGCCAAGTCCTGTTTCAGCCACTGCTGGGGGTGGGGGGTAGGGGCTGGGACCCCTTCCAGCTGGGCCTCAGGTAAACTCCCTGGTGGTGGATTCATACAGTTCTGGTGATCCTGAGAACTGATATTTGAGGAATTTCGAACCCCATCTCCCACCATGGTAACACACTCCTCACCCCTGAATTTCAGCCGTATGGGCCCTGGCACACTCTGCCATGGGCAGCTTCTGGACATTTGTTCGTACTCCACATCCTGTCTAAAAGAGGTTTTCTCAGCCTCTGCACTGCTCACATTTTGGGATGGATAATTCTTTGCTGCTGGGGGTGGCAGGGGAGCTGTTCTGGGCATCTTAGGATTTTAGCAGCATCCACAGTCCCTAAGCACCAGATGCCAGTCGCATCCTCTCCCCAGCTGGACAACCAGAATGTCTCCAGACACCGCCAAATGTCTCAGAGGGGGACTTCACCCCTAGCTGAAAACCACTGGGCTAGCCCAAACACCTCCTCCTTCAGGAAGTCTTCCTGGAGTCTCCTGGTTGGAATTCAACTCTATTACTCCTGGTTACCAACTGCACAGAGCCCCTAGCCCAGCCACCTGGGGCAGGACAGAGGCTTTAACAATGTGTCTGCCTCCTTCCTGGGCTGACAACATTTTGAAGTCTTTCATTTAGCAAGCTTGAGGCTTCTCTGTGCCAGGCACTGGAAGACAGCAGGGACCAAAGCCACCAAGCCATTGCCCCCACAGCATTCTCACTTTAAGGGACAGACCCTCCCTCCCCCCATTAAATCACTATGAGGGTGATAGCAGGCTCCAAGGAGAAGAATCCTTGGACCTGACCTAGTCTGGGGATAGGAAAGGCTTCTCTGAGGAGGTGACATTTGAGCTGAAATCTGGTACAGAAAGCTCAGTGCAGAAAGTGTTTCTGACAAAGAGAACAGCACGTCCAAAGGCCCTGAGGTAGGAACCACCTTGGCATATTTGAAGAACTGGGGGAAGGCTCAAGGACCTAAGGCAGAGTGAAGTGGGAGATGTGGCAAGCAGGGCAGGGGTGAGCTCCCAGGAAGGACTCAGCAATAACCCAGGGCTTCTTTTAAGAGCAAGAGGAGCCTTGGGAGTTGGCAAGGGATGGCCTGACAAGGTGTGTGCTTTGGCGACATCATTCTGGCAGCTGGTAGGGAGGCTGGGGCCAGAGCACTTGTCTGGTTTTTCTAGAAAACTTCTAGCATAGGCCCCCAAGGTAACGTGATGTCCACATGCTATATGGTACATTATACCCTAGCAATACCTTGTAACAAGTTCACAATATCCCTGCAGGGAAGCAGCTACATTAAATGGGGGAGATAAAAATGATAAATAGGCCAGGCGCCGTAGCTCACACCTGTAATCCCAGCACTTTGGGAGGCCGAGGCAGGCAGATCACCTGAGGTCAGGAGTTTGGGACCAGCCTGGCCAATGTGGTGAAACCCCATCTCTACTAAAAATACAAAAAATTAGCCAGACAGGGTGGCGCACATCTGTAGTCCCAGCTATTCGGGAGGCTGAGGCGAAGAATCGCTTGAACCCGGGAGGCAGAGGCTGCCGGGAGCTGAGACTGTGCCACTGCACTCCAGCCTGGGTGACAGCGCAAGACTCCATCTCAAAAAAAAAAAAAAAAAAGACTTTTTTACTTTTCCTCTTTTTTTCAATTTTTTTTTACTGTGATAAATATACATATCATGAAATTTAATATCTTAACCAATTTTAAGTGTACAATTCAGTGGTATTAACTACATTTCCATTATTACGCAACTATTCCCAATATCCCTCACCATGAATTATTTTCTTCCTGTAAAAGTAAAACTTTATTCCCCTGTCTTTTGGTCTACAGCTTCATGTCTATCCTTAGCCCCCTTTGCCATGTGATTTTTCTGTCTCTCCTGCCTGATGGAAAAAGCATGAAGTAAATTATCTGCCTTCTCTGTGGTGCATGTGGACTACTGAGCAGGTGTAGTAAGATTGGTGTTGCTGTAAATTTATCTTTACCAGCTTCAGCTGGGCTTCTCCGTACTGCCAGTCACTCTTGTGCTGTTTCCATAGTGATTTCTCCATAATCCTCTGCATATTTCAAACCTTATCTACTCTCTTTAAATCTCTTGCCCCCACCCCCCTTGTTTTTGTTTTTGAGATGATATCTCGCTCTGTCACCCAGGCTGGAGTGCAGTGGCATATCAGTTCACTGCAACCTTCGCGTCCCGGGTTCAAGTGATTCTCCTGCCTCAGCCTCCCGAGTAGCTGGGATTACAGGCGCCTGCCACCATGCCCACCGAATTTTTGTATTTTTAGTAGAGACAGGGTTTCACCAGGTTGGACAGGCTGGTCTCGAACTCCTGACCACAGGTGATCCGCCTGCCTCAGCCTCCCAAAGTGCCGTGATTACAGGCTTGAGCCACCATGTCCGGCCTCAAATAAACTTTTAATGGAAATAAGTTTTAATGCAACACTTGGTGAGTGGGGGACTGGATTTTCAGAGCTTTTGTTGCTGTGGGAACCATAGATGAGGGATTATGGAGCCATGTTGGGTAAAAATGCTCCGGACTGAATCTTCATTCATAAACACGGCCTGGGCCTGGGCTAGTTTGAATGTCAGGGATCCAGAGATAGCATGGAAGTGATTTTGGCCTGCAGAGAGCGTGTCCATGCGCGCGCGCGCGTGTGTGTGTGTGTATGCATGTGTGTGTGTGTGTACCTTTCCTGTGTACTAGAGTTAAAGAAGCCTTCATGGGGAAAGTGGCATTTGGACTGGGCCTTAACAGATCTGTGGGAGTTCTGCTGCTGTTCCCAAAATGGCTGTTCCTGTGGCTACCTCCCTGCCCCCACCAGACCACCCTGTGCAGAATCTGTGTCTTATTTTCCCCAGCAGAGGGTCAGGCAGGGAGTAAGCACTCAAGGGACAAAGGGAAGAGACACAGCCAGAAAGCCAGGGGAATATGATTCCAGGAGACCGAGGTCCTAAGGGCATGGAAATTGGCTTGCATCAACAGTCTAGGTTCTGGCCTTGGTTAGTACTCTTCTCCTCCCACAAAGCCGCCTGAGGTGGACAGCACAGCAGAGGCTGTGACCCAGAGTCTCCACAAGCAGATGGCCAGCCCCACTCACTTGTAAGTCTGGTAGCTGTTTCGAACTTTGATGCCACCTTTGATGAAGCTCACCATGTTCTCATCCTGCAGGAGGAAAAGATGCTGACCGCCCGGCCCAGGTGGGCAGCCGTAGGCTGAGAGGGATCATGCAAGGCTCTGGGCCTGACTGCCCCTCCCTGTGAGGAACCCTTGGGGGATGAGGTCAGAGATCAGCCAAACCAGGCCTCCCTGCTCTTTGGCTCAACAAAACCTCTAAAATGCCCAGGGTTGGACCAGCCTCCCAGGTACACGTACTCTGTGCTTGGAGAGAGGCCTGGAGGGGCCACGCCCAGTGGTTAACAGTATCTCCCTCTAGGTGGAGGGACTGCGAGAAAGGAGAACGGGATGCTTGTTTTTGGATTGTGTGTGGTTTTTACAACAAGCAGGTCTTTATCACATTTATAAATGTAAAGCTCCGTTGCCTACAGCCGCCAGCAGCTCTATTCACTGTTTACACCCAACGGAAGACGGATGGACAAGGGTTGTGGAAGTTCATGATACCCAAGAAACAGAAACAGCCCAAATGGCCACCAGCAGAAGGACAGATAAACAAACTGCGGTGTGTTCAGGCAAGGGAATAACACACAGTCACATAAAGCCAGGTGAAGAAAGCAAGACCCACATCACTTAGGAAGCTCAAAAGCAAATGAAACATCACAATATGCTGTTCAGACGTGAGTACAAAGCTGAGAAAGCTATTTTTTTTAAAAAAATAGGGTAGGGCCGAGGTGGGCGCATCACTTGAGATCAGGAGTTCGAGACCAGCCTGGCCAACGTGGTGAAACTCCATCTCTACTAAAAATACAAAAATACAAAAATTAGCCAGAGGCTGAGGCGGGAGAATTGCTTGAACCCAGGAGGCGGAGGTTACAGTGAGCTGAGATCACACCACTGCACTCCAGCTTGGGTGACAGAGCAAGACTCCGTCTCAAAAAAAAAAAAAAAAGGGTAGGGGACAATAAACATAACTCTCTAGGTAGTGATTCCCCTGTTGGGTGCATGGACAGGGTGAGGAGAAGTCCCCAGGCTGAGGACAGTCATTGCCAGTGTTCTGTCCTCCAGTTGGGTGTGGTGTTGATGGGTGTTCATTATTTGTAAAAATGTAATAAACAAACAAAACAAAATGTCGTTTATGGTGCAATCATTACAGTGAATCCTAAAGCAAGGATTAGGATTAATCCAATTCTAATCTCCCCAGGTCAAAAAGATAGAAAAAAAAGCTATGAAATGAACCAGCACCCCAACACTAAAATGTCCCTCTTCTGCTAAATACACATATATAATGATGATATGTTCTCATTATAACCCAGGCTTTCAGGCAAAAGCATGCAGTGATCATTCTCATCATTCCCACTGTGTGGTGAGACCTGGGCTCCAACTTCATCAGACCTAGGTTAAAATCCCTGCACATCATTTGCTAATCATGTGACCTTGGGAAAGTGACCCCTCTCCTCTAAGTCTCCCCTTCACAGGCCTCTGTGGTGAAGATTAAATAACAAATATAAATATTAGCAAAAACAAACTGTAATGTGTGTAAGGTATGTAGAAACTACATACCTGTACTGTGCAAAAAGTCTGGTACATCACAGGTGCTACAGAGCTTGTTGAATGAATCACATGGAAAGCAGGCTTTGAGACAATGCCTATCACCCCCACAGGACCCTTAACAGGAAATGCAGCAGCCACACAGTGGAAATAGCATCCCAGTAACAGTGGAAGCACATGTGCTCGGGGTGTGAGGAGGTGATGCCCATCACTTCCCTTTGAGACCTGCCAGGGGCAAGAGTGTGAAGGATGGGTCACGATTGCTACAGGGGATGGGTCACGATTGCTACAGGGGATGGGTCGCGGTTGCTATGGAGGATGGGTCACAGTTGCTCTAGGGGATGGGTTGTGGTTGGATGTGGAAATTGATCTTCTGAAATCCCAGCCTCCTTGTACAAGTGGGGGTCCCTACCTGCAGGAAGGTCAGGGCTGCTCGCTGCAGCAGGCACTCTGCATAGCAGACCTCAGCGTGGATTTCCTCTGTGGGGAGAAAACCAAAGCCCCGTGGCCTCCTGGGACTCTAATCAGGAGGCCTGGGACGAATCCTCACACCCCCACTTTCCCAAAAGCAAAGGGAACCTATGTCAGCACCTCTCCTGTCCCCTACCTCGTTACCCAGTGCTTCAGAGTGTTCGTCACTGTCCCTAGAAGCTAGCTCACACCCTCCCCCAGAAGGTCGCCTAGTACTGTTCTCCAAGCACCACTGTAGGTGCTGTGCACCCAGCAACATCAGATGCATTGTGGGGCGCTAGAACCTTCCAGGGCTCTTGAGGAGGGTAAGGCCACTTTCTCCTATGCTGCAGAGCCCCTCACTGCTTGTGGTCAGCCACTGCTACCTCCAGAACAGCTGCATGTGGTCATGGCACAAAGACCTGGATGGACCATGACAGCCCACACCATCTCTTCTCATGTTGTCCCAGTGACTCAGCTACTGATACCACATTCCCCTCTGGGGACCATGTGATCACCAGGATAATTAAATCAGTAAACTCAACTGCACATACAACTCTAAACACCTGTGGGTCTCAGGAGCAGAGCCCTGGCCTTGGACAGCTTTCCCTTTTCTTGACTTGCAGGTTCTCAGCCAGTAGTGCTATCACATAAGTGGGTCTCACCTGCCCCCCACACCCTCACTAGAGAGCCATGCCTCAAAAGGCCCCAGGTCTGACCCATGTGTGTCCTGGCATGGACCCCAGGGCCTGGCCCCCTAGGCGATGACAGGGAGGATAACTGCCCCTTCCTAGGCCTGGAGCTGGCCGCCTGGGCTTAGCATGGTTGAGAGGATGTCCTGGATGCCACACCTTCAGTGAATTGGCCCAGCGTGGGGCGGTTCACCAGGCTGCTGAAGGAATCTGTTACAGAAGACTTCCTCCGGTGCCTGAAGAGGAAAAAGAGGGGCCTCAGGTGAGGATTAGAGAGAGGCCACACTTGTCTCTGTCCCTCTCTGCTACACTCTAGAACATTCCTAGAGAGACAGAGCTAACAGAAAGCTGGCTCTAAACAGCAGTCCCTGGTCAACCCGCTTCCAGGCCAGGTGACGCTGCTCCTGGCAGCTCCCAACCTGTGCCACATTTGGGTTCCTCTGCTTAATGTCTCTTCGTGCCCAGCCTGGCCTACCCTCCTGCCCACTCAAGTCGTGGTGCCTCCTCTTCTACTCTGTCACCCTGGTCCCTGGAAGCTGCCCAGTGACTGGCTCAGACAACATAGCTCCTGAGGCAGGGCCAACAGGGACAGCTCTTAGCACCTGCAGACACAACTTCTTAGCCAAAAGCAGCAGTGCGAATAGTGGCATGCTAGGCACTGGGATGGGCCAAGGTGACAGAAGGGTGGGCCTCCCAACCTCTGATCCCTGCCCCCAACGCCCCCAACCTCTGACACAGCATCTGTGCCTCCTTCATCATGTTGCCAGCGAGCAGGATGTCCTGAGGGTCAAAGGTCATCATGGCCTGCATCTCCAGGATGGTGGCATACGTCAGTGAGTGGTACATGCTTTCCTTGGTTCTGCCAAAGAGAAGGGACATTGAGAGCACAACCTCATAGAGCCCCAGAGGCAGCTGGCCCTGGGCAGCTCATCTCCATCCTCCTCCATTCTGCAGTGAGGCAAGGGGACCGCAGGTCCAGGCACGGGGAGGTCCTTGGCCAGGTCTGATCTGCTCACTGATACTCAAAAGACCTCAGATTCTGTTTCCAGCTTGCCTTCTTCCTGCTGAGTGGCCCTAAGTGATCTACCAGATATGAGCCTCAGTTCCTCATCGGCTCAGTAGGGGTGGCAGCAGCATAGCTGCCATGAGCCCTGAGAAAGGCTTTAGTGCATGTCGGCCCGAGGCTGCCCTTCCCTGCACCCAGTGCCACCCTCTTGCCTTCTGCCCCTACCTCCTGTAGGCTGAGCCCGAGTCCTGTCTGTGAGATCCTGTTTAGCCCAAACCCCACCCCTGGGCTGCCCTCAACCCCACTTCCCTGGACCTCCTCGCTAGTCACCTGCTGCCTCTTCCCACTCCCTCCCCTCATCTGATCATGGTGCCCAATAGTTACACCTTCCCATGGCTCCCACATCCTAGGAGATCCTGCCGGGGCTGAAGCTCTACAAGATGTCAGCCCTGCCCACCTCTCCAGCCCTCTTGATGCTTCTGTTCCCCACCCACCCCCATCTGGTCACATTCAAGATTGCACCCCCAGCCACACTGAACCACACAGACCTTCCATTAGAAAATCCCACATTTCCCTCCTCCAGGCCTTTGCCCAGGCTGTTCTCTCAGATTGCAATGCCCTTCCTCGGCCAGTTGGGGTGGCACATGCCTGTAATCCCAGGACTCTAGGAGGGCAAGGCGGGAGGATTGTTTGAGCCCAGGAGTTTGAGACCAGGCTGAGTAACATAGTGAGACCCTGTCTCTAAAAAGTAATAATATTTTTTTTTAAAAGAAAGAAATACCCTTCCTCTGCATCTCCTGACATATCTGTCAAGGCCCTCAAATGCCTCTCAGAGCCCTGGGAATCCAGGCCTCCTCCTCAGGGACTCCATCTGTAACTGAGGCGCGGGCCATGCTGAACTGACATCAGCATGGGCTCAGCTCTCCCCAGACTATGGGCACCTCGAGGACAGAGCTTGTGTGTGACTCATCTCTGTCCTCAGCACCGATGTCAGGGCTGAGCCAAGGTGGCCTCAGGAGTCTCTGGGCTCCCTGCTCCTCCACCGCCCCAGGCTCCTCAGCTGAAGGGTGTGTTGGGGGCAGGGGGTGGCATTTAGTTCATCACCTGGAGAGGGCAGCAGGCAAGGAGGGATGCGGACAATGCCATGTCCTCTCTGTATGTGGAGGGAGCCACTTAACATGTCTGGGCCTAGATTTCTGCTTCTGCAAAATGGGGACGATAATGCCAGCCTGCACGGGTCCCTGTAAGCCTGTGGGACTGACTGGGAGCACCTTTACTTCCTTCCCCAGGTCTCCTTGTGAATTATTTATTAAGCTCCTCAATGCCAGGTTTATGCTGGGAACTTCAGAGGAAAGACAGATGACTAAGGTTTACAGGCTGTTTGGTTGTGAAATCATGTGACTTTACCCCTTTTCTTGTTCATAAAACACTCGTAAATTAAGCTACTTCTGGGTGACACTCCTGTGATCCTTGAGGGTCAAAGGAAGGAAACCAAGGCTGCTCCACCGCTTGCCAGCCAGGGGCACTCTCTGGATGCTCCCAGGCCTTTGCCAGGACTGCTTAATCTGCAGGCAGTGGCTTGTGGAGAGGAGCAGGCTGCCCAAAGCTGGGGCCAGAACCAGGCTTCAGAGCCCCTCAGACACAGGTTGGAGTCTCAGCTTTGCCAGCTACCAGCTGTGTGAGCTGGCATGTCTCATGTCTCATAGCCTCTCTCAGCCTCAAGTTTTTCCCTGCAGAAGGAAAACCGTAACTCTTCTCCCCTACGGGTTTTTGCATGGCTTAAATAGAATAATACCCAGGCCAGGGGCCACTGCACCAAAGTTCGGTAAATATGAGTCCCTCCATGTCCTGTGGCACTTCCCTGCATAAAAACCTTCTCCTTGAAGAAGGGCTTCCCTGGAAGCACACAGACCCATCCCCCAGATAACACCCCCAGCCCCCAGGCCTCTCTATCTCTCAAGCCCTTGTCTCTCTCTTCCTCTCCCACTGCAGGTCTGAGGCCTGGGACTCAGCACCACCTGCCCAGCCCCACCTGTGGAACCTTGTCTGGTGCTGGGCCCAGAAAGAGGGACAGCTGCCCCCGGGCAGCTGGCAGACAAACTGGAATTTCTAGTCTGAGGCCCAAGGTCCCAACAGGTGTCTATGGCTAAGAATACTAGCCCCTCCCCAGCCTACCTCCTGGAAGTCCCCAACTCTTGTCTGAACTGGGAAATGGGGTACAGAGGTATGACAATCCTTGAACCTCAGGCACTCCAAGTTTAGCTTGTACCCAAGTTCTTATTTGCATATATATCATCCAGGCCGTTAGTTGGCTCATTCGCGAGCTGTCCCCTCACTCTGGGACATGTCTACTGGGGTCCCACCTTCTTGGGCCCAGACCAGCTGTCAGGATAGGGAGGGCACTGGGAGGCAGAGGCAGCCCCTTGACCTCTCCAAGTCTCTGCCCCTTCATGCTCACTGAAGCTCCCCCTACTCCACTTTCTGGTCCTTTCAGACTCCACTTCCTCTCCAGCCCAAGTTGCTTCTATGGACTCCCCATCCCCAGTCCGCTGTCCATCACCCTGCCCTCTTCCTTCTGGGATCTGCCTCAGTTCCTCCCACTCCAGCCAGGGTGAGTGTCTCCATCTCTCAGATACACCAGACCCTCATTCACTGCCCAGTCTTTGCACAGGCAGTTCCTTATGCCTAGAAATGCCCCCTCTATCTGGCTGACTCCTTCTCATCCAGTCCATCTCAGTGTAAATGTCACTTTTTCCAGGAAGCCTTCCAGGGCGGCTTCATGGGTGTGTGGTCTATGCCGTTGCACAGGGCCTGTGCCTAAAAAGGGCCCATGTTTGGTTTAATTCTCTGCTGTCACTGTCTTTAAATTTTAATAATATTTGAACAAATGACCCTGAATTTCAATTTGGCAATGAGCCCCAGGGAATGATGCAGTCCTCCTGACCAGCTCCTTTCCCACATGAAGTGGGGTCCCTGGGTAGTTCTCGGCACCCCTTATTGCTTGTTTCACCATTTCCCTGCTGGACCCTGAGAACAGCCCACATCTTGCTCAGTAATGGAGCACCAGCACCCAGCTCACTGCCGGGCCCAGGAGGGTGCTCAAAGGCTGTTGCTGAATGAACCAGTGACAGCTGCCCAACCATCTCCATCTTTTGAGTCACAGCGTGACCTTGTCTTCATCACACAGAATGGCTCTGCTTCTGGAGTCTTAAAGGATGCCGCCACCTTCCCAGCTCTAAGCCTCCTAGCTCTAACCCGCCCGTACTGGCTCATCACTCCCACTGCCCATCCTCCCTCCTCCAGCCTGTCCCCTCTTCCTGACTGCTTAGCCTAGTGTCCTCATACCAGTCTCTCTCTCTCGTTAACATACTCAATGCCAAGTCTGCCAACCTGCTGAACCCAGCTAGGAGCCCAGCTCAGGAGCTATGCAACTGCCCACTTTCTCCACACTGCCACTGAGCAATGCTGGAGAAAGCTGCCCCCTACACAGACAGACACAGGCTGGGCTGGGTCCCCGGCCTCAGCCAGGCCCGGCATCCTGTCCAGAAACACCTTTTCCCCTCTCCTCGTTATCCCTGCAACACCACCTGGCCCCTCACTTTTGGCAGGTGACCTTACCTCTTCCCTCAGAGAAACTCCAGAACACTCAAGGGCATACCCTGAACTTGTTGCACCCCCACACACACACCCGATGCACCCTTTCCACCTCCTTCACTCCTCGTGGCTTGCGGGAGGCAGATGTGAGGCTCTGCCCAAGGTAAATGCCGTCCACCCAAGGGGGAGGGCAAACCACACACACAGCAGTCGGTGTGTGGTTTGTGCAGCTGGAGGACCTGGATCCGAATCCCACTCTGCCGTTTATTAACCACGATCATATAATTCAAGAAAGCCAAAAGCAGTGGCCTCCATGTTCCAGAGACAGTGCGTCAGGTCAGACTCAGTGCTAAGTGAAATATGCTAGAAGCAGAGACAACACTACTCAAAGGCATGACTTACGGAAAGCAGAGGCGAGGCAGGGAAGGGAGCTAGGAAAGCCCAGATGCCCCACTCGGAGTGAAAGAGGAACACCGTCCCCCACTGCACGGGACCAGGACAATTAAATGAGACAATGTGTGTTCAGTGAAGAACAGCAAATGACACTGGGCCCAACATCTTCTGAAGCTTCGGTGGCCATCAGTGAGGAAGGGAGGCTGTTTTCCAGCAAGAATTATTTTCTCTAGACCTGCGGTTCTCAATGGAAGTGCCAGGGTATCCCCACTCCCAACGTGAGGACATGTGGCAATTTCTGGAGATATTTTGGGTTGTCACAGGTGGTACGGAGGTAGTGGGCTACTGACACTACTATTTGGAGGAAAACTGTTAAACTCAAAAAGAAAGAAAGGGCCTGGTGTGGTGGCTCACGCCTGTAATCCCAGCACTGTGGGAGGCCAAGGCGGTGGATCACCTGAGGTCAGGAGTTCGAGGCCAGCCTGGCCAAAATCGTGAAACCCCACCTCTACTAAAAATATAAAAAATCAGCCGGGCATGGTGGCATGCACTTGCAATCCCAGCTACTCGGGAGGCTGAGGCAGGAGAATCGCTTGAACCCAGGAGGTGGAGGTTGCAGTGAGCTGAGATCATACCAGTGCACTCCAGCCTGAGTGACAGAGTGATACTCTGTCTCAAAAACAAGAAAGAAAGAAAGAAAGAAAGAGATAGAGAGAGAAAGAAGGAGAGAGAAAGAAAGAAAAGAAAGAAAGGATCCTTTTCTGGAATAAGGCAGGGGCTAAGAAACAGATGCTGCACTGCTTCCCACGTGAGGTGACAGGTGGCTCCACGGGAAGACTGGATTCCTGGGGTGTCTCTGTTAGGACGAGGGTTTCCTCTGGGGGTCCTGAGAGCTACAGGACTCCTGTTAGAATGCCCTCCTGAGGTGAGGGGGCCATAGAGGGAAAAGCCCTTTCAGGGACCTTGTGGCAGGGACAGCTCGAGGACCCAGGCGCAGCCACAGCCTTTGGTTTTAATATTTTCTCCAGTGTTTCGACTCCCTTCTGTTGGCCCCAAGTCTACAGGACAGTTTAGAGTAGGCTGAGGCATGACCTTATCGGGGCTTCAGTGGGTGAAGAGAAAGGCCAGTGTCCGTGCTTGGGGTATGGGACAGGCTGAGCAGCTGTGTACTGGGCAGCTGGTTTCCAGTGCAGGAGGGTGGCTATGGTCTGGGGTCCAGGCTTGAGTGAGCAACAGGAAATTACTAGGCGAGAAGCAGGAGCTGGGGAGCCTTCCAAGAAAACTGAGAGGGGAACCTGGACATTCCAAGACCGAGCAGGCTGCAGCTGGGCCTGCCTCGGGCCATGGCCACACTCTTGCTGCAGGCCCTGACCCACCCAGCCTGACCCTCTCAAGCCAGGTTCCCTCAGAGGGTGGGAGTGAGGTGTGGACACTGCCCCATGCCCTGGAACACTCACCCCACCCCAGAAGCTGGGCCACTGACCCTAGAGGGAGAAAGATGAGTCCATCATGTCTACAGAAATTGAACAGGTCAGGCCTGGGGACTTGTGGAAACCAGTCCCCCGGCTTCAGCATTCACTTTTCCTTGGGTCTTGGGTGCAGGGGACAAGTTGGAGCTGAAAAGAGGCGGACTAGGGGGAGTAGGTGGCAGAGATGATTAGACCCCAGCCCCTAGTCTCCCAATTCAGGCGGCCAAGGCTCTCTGTCCAGGCTGAGAAATGGAGGATTCCTCTCTGGAGAAGCCAAGTCATCCCGGGTGCTGACATCTGGGGGCCAGGTCATCCAAAGCCAACTCCACCAACTACAAGGCAGCTTGGCACAGACCTCCCGGCTGGCCTTCGCATGAGCTCATTCTTAAACAGGACTAGACAGACAGCCGGGGATGGCTGGGTTTTTGAAGAAAGCACCCCATGAGAAGAGAATTCCCCCATTAAACAGACTCCAGGAACACAGAGAAAGCCAAGTTATGCAGGAAAAGAATGAAATATTTTAAACAGAAATAATATTCTGTGACAATAACAATAAATACTTTATTAGATACTTAATACATGCCAGGCACTGTCCTAAGGGCCTCATATTCCAAATAGAGATATAAAGAAGTTAGTACACCATCAACCAAGAAGAAGATGTTTTAGGGAAAAAAGAACATTCAGAGAATAAAGAATGCTAGGAAATTCATCATATGATTACAGAGATAAAGAAGTCAACAGCAGGAATTAATGAGAAGGGTGAGGAAATCTTCCAAAAATCAGACGGAGAAAAAAGATGAAGCAATGGGAAAAACGAGAGGGACAGGGAAGAGGCTCAGAAGAGGACTGACCTAGGAGGTCCAAAGGCACGTTAAAGAAAGCCCAGGAAAGGGAAACAAGATGGAACTATCGTACAAGAGCATTTCCCAGAACTGAGAGCCCGCATAACAATCCAGAATAAAAAAGACTTCATTGCCATACATCGCGGTAAAATTCCAGATTTTCAGAAATACAAGAGCCAATCCTAAACCTTTCTGGAGGAGGAGTAAGTAAGAATAATTAGGGTTCTCACAGCTACAGTAAATACTAGAACACTGAAGCAAGGTATTCAAAATTCTTAGGGAAAAAAATATATTTATACAAGTCTTTTTTAGGAAATTTCTTTTTTTTTTCCCCCCCCCGACAGAGTCTCACTCTGTCACCTAGGCTGGAGTGCAATGGAGCAATCTCTGCTCACTGCAACCTCCACCTCCTGAGTTCAAGCGATCCTCCTGCCTCAGCCTCCCGAGTAGCTGGCATTACAGGCACTCGCCTCCATGCCCGGCTAATCCTTGTATTTTTAGTAGCGACAAGGTTTCACCATGTTGGCCAGGCTGGTCTTGAACTTCTGACCTCAAATGATCCATCCACCTCAGCCTCCCAAAGTGCTGGGATTACAGGCATGAGCCACTGCGCCCAGCCTTTCTTAGGAAATTTCTATAGGACATTCCCTGGCAAACGAGGGGGACACAAGAGAAAAGACCTGGAATCAAAGAAACAGGAGAAAAGCAAAGGAGCTCTAGGAAACAGCCAGGAGGAGCCAGAAGACATGTCTGCCCTCCCAGGGATAGGTTTCCAGGAAAATGAGGGGGGTACTGAGTGCTTACTTGATAGATTTCAGCATTTTGGGAAAAACTCACGATAGGATGATCTGATGGGAGTGGTTACAAAGACTTAAGGATAAATGTTTAGCAAATTAGGAAAATGGGAAAAGCAAGAAAATTATTAACTCTAGAAGGAAACAGTCTCACACATGATTTTCTTTGCAATGAGCATTAATCACAAAGGTATAGTAAGGTAAATATTGCTATTTCTTTCTTTTCTCTCTCTCTCTCTTTTTTTTTTTTTTTTGTTGAGATAAGTCTGGCTCTGTCGCCCAGGCTGGAGTGCAGTGGCGCGATCTCGGCTCACTTCAAGCTCCGCCTCCTGGGTTCACGCCATTCTTCTGCCTCAGCCTCCCGAGTAGCTGGGACTATAGGTGCCCGCCACCACACCCGGCTAATTTTTTATATTTTTAGTAGAGATGGGGTTTCACCGTGTTCACCAGGATGGTCTCGATCTCCTGACCCCGTGATCCGCCCATCTCGGCCTCCCAAAGTGCTGGGATGAGAGTCATGAGCCACTGTACCCAGCTAAACCCTAATTATTGATTTACCCCAATATTGTGATATAATGACAAGAGA